>NC_092721.1:102969629-103287266 GCF_047496885.1 Scyliorhinus torazame
GGACCTCAGTGGTAATGGTCAATGTATACACCACAAACTGGTACGATGCTAAGTTCATCAAAAAGACCATGGCAGAAATCCACAACCTCAACTCCCACCAATTGATCAATGGGGGGAGACTTTAACTGTGTACAGGACCCAAAGGCAGATAGGTCCAGCCCTAAATATGGGGCTAAATCAGGAATGGCGAGGGAATTAACCATCTTCATGGAGCAGATGGGGGTGGGGGGGGGGGGGGGGGGGGGGGGTGGGGGGGGGGATGGACCCATGAAGGTTCAATCACGCGAGGAAGAAGGAGTTCGCCTTCTCCCACGTCCACAAAGCCTATTCCTGTATAGACTTCTTCGTATTGGGAAAACCGGTGCTTCCAAGGGTAGTAGGGGCAGAATACTCTGCAACAGTAATCTTACACGATGTGGATATGAGGTTGGAGATGAGCCAGGCCCAGTGCCCCCATGGAGGCTGGACACAGCCATCCTCGCCGAAAAGGCTTTCAGCAAAGGAAAGTCATGAGCCATCAACAGATATATAGGCTGCAACCAGAATGGAGAGGTCTCCACCCCCACATTCTAGGAATCACTGAAGGCACTGATGGGGGCAAAGAGGATGGTGTGGGGTGTAATAACATATTGGACTCCTAGAGACAAGGGCAGGGAGGCGGCCAGACAGCGGCTGATTGACTGGAAGTAGATCGGCAGTACTCCATGGCCCTGACTGTAGAGCCGGCGAAGAGGAAAAACTGCAAATGGAATTTGACCTCTCCACTAGGAAAGCAGTGAACCATCTCCTCCAAACATGAGGCGACAAAGCCAGCCGCCTACTGGCACACTAGCTGAGGAAACAGGTGGTCACAAGTGAGATAGCACAGGTAAGGGCCGAGAAGGGTAGGGTGTCACAGCTCCAAAGGACGATCAACGGAGCCTTTGCAACCTTCTCCTGAGGACTGTATACCTCTGAGCCCCTAGAGAGTGGCTCAGAGATGAAGCAGTTCCTCGATGAGCTGGACTTACCAGCTGTGGGGGAGGGAAGGGGGCAGGGACTGGGAGAGCCGTTGGGTCTGGAGGTGATCATGGAATGCATCAATTCCATGCAGTCAGGAAGGCACTGGGGTCGGAAGGGTTCTCGGTGAACTTTTACAAAACATTCACAGCAGCACTGGCACTGCACCTGTGGGAGGTGTTCAATGACTTGCTGTCGAGGGGGCCCCTGCCGACCACGTTGGAATACTGGCGCCAAAGTCTTAGCGAAAGGTCTGGCAAGGCAACTGGAGAGTTGCCTGCCAGAAGTAATCACGTAAGATCAGACCGGATTTGTCAAGGGCAGACAGCTGACTGCGAACATCAGACACCTGCTGAACATGGTCATGACCCCACCCTGGGAGAGACACCAGAAGTGATCATCTCGACTTCCGATGGCGGCCATGGAGTGAGTGGTCACACACAGGGCAGCTCTGGCTCGAAGGAATGGATTTGAGCTCTTTTTATCCGAAACAGGAGGATTTTGACAGGAACGTGTAGTTGAAAGTGTGGAGAAGCTCCCCCCCCCCCCCCCCCGGGAGTGGCAGTGGCCAGTGGCAGGTCTGCTGGTTATCATCCCGGCAGAAGAAGGTTAAAGACCTGGCCAAGGAATTGGAAGAGACCTGTCGTGCAGCAACAATTGGAAAGATGACGGAGGTGGAAGGGTCGTCACATGTTGGTAACCCCAGATGGAGCAGCTGATGGTGTTTATCAAAGCCAGGTTCCACCAACAAAGAAAAAAGATGCAGGAAGACCGATCGAAGGCCATTGAAGGAGCAGTTGCATCCCTAAAAGGCTCGATGTGGTGAGTCGAGAAGTGCTTGGAGGCACAGGGGTCGCAGATCCAGGAGATGGAGAGGGTGATGTCTGACCACTGGGTGGTGGCATTGGAGGTGGAGTTCCTGGGATACCTTTGCAGGTCATTAAGAGCAAAAGTAGAGGGACAGGAGAACAGATCTAGAAGGCAGAACCTGCATATCGTTGGCCTGCCTGAAGGTGTGGAAGGCACGAGTGCTACGAGATACGTCTCGAGAATGCTGGCGCGGCTGGTACTACACATTGGAATGGAGCTGGCAAAAAGACGTACTGGGTTCAACAGGGCCATGGTGACTCTCTATCAACGGCAGATCAGGTGCTGTACGCGGTGAAACTGCGGGTGACCTTGAAGGCCAGGAGTAATATTTTGAAACCCCAGAGGAGGCCAATGACTTTATTAAAGAGCATAAACTGGGGAAGAATTGAACTTTGATGGGAGACAGAGGAATTGGCACATGGGAGTTCGGCGGACACGGGTAGTGTGGGGGCTAGAGGGTGCGGGGGCTTTTCTTTCTTCTCAAGTGGGGGGGGGGGAATTCATTGTGATGACTATTTGTTAAGGGGTAAAACGTTTGTAAGGGGCCAATTGCTGCCCCCCCCGCCTTGCCACCTGTAGTGGTATTTATTTTTTGGCGGATGTGACCTGTGGTTTTGGAAGTGTCTTTGTTTGGGTGGGTGAGAGGGAGGTCAACAGGGAGCCGTTTACACAGATCAAGGGGGAAAGGCAGGCGTAGGTAGGAGTAGCCTTCAGGCAGGAGCTGCCATGCTGGCAGGTAATGCTGGTGAACGGAAATGAGGTGGGGGAGATGGCTGCGAGAGTTGGCCGAGAGGGGGGGTGCGAGAAGACATGCGACGTGCCAGGGTTGGAGGAGAAGCGTGGACATGGGCGAAGAAGGGGCACATCTTGGATGGGCCCAGTTTAGGGGGAGATTAAAGGGGACAGAATCGGTAGGGCAGGATGGTAGACAGTAAAGGGGAGTGGAGGCACAAGCCTTTGGTAACATTCATAACATGTTATGCGGGGGCTGAACAGGCTGGTGAAGAGATCTCGGATCTTTGCGCATTTGAGGAGTCTGAAGGTGGGAGTTGTCTTTCTGCAGGCGATGCACCTCCGGATGAGGGATCAGGTTAGGTTGAGAAAGGGATGGGTGGGTCAGGTATTGCACTCGAGGTTTGGCCCTAAGTCATGGGGGGTGGCCAATCTGTTGGGTAAAAAGACGGGGTTTGTAAATTGCCAAGGAAGTGCAGGACCCAGATGGGAGATACGTGATGGTGAGTGGGCTGTTGGATGGGATGACGGTGGTGCTGGTGAATGTATATGCATTGAATTGGGACAACGTGGGGTTCATGAAGGAGCTACTGGGAGCGATTCCAGACTTGGTCACATATCAGTTGATAATGGGAGTGGACTTTAATGGTGTGTTGTGCTGTGCTGTGTGCTGTGCAGAAGGTGAACAGGCCGAGCCCCAGGTCAATGAGCAGGCTGTGGATGGTGAAGAGCTGGGTGGGCTTATGAAAAGGATGGGTATGGTGGACCCATGGTGCTTTAAGAACTCGGAGGAGAGGGAGTACTCCTTCTTCTCGCACCTGTACAGGGTATACTCCAGAATCAATTTTTTTTTTTGGTGAGCTGTGAGGTATTGATGGAAATGGTGGGGGCAGAATACACGGTAATTGTAATCTCTGACCTCTCACCGCACTGGCTGGAGGTTCGACTAAGCTCAAGGCAGGAACAGAGGCCGGGATGGAGGCTAGTTAGCGGACAGGAAGTACTGCGATAAGGTGTGAATGGAATGCATGTAACTCTCTTTGATGTGGTTGATGTTTGTAAACATTGTGGATATTGCACTGAAAGAAGATGAATGAAGCAAGGCTGACACCTGTGTTTGTGGAAGCTGTCAGTCACAGCCCACGAAGGGAAATGAAGGAATGGCTAGTAGCTAAAGGATGAGGAGTTTAAACACAGGTCACTGTTTTTCTTGTTCCAGGAATAGACATTTGGTGCCTCCTGTGTCTGAGCCAGCACGTGTATGCTAGGTGACTGTTACAACAGTAGTTTTTTTATTGTCACTGTCTGGACTGCTCTCTAACTTACAGACAAGGGTCTTTTTTCTGGGGGGTCGCTGGGGGGGGGGGGGGGGGGGGCTGATATTTAGGGGTCTCTATGGGGAATCCCACTTGTTAGGGGTTCTCTAGTGGGGTGCATTTAGTTAGGCAGTCTCTGTGGTGGTGTCTCCCTATCTTGCAGATCTCTGGGGGGGTGTCCTTATCAAGGGAGTTTCTGGGGGAGGTCTCCCTATCTAGGTAATCTCTGGGGTGGTCTCCCTATCTACATGGTTTCTGGGGGCTTCTCCCATTTTAGCGGGGGTGGAGGGAGTCTGGTAGAGGAGGGGTGGGCAGGTCGTACATTGTGGGGGAGGGCCCAGGAGGGTGATCCTTGGGTGGACATTGGGGGCATCTCCCTTAAGGGGTTACCTGGCTCATGGCGAGGTCAACCACATCAGGGCCACACTGATAAATACCAGTTCTGATCGGCGCCCGCATGATTCCTGGCCTGGAGGACCGGGGAATCACGAGGGCCTGGAGACTCTGGTGCCGGGCCTGCGAAGTGGATGAAAATTGTCATTAGGACCAATTTCCATCCAATGGCATCCTCCCACTGGCGCGCAGGCGTGAACCCTGATCCCATAGTTGGTCAGTTCGGCACCAGGCACAAACCTCTATTTTGGCCAAATTCCACATTCTCTGCTCGATTGCAATCGTCACTGCCGGTGTCACTGGGGGAGAATGTAGCCCATTGTGTGCACATTTTTCATAGTTCAATGTAAGTGGTTGTTCATCAATTGGCATTGGGTTCAGGAAGTGACATAGGATAGGACAGCACTGGAGAAGACAATAAACAGGAAGAGAAGAAAGACTATGTTGCCTACTCTGAAAAGCTTTGGGCCATGAATTTATACCAGCATACGCATGCCTTCAAATATGCACTGTCCTGGGAACCGGATATTTGATTTACGTAAGAGTCAAAATTCATAGCTGTCCAAGTGCACGGTTTTTTTAGAATTAGAATTCTGACAGTGCACAGGAGTCCATTTGGACATTCGAGTCTGCACCGACCTTCCGAAAGAGCACCCTACCTAGAACATAAGAACATAAGAACTAGGAACAGGAGTAGGCCATCTGGCCCCTCGAGCCTGCTCCGCCATTTAATGAGATCATGGCTGATCTTTGTGGACTCAGCTCCACTCTCCGGCCCGTACACCATATCCCCGAATCCCTTTATTCTTTAGAAAGGCATCTATCTTTTTCTTAAAAACATTTAAAGAAGGAGCCTCAACTGCCTCACTGGGCAAGGAATTCCAGAGATTCACAACCCTTTGGGTGAAGAAGTTCCTCCTACACTCCGTCCTAAATCTACCTCCCCTTATTTTGAGGCTATGCCCCCTAGTTCTGCTTTCCCCGACCAATGGAAACAACCTGCCCGCATCTATCCTATCTATTCCCTTCATAATTTTATATGTCTCAATAAGATCCCCCCGCATCCTTCTAAACTCCAATGAGTACAGTCCCAGTCTACTCAACCTCTCGTCATAATCTAATCCCCTCAACTTTGGGATCAACCTAGTGAATCTCCTCTGCACTCCCTCCAGTGCCAATATGTCCTTTCTCAGGTAAGGAGACCAAAACTGAACACAATACTCCAGATGCGGCCTCACTAACACCCTATACAATTGCAGCATAACCTCACTAGTCTTGAACTCCATCCCTCTAGCAATGAAAGACAAAACTCGATTAGCCTTCTTAATCACCTGTTGCACCTGCCCATTTCCATGCCCTATCTCTGTGACCCCACCTAATTTGCATATCCCTGGACACTAAGGGGTAATTTAACACGGCCCATCCACCTAACCTGCACATATTTGGATCTGTGGTTTTCAAGGTTTGCACGCATGCATCTTCATTCTTCCATTCTCAAAAAGCCTGTCACAATTTAATAACAGATTAATAAATAGAATTTCTAAATTATCCGAGGATGCAAAATTTGTCCAGATTTGGTAAATGTACTGGAGAAGTAGACATTGTTCTTGAGCAGCTGGACTAAAAAGCTGGCCAATGGTATTTCAAACAGACCAATACAAAGCGATGCAGGAAAATTCAAACAACATTACATTTTGAAACACGATGAACTGTTTTTGAAGGGGGCACAGGAAAAGAAAAGGTTGAGAAGTAGGATAGGAAGAAAGGAACACTGGAAATAGGAACAGAAGTCGGCCATTTGGTCCCTTGAGCCAACTACATAATTCAACTACATTATGGCTGATCTTCTATCTCAATGCCATTTTCACATATTTTTAATTTTTCCAAATAAGGGGCAATTTAGAGTGGCCAATCCACCTACCCTGCGCATCTTTGGGCTGTGGGTGTGAGAACCATGCAGACGTGGGGAGAATGTGCAAACTCCACGTGGACAGTGGCCTGGGCCGGGGTCGAATCCAGCTCTTCGGTACCAAGAGGCAGCAGTGCTAACCACTGCGCCACCGTGCTGTCCATCACTTTTTAACATCTAGAAATCTATCATTCTAACTTGAACATAGTCAATGACTGAGCCACCACAGCTCTCTGGGGCAGAGGATTCCAAGGTTTCAGTTCTGAGTAGAGAAATTCCTTCTCAAGTGATACCACCGAGGTCACTTCTAGAATGTTGTATTCCATAGGAATGGTGATCAGTTGGAGAAAGAAGTTACAGGGGCAGTTCGATAGACTGGTGATGGGAAGGGCTGTTGGGCGAGGGGGTGCAGTATGAATATGGAGAGAAGGCAAGCCGCATGCTAGCCCATCAGCTATGGAGGCAGAAATCCTGAGGGTACGGACAGGGAAA
Source organism: Scyliorhinus torazame (assembly GCF_047496885.1). Taxonomy (NCBI): domain Eukaryota; kingdom Metazoa; phylum Chordata; class Chondrichthyes; order Carcharhiniformes; family Scyliorhinidae; genus Scyliorhinus; species Scyliorhinus torazame. The sequence continues at coordinate 102,976,341 of NC_092721.1, forward strand.
GGGGAGGTAGTGTCGGAGCCGGGGAGTATAAATGAGGTGTTTAGGGAGTATGATGAGGAATTCTACAGGGCCAATCCGTGGGGGGGGGGTGAGGGGTGAGGAAGGGGATATGGGGCGGTTTGGGGATGGGCTACAATTCCCACAGCAGGATGAGGAGAAGAGGCAGGTGATAGAGGAACCTTTAAAATTGAGAGAGATAATGGAAAGCATAAGAGGGATGAAGTCGGGGGAGGCCCTGAGGCCGGAGGGTTCTCCGTTGGAGTTTTATAGGGAGTTTGCGGCGGACATGGCACCACATCTACTGGGGACGTTTAGCAAGACGCTGGAGAAAGGAGAGCTGCCGGAGACCATGACACAGGCGATGATTATGCTAATATCAAAGAAAGGGAAGGACCTGCTAGAGTGTGGATCATAGAGGCCCATATCACTGTTGAATACAGACATGAAAGTGTTGGCTAAGTTAGTGGCGGGGAGGATGGAAGGATGCCTTCCGGGGGTGGTTTCAAGGATCAAACGGGCTTCGTGAAGGGCAGGCGACTCTTGAGTAATGCAAGGCGGCTATTGAATGTAATCATGACCCTGTCGAGAGAATGGGCACTGGAGGTGGTGGTCTCTATGGACGCGGAAAAGGCATCTGACCAGGTGGAGAGCCGGTACCTGTTCGAGGTCCTGAAGGTACGCGTTTGAGCTGAAGTTTGTGGCATAGGTGAGTCTGCTGTATGTGGCTCCGGTGACAAGTGTACGGACCAACGGGATGAGCTCACAGAGTTTTGGGTTGCATAGGGGAACAGGGACATTGGAGGCAGGGGTGTCTGCTGTCGCCGCTGTTGTTTGCATGAGTGATAGAGCCCTTGGCGATGGCCCTTAAGGGGTTTTAGTGTGAGAGGGGATTAGGACGGGGAGTAGGGAGCACCAGGTGTCGCTCTACGCGGCCAACCTGCTGTTGTATGTGTCTGATGCTGGAGAGCATGGGGAGGATTGAGTTTATTACAGAGGTTCGGAGCTTTCTCGAGTTATAATTTGAATGTGGGAAAAAGCGAGGTGTTCCTGATGAACGAGGGGAGTCGGGGAGCTAATTTAGAGATGTTGCCATTTGGGGTAGTCTGGGATAGGTTTAGATATCTGAGGATCCAGGTGACGAGGGAGTGGGCGACGTTGCACAAATAGAACTTAAATTTGGTGGAAGAGATAAAGGAGGACTTTAGGAGGTGGGATATACTGCACCTGATGCTGACGGAGAGGGTCCAAGTGAATGAATGTCCTGCCTATTCGTATTCCAGACACCCCCAATTTTTATTCCAAAGTCCCTTTTCCAAAAGATGGACGCAGTAATTTTGGAGCTTATCTGGGCAGGGAAGGTGCCACGGGTAAAGAGGGCAGAGGCAGGAAGGGAGGTTGGTGTTACCGAACCTACTGCACTACTACTGGGCGGCGAATGTGGAGAAAGTGAGGCAGTGGTGGGAAGGAGAGGGGTTAGGATGGAGGAAGAGTCCTATAAGGGGTCCAGCCTGAGGGCCATGGTGATGGCTACCACTGGCACTGAGGAGATATACGGAGAGCCTGGTTGTACTGTCCATGAATAGGGTGTGGAACCAGCTGAGGAGACACTTTAGGATGGAGGGGATGTTGGTGTTAACACTGTTGTGTGAGAACCATGGGTTCAAACTGGGGGGGAGACGGATGGTATGTACAGGAGGTGGAGAGAGGTAGGGTTGGTGAAAGCGAGGGATTTATATTTGGCGGAGAGGTTCGCAAGTCTGGAAGAGCTGTGGGAGAGGGTAGAGCACCCGAAGAGAAGTGAATTTAAGTATCTACAAGTGAGGGATTTTGCACGGAAGGTGTGGAAAGGGTTTTCTCGGTGAGGATCAAGGTGAAGTAGGAGAGGAGCTGTGGAGTGAGGCACTGCGCAGGCTGAATTCGACCTGCTCGTGTGCGAGGATGAGTTTGATTCAGTTTAAGGTGGTACAGGTACACATGGCACGGACGAGGATGAGTGGGTTCTTCCAGAGGATGGCAGACGAGTGTGAGAAGTGTGGGTGAGGACCAGCAAACCACGCACATTTGTTTTGTGGGTGTGAGAAGTTAGGGAGATACTTGGCGGGTGTGTTCGGGATGCTAGCAAAGATTGTGGGGGTAGAGGCCGGGCCTGATCTTATAGTGTCTTATAGTGTTGGGGTATTGGAAATGCCAGAGCTGATGGTGGGAGGAAGGCCGATGTTGTGGCCTTTGCCTCTCTGTTTGCCCGGCAAAGAGTTTTGCTTGAATGGTGGTCGACAATGCCGCTGGGGGTGGAGGCCTAACTGGGGGATCTGTACAATTTCCTCCAGTTGGAGAAGATTAAGTTTGAATTCCGAGGTTCAGCGGAGGGCTTTGAGGCACAGTGGGGATTGTTAGTGACCATGTTTGAAGAATTGTTCTTCATGGTGGGGGGGGGGGGGGGGGGGGGGGGGGCTGGATTGTGAGTTGGGGAGAATGTTCCCCAGGTTATATATGTTTTTGTATTTTTGATTATGTTTGGAATAAATACATTTTTGAAGTGATCATCTCCCTGGACGAAGAGAAGGCCTTTGGTAGAATAGAATGAAAGTACCTCATGGAGGTTTTGGGACAGTTTGGGTTTGGCCCAGGATTTACATGGGTGAACTGCTGTATAGCACTCCCATGTTGAGTGTTCAGATGAATACCACCAGCTCCGAATACTTCCAGAGCACAGCGCCACAAGGCAGGGATGCCTGTTGTTCCTGCTGCTGTTCACTTTGGAAATTGAGCCGCTGGCTCAGCTCAGTGGAGCGATGGAGAAGCATTTAGAGAGGAGACAGGGAGCACAGAGTCTCTAGAAATCCCATACTGCTAGAAACCGGTTTGGAAATTCTCAGGAGACTGAGGGAAAGAACCTTTGACGAGCACTAGACAATTATGACTCCGAGAAACGGGGAGAAGCTGTTGGAATCTTTGTGTGACTTTGGACTGTTTCCTGTAAAGACTGCAATGCTGCAGAGACCATGCTGTGACATACATAAGCAATGTGGGGTTATTGCTCATGTTAAGACAGTAATAAGGGTTATCTTTCCTGTTGTTATTTATTCTCTTCTAAGTAATAGTTAGTTGATTTTGATTTTAATTTGTTTGTAACAGTAAAAGTCTTAAAACTCCAGCTTGTCATAGGGTTCCTTTAAGTTGGTCACTGGGAATTCAAATTTTTTAAAGTTATTGGTTTCTATGGGAATCATAAAACATGGCACTACAAGAACAGTGAGAGCTCTACTGATATCTGTTCTCACTCAACACCATCAAACAGAATTTGTTTTATTCCTAAATTTAGAGTACACAATTACTTTTTTTCCAATTAAGGGGCAATTTAGCACAACCATTCCCCCTACCCTGTACATCTTTGGGTTGTGGGGGTGAGACCCACACAGACACGGGGAGAATATGCAAACTCCACACGGACAGGGGGCCGGGATCGAACCCGGGTCCTCGGTGCTGTGAGGCAGCAGTGCTAACCACGACTCCAATGTTCTGCCCTCTGTATCTGGTTATAACTTAATTTGCTGCATTTGTAGTCTTTGTTTATGCAAACTGGCCGTGTGTTTGCTTTATTTTTTGTCAGGTGATCTTTAGAGTTGGTTTCTTTAAATACAGCCAGTGCTGGTGGGCAAACCAATGCTGGAGCAGTGAACTGAAACAGATGTTAGTCTCCTTGTTTGCATATGCAAATAATTACTATCTGATTTAGTCATAGGTAAAGGATGCTGACAGTTATTTTGGGCACTTAGAAATTGAGTCAGGTGCTACACAGCTTCCAGTGCCATGAACTGTTCAACATACCTTCAATGTCACCAAAATTTTGCACCAGCTCTATGAGTTCATTTTCTCGAATCTTAATAAGTCTAGCATGTTCACCACTTCCAACGTTCTTGTACTCCAGCCAATAGGCCTTCACGTCTTCCTCCTTGTGAATTTTCTGCTTCAGATCGTTCGTAATGGACCGTATCTCTGGCTCAAACAAGAAAATACACCATGTTCATCAGATTTCTAGCTCTTCCAGTTTGTTAAGCAATCACAAACAAAATAAAAATATAGAAGTCTGGCAGCACAACAGGTTGGTGTACAACAACAACTTGCTTTGAAGTCGTTAGTTCACTTCCACCTCTAAAAATGGGAGGATCTCATAGATATATTCACCTCTAAATTAGAAATAATTAATTTAGCTGCCTTTTGTCCGCTCTCTACTAAGCCAAATTTCTCCCAGACTGTACCCACCTGGCAGATTCATTAATTGTTTGGGGTCTTTAAGAAATCAACTGAGTACATGACTGGGAAATAGAATGATTTTTGGAGAATATACCTCGTCTGCAAAATAGAATCACTGTTCTAGATAATAAGTGAACTCTTGAGCTTTAAGGTCATGTCTGCAAGATACTAACATTGTTTCAATGAATGTTCCATGTAAGGTTTTTGTGAACCAGGCAAGGGAACAGGAGAGGAGACTGAGGGAGATGCCGTTTAAAGTGGTGGGAGGGAGTTTTAGATACCTGGGGATTCAAGTGGCAAGGGACTGGGGTCAGCTACATAAACTAAATTTGGGCAGGATGATTGAACAAATGAAAGGGGACATCCGTAGGTGGGATGTGCTCCCGCTGTCATTGGCGGGGAGGGTGCAAACTGTGAAGATGACAGTCCTCCCGAGATTGCGGTTCTTGTTTCTGTGTCTTCCAATCTTCATCCCCAAGGCTTATTTTAGGAAGATGAATGCGGCGATCTCGGGTTTTATATGGGCTGGGAGAGTCCCAAGGATCAAGAAGGTCTTTCTTGAATGGGGGCGCGGGGAGGGGGGCTTGGCCCTTCCAAACTTTATTAATTACTATTGGGCGGCTAATATATCGATGGATAGGAAATAGGTAGTGGGGAAGGGGTGGGTGTGGGAGCGAGTGGAGGCGGCTTCTTGCAAGGGCACGAGTCTGAATGCTTTGTTAACGGCACCTCTGCCGTTCTTGCCGGCTCAGTACTTCACAAGCCCAGTGGTAGTGGCAGCCCTGAGAGTGTGGTGGGCAATGGAGGCAGCACATGAGACTGGAGGGGGCGTCGGCGTGGTCACCGATCTGTGACAATCACCGGTTCTCTCCGGGGGGGGGGCTGGACGTGGGCTTCAGGAGGTGGCAGCGGGCAGGGATTGAGAGATTTGGAGACCTCTTTATTGAGGAGAGTTTCCCGAGCTTGGAGGAGCTAGAGGAGTTTGAGTTGCCGGATGGGAACAGGTTCCGGTACCTGCAGGTACTGGATTTTGTTCGGAGGCAGGTCCCAAGCTTCCCTCGCCTTCCTCTAAGGGGACTATAGGATAAGGTGATGTCTAAAACAGGAGTTGGGGAGGGGAGGGTCTCGGAAATATATCAGGAACTGATGGAGTGGGAAGGGGTCCCAATCGGGGAGGTGAAGAGGAAGTGGGAGGAAGAGCTGGGAGGATAGTTGGAAGTCGGGTTGTGGGAGAAGGCCCTGAGGAGAGTCAATGCACCCTTGTTGTGTGCCAGGCTGATCCAGTTTAAGGTGGTCCACAGGGCTCACATGACTGTGACCCGGATGAGCAGGTTTGTGGAGGTGGTGGAGGACAGGTGTGGACGCTGTGGGGGAAGTCCTGCAAACCATGTACATATGTTTTGGGCGTGTCCGAGGCTGAGGGGATTTTGGCAGGAATTTGCAGATGTTATGTCAGAGGTCCTGGAAGGGAAGGTGAATCCGAGTCCAGAAATGACAATATTTGGAGTGTCGGAAGATACGGGAGCCCAGGGGGGGGGGGGGGGGGGGTGAGGCCAACGTTTTGGCCTCTGCCTCCCTGGTGGCCTGGAGACGGATTTTGCTGGGATGGAGGGACTCGGAGCCTCCAAAGTTAGAGGTTTGGCTCAGTGACATGGCAGGGTTTCTTCGGCTAGAGAAAATCAATGACGCCTTAAGGGGTTCACTACAGGGGTTTGCTCAGAGGTGGCAGCCGTTCAGCGATTTCTTCAAGGAAAATTGACCGTCAGCAAGGTGTATGGGAGGGGGGGGAAAGAGAGAAAAGGGGCGGCATGGAAGTGACGTATAAGGGCAGGGAATCTAATGTATCAGTAGCTAGGGTTTAAGGAAGGGGGGAGTTGGGTGTGCTATTGTGGGTTTTTTGCGTGTGTTGGATCTCTCTGTTTAGAATGTTAAAAATGTTAAAACTATAAATGCCTCAATAAAATATTTTCTTTCAAAAAAATGAATGTTAGATGTAAGTTCTACCTAAAGAAACATAATATGGATAAGTCATTGTATTGAAGAGACCTTTGACAAATTGCAACAAACAAATAACCAGAGCGTCATCAATGTCTAGCCATGACGCAAAGACTCCAGCTGTGAGAAAGCGTGTGAGAAACTAGATTGTGTCGATGAAATATTAATTAATCTTGAGTAAATGATTAATGTTTATTTAAATAATCACCTGTTGAGTGATTGGTATCTTTTTGAACAAATCAGGAAGCCTCATCTGAGAATTAGAATGAATGAAAAATGAACAAAGGACTAAACTATAGATAAGGATTTCCTTAAGAATAAGATTGTTTGATTAATTGTTCTGAGAATTCTCGCTTTCTGTAATTCTTGAAGCATCTGTTAATTACGTTTTAAAGTAATTTCTTAACATTTTTCTTGTGTTTATGTTTTAATGCTTTTTGCTATGTCTTGAGAAGTTTAAGTGTTATTTTGATCTAAGCTTTGATTCAGTTCTTATGCAACTGTACTAAAGTGAATATTTAGAAATAAATTCGCATTTTGGACACCTCCAATCAACCGGACTGTTGACCCTTATTTGGAAGATAAAGAAGAGATCTTACATCACCCTTGCCTTTAACATGGCAAGCCTGTAAGTTTCTCACGTTTCCTTATTTGTGAACCCTACCTTCAGCTCCCACACCATCTTCCAACTAAATATTTACATAGGATATGTGGCACAGAAACAGGACATTCTGGCCTGCAAGTCTATTCTGGTATTTATGTTCAACTTGAGCCTCCTTATATTTTACTTCACCCACATCCATCATCTTGACCCTTATTCGGTTTTCCCTCAAATGCTTTCCCTCTAGCTGCCACTTAAACGCATCTATACTATTTGTTTCAACCATTCCCTGTGGTACTGAGTTCCCCATTCTCACCACTCTTTGGGTGAAGAAGTTTCATCTGAATTCCTGAAAGTTACCAAGAAATACAATCTAATGTTGATGGCCTCCAGCTGTGCACTTCCCCACAATAAGAAACATTCTCTATCCACTCTAGCAAAATCATAATTTTAAAGATCTCTATTAGGTCAACCCCTTCAGCTTTTTTCAAGTGAAAAGAGACTCAGCCTGTCAATCCTTTCCTGATACGTACACCCATGTATTTTCTGGTATCATCCTTATAAATCTTCACGGCAGTGCCTCATATCTTTTTTATGCAGTACTCTTATTCCTATTTCTCAATGCTTTTCTTGAAATTCAGCGTATCCTAACCCACATCAAATAACACTTCTATCAGAGCTGACCTCAACTGGCACTGTATTACTTGTGGTCGCACAATCTTTCTGATCTAAATTCCAATGAAATCCATAGCCTTATTGCTCAAGCACAAGTCCCACCACACATTCCCTGCTCCACTAGCACTCCTTTTCTTAGTCTTTCCATTAATAATAATAATAATAATAATAATAATCTTTATTACCACGAGTAGGCTTACATTAACACTGCAATGAAGTTACTGTGAAAAGCCCCTGTCACCACACTACGACGCCTGTTCGGGTATACCGAGGAAGAATTCAGAATGCCCAATTCACCTAACAAGCATGTCTTTCGGGACTTGTGGGAGGAAGCGAGAGGAAGCCCACGCAGACACGGGGAGAACTCGCAGATTCCACACAGACAGCGACCCAAACCGGGAATCAAACCCGGGTCCCTGGCGCTATGAAGCAACAGTGCTAACCACTGGACACCCCAAAGATCCACTGAGCATCCTTTGGTCGCTTAGGTCCCATTCTCTGATATTCCTAAATCCTTTAGCTTCTTGACTGACTTGTCTTCCTTTGACGTTCTTTAAAATCCTCCTATTTGATTAGGTTTTTGGATTTATGTATTACTTCATTTCTCAGATTGGGTTCCTTGCTAAAGATAAGGGGTAGGATTCTCCGTCTGACGATGCCGAAAATCGGGAGATGCGATTGGGTGGGGAATTGGTTCCAACGCCGAAATCACGGCGGGCGCCGACTTGATGCCAAATCACAATTCTCCGTGGCCTCTACACAGCGCCAATGTGTTCCGGAATGCACGTACAGTAAACATCGTTTGTATATCATTAGTGGGCCCGATCCGGTATTCTCTTGGGACCCTGCGATTCTCTACCTCCGATGAGCCAATTTCCTGCATGATTCACTTGTGCTTTTAAAAATCGTGAAACCAGCATGGTGGTTGCTGAGGGAGGAGAGGGGGTTCGGAATGCATCCAACATCACCATAGTTTGCTGACAGTTGTTCCACTGACCGGGGAGGGTGGGGAACATCTGCCAGGGCCGGCGGCCGGAGGGGGGGGGGGGGGGGGGGGGTGTTTGCAAGGGGTAGCCAGGAGGTGGACTAAGGGATCGGGCTGGACAGGCACGGAGCACCACTGCCGCGGCCTGAGAGGCAGCCATGCAGCTGCGCACACTGCTGACTACCCACTGTGAACTTAGGGCCACGGGTCATATGGCTGTCCCCCCAGGGCACCCCACTGGGTGCCCTCTCACCCCAGCCGACCCATCAGCGGGATGGGTGCAACAAGTGCCATCTTGTTGGCTGGGATAAGTGTGTGGGGGAATTGTAATATGTTTATTCGGCTGCAGCTTGTCACCAACCCGAGTGTCAATCATGGACACAGCAAATCCTGCACCATTTCCCATTGGAATCGCTTGTGTTCCACGTTGCGTTGGTGCTAGCCCCTCCACAGTCGCTGAATTGGTCCAGGTGTTGCGCCAGTTTTGCTGTCGTGGAACTCTATGAATCCTGCACCGGCATCAACACTTATGGCGGCTTCTCCAAAATTGGGAAATGTGATTGAGCGGGAGAATAGTTCCTGATGCTGAAATCGGGGCGGACCCCGATTTGACACCAAATCGCAATTCTCCGTTCCCTCCACAGAGGCATCAATGCATTCCGGAATGCACGTACATTAAACACCATTTGCATATTAGCGGGCCTGACCTGGCATTCTCTGGGGTCTCCGCAATTCTCCGCCTCCGATGGGCCAAGTTCCCGATGGCGCTGTTCACTTCTGCTTTTAAAAATTGTGAAACCGGTGGCGTGGCTGATGAGGGTGAGAGAGAGGAGGCAGGACACAGAGATACGTGACAGACAACAGTCTATACGGCTACCACTGATTGTAGTAAATGGATATGGACCCAGTTCGCTAGGACGTGACTGGTTGCAGTACCTCTTGATTGGCAGCAAACTTTCCAGAAGAACTCTAGAGACCTCTACGATATATTGGAAATGTATGCTAAGGTTTTCCAGGCCAGCTTGGGGAAGAAAAAAAGGAGCCATGGCGAAAATTCATGTAGACCCTGATGCACAACCAAAATATTTTTGGGCTCACCCAGTTCCCTATGCGCTGCTCCCAAAGGTTGAGTTGCAGCTTGGATGGTTTGGATGACTTGAGGATCAACCAGGCCGGTTAAATTAACTGACTAAGCAGCACTGGTACTCCCCATCCTAAAGCCAGCGAAAACTGTTCGTCTTTGTGGCGATTACAAACTTGACTGTAAATAGGGCCTCCATTTGGACCGGTACCCGATGCCACGAATCAAGGCTTTAGATATAAAATTGGCTCGAGGTCACTCATTCACAAAGCTCGATATTTCGAGACATGCATACCTCTAATTGGGGTTGTACCCGGAGTCTCGGCAGTAGATGACGATAAATACCAACAGGGGATTGCATGAGTACACTGGACTGCCTTTCTGTGCGTCATCAGCTTGCGCCATTTTACAGAAAGGTATGGAAAATATTCTGCAGGGCTTGCCACATGTGGCGGTTTACTTGGATGATGTTTTGGTCACGGGCACGACAGAGTGTGAGCACCTGAGCAATCTGGAGGAGGTCCTCCACTGCTTCTCAGAAATTAACGTACATCTCAAGAGAAAAGTGCGTTTTTCATGCCAAACAGGTTGTCTATCTGGGGTATCGGGTAGACTACCCAGTGGAGGAAAAGGTATCTGCCATCAAACTAAGCCCCCACATGGGAAAACATAACTAACTGGCATCTTTTCTGGGACCAGTAAACAGGCCCATCCCAGGCCTTGCAACTATTCTAGACCCCTGCACGCCCAATGAAGAAAGAAAATCAGGAGTGGACGTGGGAAGGCTGCAGGAAGAAGCGTTTGCTAATGTGAAATGGCAGCTAACTTCATGCCTGCTGAAGCACTACAATCCCACCATACCACTTTTAGTCACATGATGCCTTGCCATACGGCATCGGTACCATTTTGTCACATCGGACAGGCAATGATAGTGAGCGGCCGGCTCCATTCACCTCCAGAACACTGGCTGTGGCTGAGCACAATTGTGCGCAAATTGAAAAAGAAGATTCAGCTGTGGTCTTTGCTGTCATTAAGATCCATCAATATTGGACAGCACGGTGGTGCAGTGGTTAATAATAATCGTTATTGTCACAAGTAAGCTTCAATTAAGTTATTGTGAAAAGCCCCTATCGACACATTCCGGTGCCTGTTCGGGGAGGTCAGTACGGGAATGGGACCCGCGCTGCTGCCTTGTTCGGCATTACAAGCCAGCTATTTAGCCCACTGTGCTCAACCAGCCGCAGTTAACGCTGCTGCCTCACAGCACTGAGGACCTGGATTCAATCCCGGCCCCGGGTCACTGTTGTGTGGAGTTTGCATATTCTACCCGTGTCTGCGTGGGTCTCACCCCCACAACCCAAAAAGATGTGCAGGGTAGGTGGATTGGCCAGGCGAAATAGCCCCTTAATTGGAAAAAAGAATTGGATATTCTAAATTTATATTAAAAGTCAGTTCTATCATTATGTGTATGGGCATCATTTCACGGTGTTGATGGATCACAAACCGCTGTTAGGACTGTTCCAAGATGATAAGACCATCCCGCCCATAGCACCAGCCAGAATCCAGAGATGGGCCTTTCTATTAGCGACGTATGAATGTACATTGGAGCATCAGCCGGATACGCAGATCGCAAACACAGATGCGATGAGTAGACTCCAGCTGCCGACAAGACCACCAATGACCCCCAGAGCCGATGAAGTTATAGTCGTGTTGCACTTCATGGGTACGTTGACAGTTATGGTGGCCCAAATATGTGAGTGGACGCAAACAGTGCCCCTATTGTTCAAAGTTTGACATATAATACTACACGGGGGCCAGCATCGGAAAGTACCCAGTGATTTAAAGGTTTTAACCACCAAATTAGCAGAGTTCGTGGTGGAAGACGGCATCCTCCTCTGGGGGACTCGTGGGCCCGTACAAGGATCAGAACCCCATACTGAGGGACGTTCATAATGGACACTAGGGAGTGTCCAAAATGAAAATGATCACCCGCAGCGATGTCTTGTGACCCGTCTGGACTCGGAGATAGAGTGGCTGTCCCAAAAGATGTAGCGGGTGCCACGAGCTGCAGAATCCCGCACCTACTGCACCTCTTCATCCCTCGGAGTGGCCAGGACGGCCTTGGGTACAGCCTCACACTGACTTTGCCGGCCCTTTTCAAGGCTCTGTGTTCCTGATGATAATCAACGCGTTCAAAGTGGCTGGAGGTCCTCAGGATGTCGTCCACGACTTTGAAGGAGACGATTGAGAAACTGCGACTCGTTTCGCACACACAGTATCCCAGTAGTATTAGTTCCCGACATTAGAACGCTATTTACTAGTGAGAAGTTCGGGGTTTCACAAAAACTAGCGGGGTGCGATACATCCGCACGGTCCATATCACCCAGCTTCAAATGGGCTAGCCAAAAGGGCGGTGCAAACGTTCAAGAGAGGATTGAAAAAGCAGACCTTTGGCTCCCTCAACATATGCCTGGCCAGCTTTTTATTTTGTTACCGTACCACTCCACATGCGGCGACCCGCGTAGCACCGGCCAAACTTTTGATGGGGCGCAGACCTCGGACCCACCTCAGCATTGCTTTTCCAGGTATTGGTGGGAAAATACGCCGTGGTCAAGAGTAACAAGGATGTTGCCCAGACTAAACAGATCAGACAGTGTGTACCAGGTGACACAGTCTACATTAGGAATTTCGGTTATGCCGGCAAGTGTGTTCCAGGCACGGTGGTTTGACAAACAGGACCGATATCGTACCAGATTCGGGCACAGGACCGAGAAATGAAGAGACACCGGGATCATCTTCCCACCAGGAGGCCAGGGATATGCAAAACTAAACCAGAGGAGCCAGCTTAGGCATAGACAGCCCTGGCACCAGCAGCTTTGAGGGCGTTACCTCAAGGGACACCCAATGCAGAAATGAAGGAGGTCGAGGATTCAGACTCCGACATGGAGACCCAGGCATCAGTGGTTTCTGACGGTGAAGAGACCAAAACGAGCAGCCGCCAGTGTTCATTCAACTATGTTGATCAGCGAGGAAGTAGCGCTCGCCATCTAGATGTACCACCGCCTGATCCAGCTGCACATGTGCAGCCACAGGCAAAAAAGAGCAGGCGCCCACCTACTCCATCTTCCTCAGGGTCTTCGGACTTAGTGGGGGGGGGGGGGGGGTGCTGTAATCTGCATGAGATCTCTGGGGTTGGACCAATTATGCTCCTCGTGATTCTGGTTGAGTAGAAGCTTCCCAGCTAAGGGGCAGGTGCCCAATCGGGGGGCTATGGACACTGAGTATAAAAGCTCGGTCCCAGTGGGAGTCAAGCAGGGAAGTCCCGACTCGGGCCTGTGTACAAAGTGTAAATAGTTATGTATTCAATAAATAATCAGTGTTTTTATGCCTCACGTCTGGAATCCTCTGTGGACACAATCATCTTCAAGGAAATTCTATGCAAAAGATTAAAATCGTCTAGGATATAATAATTAAACAATGATAATACATTTATTTATAATCAGAAAGAACATTCAAGGTACAAATTTAATGTTTCTGTAATTTGGGTTTGGCATTATGCCAATGCCAATGTTTTTAGAACAGTTAGCTGTGCCCGAACACACCACAGACTGTTTATGCTAAACACATAATGTAATAAAGTGACCAAAGATGCTTCACAGAAGCATTCTAAAGCAAAATATGATACCAAACCACACAAGAAACAAATGGCCAAAAACATAGGTATTAATAACATAAGAACTAGGAGCAGGAGTTGGCAATTCAGCGCCCCGAGCCTGCTCAGTCATTCATCACGATCATGGCTGATCTCATCTCTCTCATCTCCACCTTCCTGCACCCTCCTTCATTCCACTACCTATTTATCTCCTCAAATTTGTTTCATGTTCTGGTGTCCACTGCATTCTAGGGTATAGAAATATAGCTTTTATTTGCCAGTCCTTCCCTGCACATAACACACATGAGTTTTGCATCCTGATTTGCATTGGTACAATTAACAAAGCCGTACCTCAAGAAATCAATTCCTGATTATTATGGTTTGCCCATCCCGCCGCTGGGGAACCCACTACAGGTTTTTTTTTGGCGGGACCAGAAGATACCATGGGCAGGAAGGACCAGAAAATCCCCACCTAGAGTCTTCCTCTTTCAGGGATTTTCACTTTGCTTCAATCTTGTATCTGAATACGTCCTGTCTTTAGATTCAAGATTTGTTCAGATTATGGGACCCATTTTAACTCATTCAAGGCACTTCCACTTATGTAGAGTTAAAACTTTTAGTCACATGATAACCCCATTATAACCAGAATATCAGTACATGAAATTATTGATGGCAATGTAAAATTTTTAAAATATTCATATCCCCAAGTGCCATCACAATTCCTCCGATAATGAAGAAACTTGACAGTAGGACATTTTTCCATGACTTGCAAAAATAGACCAGGAGCTGGATTTTCCCATTGGAGATGGGAGGTGAGAATCAGGAGTTAATCCAGACTCTGACTCAGCAGTGCCAGCAGGGGGATTCAGAAGTACAGGCTGTTAATGTCCTGGTGTTTGGCCTGCTGCTGGGTGGAGAGAGAGGTGGGTCTATGCGGAAGTGGCTCAGTTCTTAACCATAACTTGACTTAACCATATGAAGTTAAACCTACAGATCAGTCTAACGTTCCCCCACCTCACACCCCCTCAACTTAATCGGCATTTGGAAGTCTTTAAACATAGAAACATAGGAGCAGGAGTAGGCCATTCAGCCCATCAAGCCTGCTCCGCCATTCAATATGATCATGGTTGATCATCAATTTCAATGACTTTTTCCCACCATTATCCCTATATTCCTTTATGTCATCGGTAATTAGAAAATTGGCAATGTCTGCTTTAACCTACTGAGCATTCACAGCCCTCTGGGGTAGAGAATTCCAAAGATTCACAACCTCTGAGTAAATATATTTCTCCTCATCTCGGTCCCACGTGACTTCTCCATTATTTTGAAATTGTATTCCCTGGTTCTCAATTCCTCAACCAGGGGAACATCTTACTTGTCTATTCCTTGTCTATTCCTTTTGTAGGTTTCAATTAGATCACTTCTCATTCTTCAGAACTCCAGAGAATACAGGCCCAGTTTCCTCAATTTCACTTCATGGGACTGTCCCGCCATCCGAGGAACAAATCTGGTGAATTTTTGTTACATTCCTTCTATGACAATAATATACCTCCTAAGGTAAGGGAACAAAACTGCACACAATACTCCAGGTGCGGTCGAACCAGGATTCTATATAACTGAAGCAAAGCTTTGCTACTCCTGTACTCAAGACCTCTTGCGATCAAGGGTAACATAGCATTAGCCTTCCTAATCGCTTGCTGCACCTGAATGTTAGCTTTCAGTGACTTATTGACTAGGACACCCAGGTCTCTTTGGACATCTATTCTACACTCTCTCTTACCATTTAATAAATACTCTGCACATCTATTCTTCCTACCACCTCTCATTTTTTCACATAATATTCCATCTGCTATGTTTTTGCACACTCACTGAGTCTGTCCAAATCATTTTGAAGTTGTTTTACATTTTCCTCACAATATACATTCCTTCCTAGCTTTGCGTCATCCACAAACCTGGAAATATTACATTTCGCTCGCACACCCAAAACATTGACATATATTGTGAACAGCTGGGGTCCAAGAACTGATGCTTGTGGTACCCTACTAGGCACAGCCTGCCAATGTTAGAATGACTCTATTCTATATTTTCTACCTGTTAACCAATCCTTAATCCATACCAATATATTACCTCATACCCCATATGCTTGAATTTTGCTAATAAACCTCTTGTGGGGGACTTAATCAAATGCCTCGTGAGAATCCAAGTATACTACATCCACTCTTCATTATCAATTATGTTACTAACATCCTCAAACTCCTCCAACAGGTTTGTCAAAAATAATTTCCCATTCGTAAATCCATGTTAACTATACCCAATCAGATCATTATTATCCAAGTGTCCATTTATTGCATCCTTTGTAATAGATTCTATGATTTTACCTACTATTGAGGCAACACTTACAAGTTTGCAGTTCCCTGTTTTCATTACCCCTGCCTTCTTAAATAATAGGGTGATGTTTGCTACCTTCCAATCCGCAGAAATGATTCCAGAACATATACAATTTGGAAGATGATCACCAATCATAGATCATAGAATTTACAGTGCAGAAGGAGGCCATTCGGCCCATCGAGTCTGCACCGGCTCTTTGGAAAGAGCACCCTCCCCAATCCCACACCTCCACCCTATCCCAGTGACTCCACCCGGCATTAAGGGCAATTTTGGACACTAAGGGCAATTTAGCATGGCCAATTCACCTAACCTGCACATCTTTGGACTGTGGGAGGAAACCGGAGCACCCGGAGGAAACCCACGCACACACGGGGAGAACGTGCAGATTCCGCACAGACTGACCCAAGCCGGGAATTGAACCTGGGACCCTGGAGCTGTGAAGCAATTGTAATGAATTCATCATCTCCATAGCTCCTTCTTTCAACACTCTGGGATGCATAATACCAGGTTCTGGGTACTTATCAACCTTCGGTCCCTTTAATTTCTCCACTGCAACCTCTTTACAAATTCAAATTTTCTTCAATTGCTCATTCTCCCCAATCCCTTGGATTTCTGATTCTGGAGGATTTCCTGTATCTTCCTCAGTGAAGGCAGACACAAAGTAATCATTTAGCCTCTTTCTCTGTTCCCCATTAGAAAATCTCCTCGCCCCCAACCTGTAATGGACCCACAATTGTTTTGTCAAATATTTCCTTTTTGTGTACCTATAGACACTTTTAGGTCAGTTTTTTATGTTTTTTGTTAGTTTACATTCATATTTTATTCTCCCTTTCTTTACCACATTCTCAGTCCTCCTTTGCTGTATTCTAAAATGCTCCAAACCCTCAGGTTTACTGCTGTCTCTGGCAACTTTATAGGCCTTTCTTTCAATCTTATATAACCCTTAACATCCTTTGTTAGCCATGGTTGACTGGCTTTTCTTTTGTGCCTTGAAGGCATGTATAGTTGCTGTAAACTATGTAATAATGCTTTAAAGGCTAATAAAAGCCAATGCATCATCACACCTTTTGATGTATTTTCCCAATCCACCTCAGCCAATTTGCCCCTCATATCTTCATATTTTTCTTTCTCATATTTAACACGTTGGCTTCAGATTGAACCACCTCACCTTCAAACATAATGCAGAATTCTATCCTATTATGGTCACTCATCGCTAAAGGTTCTTTCATAATGATTATTAATTAGTCCTTTATCGTTACACAATACTAAATCTAAAATAGTCTGTTTTCTAGTTGGTTACTCAACATCGTGCTTTATAAAACCATCCCCAATCTTGTCCTCCACAACATTAGTACTCAATAGGTTTACCCGGTCTATATGCAAATTGTGCAGGTTCAAGTTGCCCATGACCACTGTATTACCCATGCTACATGCTTCTCTAAACTCCTGAATAATACACTACCCCACACTACCACTACTGTTTGGTGGCTTATAAACAACTCCTATCAATGTTTGCCGCCGCTTGCTGTTTCATAGCTCCACCCAAACAGATTCCACATTTTGTTTTTCCAACCTGAGGTTCTCCCTTACTAATGTATGATCCCATCCCTTATTATCAGCATAATACCAGCTTATTTTCCTTTTTGCCTCTGCTACCGAAATGTTGAATATCCTTGAATATTCAGTTTCTAGTCTTGGTCACCCTGTAGCCATGTTTCCATAAGAGCAACTAGATCATACCCATTTACCCCTATTTGTGCCTGGTTGCAAAAACTACGTGCATTTAGCAGGAGTGCTCTTCACTTTATGACATTCTTTCGCATTCTATGCCTAGTTAATGCTCGCCATGGTATCACTGCCTTCTAATTTCACTTGCTACTCTTCTACTTCCTGCTACCAGCTTTAATTCCTTCCAATTTGAGCTATCCCTCAGGTTCCCATCCCCCTGACAAGCTAATTTAAACCTGACACGACCGTAGTTGGTCGGATCTCAAACAACGATGAATCAGAGTACAGGAGGGAGGCAGAGAACCTAGTGCAATTACAACAATCTCTCTCTCAATGTCAGCAAAACGAAAGAGCTGATTATCAACTGTCTGCATCAATGGTGCCATGGTGGAGATGGTTCACAGCTTGAAATTCCAAAGGTGTAAACATCACCAACAATCTGTCCTGGTCTACCCATGTCGAAGCTACGACCAAGAAAGCACAACAGCACCGATGGAAATTAAGGAAATTTGGCATGTTCACATTGACTCATACCAATTTTTATAATGGTGCACATAGAAAGCATCTTATCTGACTTCCGGTGGTGGCATGTAGGGGGAAGTCGCAGGTTGGGTGGCTCCTGCTCGAGGTTTGTTTTCTTTGGAGTTTAATGCCCGGTCCCAGGGGCAATTTTTCAATAATCGAGTGTAGGAAGGCATTAGGAAGAGTGAAGATGTCGAAAAGCCAGAAGAAAGTCGCCGTGAAGAAGGGAGGGAGTGACAGTTCGCCGGTGAATGAAAGGGCCAGCCCGGGAGCTGGCAAGATGGCGAAGGGTTGCGAGCAAGATTGGAGGATTTGGAAAATCTGAGGATCAACAAAATCTGAGGATCGTAGGCCTGCCTGAGGGGGTGGAGGCCCTGAGGCCGACTGAGTACTTTGCCAAGGTGTTGGCGGAGTTGGTGGGGGAGGGAGAGGATCCGTCCCGGTATGAACTGGACCAGGCTCATTGGTCGTTCAGGCCTAAACCAAAGGCGAATGAGCTGCCAAGAGCAGTGATTGTTTGCTTTCACAGGTACCACTTGAAAGAGAAGGTCCTGAGTTGGGCAAAGCAGAAGCAGGAGGTGCAGTGGGCTTGAGCTGGTGTACGTATTTACCAGAACTTAACTGTGGAACTGTCGAGGAGGTGGGTGGCCTTTGGCCGAGTGAAGACGGCACTGAATAATGGTGGGGTGTGGCGTAGTGTACCCAGCCAAGTTGAGGATGACCTACAACTCCAGAGACTTTTACTTTGAGGTGGCAGAGGCGTTTGTGAAGGCGGAAGGATTGGGGCAGAAGTGAGGAATGGAACTGAGGACTGGTCTTGGACCGTGGGGAGGGGAGTTGGAAGAGTGTATATAGAGTTCTACTTTTTAACTTCATGCTGTTATATGGGTCAATCTTTGTCTTTGTTTTTTCGGTTTTTCGGGGGTTTGTATGTTTGCATGGGATATGTTTCTTTGAGGGGGGTATGTATTTTCTTGTTGTTTTCCTGGGACTGGGCGAGGGGCCCCCGCATTTGGAATGTATGGGTGATGTTTGGGTTTGTATGTTGAAGGGGATGCTGGTTGGGAATTGATACTGTATTTGTTATTGTTGGTTATCTTTTGTTGTGTACTTGATGAAAATGTGGAAAATAAAATTTTTTTTTAAAAAAGAAAGCACGCTATCTGGCTGCATCACAGCTTGGTAATGGCAACTGCTCGGCACAAGAATGTAAGAACTACAAAGAGTCGTGAACACATCCCAGTCCATTACGCGAACCCGCCTCCCATCCACTGACTCTGTCTACACTTCCCGCTGACTTGGAAAATGAGCAGTATTAACCAAGACCCCTCCCACCTGGGTTATTGTGCCTTCCAACCTCTTCCATCGGGCAGAAGATATAAAAGTATGAGAACATACACCAACAGATTCAAATACAGCTTCTTCCCTGCTGTTACCAGACTCCTGATTGGCCATCTTATGGACTGAACTGATCTCCCTCCGCATCTTCTCTAGAGTTGTAGCACCATATTTTGTATGCTTCACCGATGTCTATGTACTTACATTGTTTATTTATCGTATGTTGTATGTTTTTCTGTCTGGATTGCATGCAGAACAATACTTTTCACTGTACCTCGATACACCTGACAATAAATCTTAAATTTAACCCCAATGGCACTAGCAAATCTCCCTGTGAGGATATTAGTCCTGGTCAGGTGTTCATAGATCATAGAATTTACAGTGCAGAAGGAGGACATTCGGTCCATCGAGTCTGCACCGGCCCTTGGAAAGAGCATCCCACTTAAGCCTAGGCCTCCACCCTATCCCCGTAACCCAGTAACCTCAGCTAACCTTTTTGGACACTATGGGCAATTTATCATGGCCAATCCACCTAACCTTCACATCGTTGGACTGTGGGAGGAAACCAGAGCACCCGGAGGAAACGCATGCAGACACAGGGAGAACGTGCAGACTCCGCAAGACAGTGACCCAGTATGGGAATCGAACCTGGGACCTTGGAGTTATGAAACAACTGTGCTAACCACTGTGCTACCGTGCTGCCCACTGTGTTACCCGTCCATCTTGTACAACTCCTACCTGCTCCTGAAGTGGTCCCAATGCCTCAGAAATCTGGGGCGAGATTCTCCGACCCCCCGCTGGCATGAATCCCGCCCCCGCCGGTTGCCGAATTCTCCGGCACCGGAGATTCGGCGGGGGCGGGAATCACGCCGCGCCGGTTGGCGGCCCCCCCCACCCCCCAGCGATTCTCCGGCCCGGATGGGCCGAAGTCCCGCTGCTAGAATGCCTGTCCCGCCGGCGTGGATTAAACCACCTACCTTACCGGCGGGACAAGGCGGCGCGGGCAGGCTCCGGGGTCCTGGGTGGGGGGCGCGGGGCGATCTGGCCCCAGGGGGTGCCCTCACGGTGGCCTGGCCCGCGATCGGGGCCCACCGATCTTTTCCTTCCGCCTTCGCCACGGTCTCCACCATGGCGGAGGCGGATGAGACTCCCTCCACAGCACATGCGCGGGGATGCCGTGAGCGGCCGCTAACGCTCCCGCGCATGCGCCGCCCTGCAATGTCATTTCCGCGCCAGCTGGCAGGGCGGAAATCAGTCCGGCGCGGGCCTAGCCCCTCAAAGTTAGGGCTCGGCCCCCCAAGATGCGGAGGATTCCGCACCTTTGGGGCGGCGCGATGCCCAACTGATTTGCGCCGTTTCTGGCACCGGTCGGCGGACATCGCGCCGATACCGGAGAATTTTGCCCCTGATGCCTAACCTCCTACACCAATTCTCCAACCATGTGTTCAATTGCTCAATCCTGCTATTCCTATACTCACTGGCACATGGCACTGGGATTAATCCTGAGATTACTGTTTGAGGTCCTGCTTTTTAATTTTCTTCCCAACTCTGCTTTCTGGACCTCATCCCTCTTCCTTCCTATGTTGTTAGTACCAATGTGGATCACAACTCTGGCTGTTCACCCTCCCCAGAAAGATGTTATGCAACCATTCCGTGACATCCTTGACACTGGCACTAGGGAGGCAATGCTTAATGCTGCAGGAATGCCAGTCTGAGCCCCTTAATATAACGTCCACTGTCGCTATTGCTGTTCGATATGGGCGGCATGGTGGCACAGTGGTGAGCACTGCTGCCTCACAGCATCAGGTTCAATTCCGGCCTTGGGTGTCTGTGTGGAATTTGCACATTCTCCCCGTGTCTGCATGGATTTCTTCCGGGTGCTCCGGTTTCCTCCCACAGTCCAAAGATGTGCAAGTTAGGCGGATTGGCCATTCTAAATTGCCCATTTGTGTTTGAAGATTAGGTGGGGTTAGGGGGTTACAGGGATAGATTAGGGAGTGGGTTTAGGTAGGGTTCTCTTTCAGAGAGTAGGTGTAGATCTGATGGACTTGATGTAGACTTCACTGTATGGGTTCTATGATTCCTCCCTTTGTTGCTAATTGTGTTTCTCTTAATTTGGCTCTGAAGATGGCAGCCAATATGGTCGCCTTCCTTAATTCTAATTACGTTTGCTCTAGAGTTGCCAGGTATCTCTCGATACTACCACAAGTTTCAAAACCAAATACTGATCAAAGACTCGATACACCAGCTAGTAAGTTCAAACTCACTGCTCATTTATTCACACACACAGTCAAATATACTCATGCATAAAATTCTACAAACTAAACTATCACTACTGTTAAAGCCTATACTTAGCTTCGGGTGCCCACTCAGTCAGAGGAACAATGGCCGTTCTGAGGCTGCTGGGGTCGAATTGGTATGGAATAACAGCAAAGGGTATCTGTCTCGTAGCGTGCGTTGACCTTGGACTTACTTGTTCTGATGTTGCTGTTGGGCAGGTCTCTCCTTGGTGAGAGCCGGAGCCACAAGACAGCAATTCTCTCTTGGGGGATTCTTCTTATACCCAAAAGGGGCTTCGTGCGCTTTTGGGCGGGCCTTGAACTTGGCCCCAATTAATTGGGCCGTTTCCCAATCGTTCCTATCGATTTTCTCCAATAAAGGGGTGGGTGCTCTGATGGTTGGGCATGTCCTAGGTGGCCGTTGGCCTGCTTTGTTCTGGTCTCCTCTGGCGCTGGGGTGTCTGCCTTGATATCGTTTACTTAAATGTTACTGTTTTGTCCCCGGGGATGGCTCATTAGTATGGTAATAGCTTTGCAGTTTTGGTCTTGTCTGGGAGCTGCGGCTCCAATCAACAGACAAACCCTGCACCTGCTTGCTTTCTTAGTATTGTCCGTTTTCCCTGCAATCTTTGCAAAGTGTCCATTTTGTAATCGGGAAGTGGCCATCCCAGATGGCTACACCTTTGTGTGCAAATGAGCTACCCGTAGGGCCACCGGCTTTGCTTTGGCTGCATTCCCCTGAGGAACAGGTGCCCAAAATGGAAAACCAATTAGCAAGCAAGGTAGACTCAGGGAACCCTGCAATAACTGCCTGGTTCTCTGATACCGCCAGACAATCACCCATTGCTTCTCTGCCTGCATGCTCCTAATCTGCGGTGTAGCCACCTCCATGAACATGCTACCTCCATAAACATGCTACTTCCATAAACATGCTGCTCACATAGTTCTCAGCCTCGCAGATGCAGAACAGTGACTCTAGCCACCGCTTTTATTCCAAAACCCAGAGCTCAAGCTCTGCAGTTAGTGAGAAGCTCATACATCTTTCAAACATTATTTGACTGTGCATTTGAAAAACATTAACCTCTGGAATGCTCCTAAATCTGCCAAAACTATCAAACTTATTTCCCAGGTCAGATGAGTAAGCAGATTCAGTACCCCAATCCATGTTTCACCCTGCAGGTGAGAATTAAGGTTTCCAAATCATGTCTGAGTCCAGGAAAATTTTGCAAGTTCTAAACAGCACTGCCAGTTTCTAATTAGAGTGTCAAGTTCATGACCTGCTCCTGTTCTGCGCCAGCGAAAATGGCCAGCACCGGACCCAGGTGCAGGATTTCCAAATTTGCGCTCACTGGCCTTTGTGCAGTCCTGAAAATTCAGTCCCAGGTGTCACTTGTCAGATTGCAAAATTAAAAGTGAGTGTAAGAACGATGAATGGACAGGGGAATGCCACACAGTGTTGAGATCTGCAAATGAGTAGCTTTCTTTTTGAATATTAAATACAAGCACACCAGAATATGCAAAATATGGCTTACTGATTAAAATGTAAGTTTACAAAAATGTGAGTATCAAAAGTCTTAAAAAGAATTCAGTTCATATAATTATTAATTATATAATTAATACCTTGTGTGAGTTGTTTTTGATGTTTAATTAATTCCAACTTTTCTTTCATGGCCTGTTCTACTTGCTCATTGTTAATTATCTCCTTGCGTTCCAATTCTTTCTCCAGTTCCTTGGCCTTTCTGACTAGTATTCGGATGTGTTCCTTCTGCTCCTTCTTCAATTGTTCATTCTGATAAAAATTAAGATAAGTACAATATTATTAAAACAGAATTGGTACAGTCTGCGAGAGGGTGTATATCCCAAAGTTTTGTTTGTACCCAAACACAAGGTAATGTAGTTTGCATCAAATGTATGTATGACTCCAGGCAGTGGAGGGTTTTCCACTGACTTTAATTTTCCTAGGGCTCCTTGATGCCAAACTCAGACATTGCTGAATGGCCTGCTCACCTGCACTGCCAACGTTTAGGCGTAAATAATAGGTGAGTCCAGGGCAGTAAGGTGGAGCAGTGGTTAGCACGGCGCTGAGGGCCCGGGTTCGATCCGGCCCTGGGTCACTGTCCGTGTGGAGTTTGCACATTCTCCCCGTGTCTGTGTGGGTCTCACCCCCACAACCCAAAGATGTGATGGTAGGTGGATTGGCCACACTAAATTGCTGCTTAATTGGAAAAAAATAATTGGTTACTCTAAATTTATAAACATTTTAAAAAGTAAATAATAGATGAGTCCAAGTGCGATACTAGAGAGTAAAAAGCACCCATGGAACTGCAGCCTAATAAGAAGTTCATACTTTCAGGCGTTTAAAGACAGGATGAACATCGGCGAGGGAGAAACAAAAATTAGTTTAAAAAAATACCTCATACACGGAGCACACTTAACCAGAACCCGAATGAGTAGGTTCTTTCCGGAGGTGGAGTACAAATGTGAACAGTGCCAGGGAAGCCCAGCCAACCACGGCCACATGTTCTGGTCATGCCCCAGCCGGGGTCTGGACAGGCTTCTTTGAGGTGATGTTCAAGGTTGCGGGGATGAGAATGGGGCCATGCTAAAAAGTGGCAGTCTTTGGGGTATCAGAACAGCCAGAACTCTTTAAGGGGATGGGGGCTGATGTCCTAGCATTTGCCTCCCTAATCGCCTGCCAGAGCATCTTGCTCGGCTGGCGGTCAGCAGTACCATCCAAAGCAGCGGACTGGCTGTCCAACCGACCGGAATTTCTCCAAATGGAGAAAATCAAATTCACCACCCGGGGTTGGAAGAGGGCTTCCACCAATGTGGGAGTCACTCACAAATCTGTTCCAAGACTTGTTTGTAGCCAGCAGCCAATAAGCTGGGGGGGGGGGGGGGGGGGGAATCAAAGGGGCACAGAACCCAATCATATCTTTATTTTTAGGAAATATTTTATTGAGGCATTTATAATTTTAAGATTTTCACATTTTAAACAACAGAGATCCAAGACATGCAAAACCCCCCCAATAACAACTCAATTCCCCCCAGATCTAAACTCTGATTACCCATACATTAGACTCCCTGCCCTTATTCGTCACTTCCATGCCTCCCCCTTCTCCCCCCGCCACCCCACCCCACCCCCCCCCGCCACCCCCACCCCCCCACCCCGGCCCCTGCTGACGGTCAATTCCCCTTGAAGAAGTCGATGAATGGCTGCCACCTCCGAGCGAACCCCTGTCAATCCCTTAAGGCAAACTTAATTTCCTCTAGCCTAAGAAACCCTGCCATGTCACTGACCCAAACCCCTACTTTGGAGGCTCCGAGTCCCTCCACCCCAGCAAACTCCGTCTCCGGGCTACCAGGGAGGCAAAGGCCAAAACGTCGGCCTCTCTCCCCCCGTGCTCCCGGATCTTCCAACACTCCAAATGTTGTCACCTCTCGACTTGGAGTCACCCTCCCTTCCAGGACCTCTGCCATGACATCAGAAAATCCCAGCCAAAATCCCCTCAGCCTCGGACATGCCCAAATCATGTGTACAGGCTCGGGAAACCCTGCTCACCGAAGAGATCCCCAAATCTCTCAATCCCTGCCCGCTGCCACCTCCTGAAGCCCCGTCCAGCCCCGCCCCGCCGTAGCGAACCGGTGAATATTACAGATCGGTGACCACATCGCCCCCTCCAGTCTCATGTTCTGCCTCCATTGCCCCCACAGCCTCAGGACTGCCACTACTACTGGACTTGTAAAGTACCGAGCCAGCGAGAACAGCAGAGGTGCCGTTAACAAAGCCTTCAGACTCGTGCCCTTGCAAGAAGCCACCTCCACTCGCTCCCACACCGACCCCTCCCCTACTACCCATTTCCTAACCATCAATATATTAGCTGCCCAATAGTAATTAATAACGTTTGGAAGGGCCAAGCCCCCCTCCCCACGCCCCCGCTCAAGGAGCTTCTTCACCCTCAAGGCTTTCCCGGCCCATTTAAAACCCGAGATCGCCACATTCATCTTCCGAAAAAATGCCTTGGGGATGAAGATTGGAAGACACTGTAACACGAACAGCAAACACGGGAGGATTGTCATTTTCACAGTCTGTACCCTCCCCGCCAATGACAGCGGGAGCACGTCCCACCTGCGGAAATCCCCTTTCATTTGCTCAATCAACCTGCCCAAATTTAGTTTATGAAGCTGACCCCAGTCCCTTGCCCCAGTCCCTTGCCACTTGAATCTCCAGGTACCTAAAACTCCCTCCCCCCACTTTGAAAGGCATCTCCCTCAGTCTCCTCTCCTGCCCCCTTGCGTGGATTGCAAAAACCTCAGTCATGCCCATACTCAGTTTGTACCCTGAGAACCGACCAAATTCCTCCAGTATTCTCATAATTCCTGAAATTCCCCCCAACGGGTCTGTTATATAAAGGAAGAAATCGTCCGCATAGAGCGAGACCCTATGTTCCACCCCCCTCTCACTATCCCCGCCAAATGTTCGATGCTCTCAGTGCCATTGCCAAAGGTTCTATGGCCAGAGCAAACAGTAGTGGGGACAGTGGACATCCCTGTCTCGTCCCCCAACACAGGCTAAAATATTCTGATCTAACCCAGTTTGTCCTTGCATTCGCCACCGGTGCCTGATATAGCAACCGGACCCAATTCACAAATCCCTGCCCAAACCCAAACCTTCCCAGGACATCCCACAAATACTCCCACTCCATCCATTCAAAGGCCTTTTCTGCATCCACAGCCACCACCACCTTGACCTCGCGCCCCTCTGCAGGCATCATTATTACATTTAGGAGCCGCCTAATGTTGGACGTCAGTTATCATCCCTTAACAAATCCCGTCAGGTCCTCCCTTATTACCCCCATAACACAATCCTCCCTGCGTGTGGCCAGGATCTTTGCCAGCAATTTTGCATCCACATTTAGCAGGGAGATTGGCCGATACGAACCACAGCTCTCTGGATCCTTATCCTGCTTCAAAATGAGGGAAATCGATGCCTACGATAATGTTAGGGAGAGCACTTCCAGCTTCTTTGACTCATTAAAAACCTTTACCAGGAGCGGCCCCAACAGCCCAGAAAACTTGTTATAAAACTCAACCAGGTATCCGTCTGGTCCCGATTTACCCGATTGCATTGCAGCCAACCCGTCTATAACCTCCCCAAGCCCAAATGGGGCTCCCAAATCCTCCACCAACTCTTCATCTATCCTTGGGAACTCCAGCCCCCCCAAAAAATCGCTTCATACTCTCCTCCCCAGTTGGGGGTTCCGATTTATACAATTTATTATAAAACTCCCGAAACACATGGTTCATCCCCGCCGGATCCAGAACCATCTTCCCCACTGTATCTCTCAATTTCCCAATCTCTCTCGCCGCCTCCTGTTTCCTCAACTGATGCACCAGTATCCTGCTGGCTTTTTCTCCATATTCATACACCGTCCCCTTTAAGGCTGTCCCTCCGCCTTACCTGTGGACAGGAGCCCAAATTCCAGCTGCAGTTTCTTTTTTTAAAAATTCTTTTTATTGGCATATCCCATATTTATAAACAGTTGAATATATACACATCACATTTTTCTCGCCCCCAGCTGCAGTCTCTGATGCTCCCTCAAAAGCCTGTCATCTGGAAACTCAGCGTACCTCCTGTCCACCTGTAAAATTTCAGCTACCAATCTGCCCAACTCTGCCCGCTCAGCTTTCTCCTTATGGGCCCGAATTGAGATGAATTCCCCTCTAACAACCGCCTTCAGTGCCTCCCAAACCACCCCCGCCGAAACCTCACCCATGTCATTGATCCCTATATATCCCCAAATGGCCTCCCTCACCCGCTCACATGCCTCCTCCTCCGCTA
This sequence comes from Scyliorhinus torazame, assembly GCF_047496885.1. Classification (NCBI taxonomy): domain Eukaryota; kingdom Metazoa; phylum Chordata; class Chondrichthyes; order Carcharhiniformes; family Scyliorhinidae; genus Scyliorhinus; species Scyliorhinus torazame. The sequence continues at coordinate 103,003,681 of NC_092721.1, forward strand.
GCAGACCCACATCCAACCTCCTTTGCGGGCACTGGGCCTTTCCTTTGCTGACTTGCAAGTCCACCCAGTGTGGGGCATGGTCTGACACCACTTTGTTGTATATTCAGCATTTACCACCTCAGCCAGCAGCGTTTTGTCCATCACAAAGAAGTCTACCCGGGAATACAGCTTATGCACATGGGAGTAGAATGAAAGCTCCTTACTCCTTGGCCTCCCAAATCTCCATGGATCTACCGCCCCCCATGCGCTCCATGAACCCCGAAGCTCCTTTGCCATAGCTGATACCTTCCCAGACCTAGACCTCGACCAGTCCAACCTTGGATCCAGGACCGTATTGAAATCTCCCCCCATAAACAGTCGATGTGAATCTAGGTCTGGAATCTTCCCCAGTTCCTGTCAAACAACGTCATCCCAGTTCGGGGCATATGTATTCACCAATACCACGGCCATTTCCTCCAGCTTCCCACTAACCATAACATATCTACCCCGCGAATCTGCTTCTATATTCCCCACCTCGAATGCCACCCGCTTATTAACCAACATCGCCACCCCCCTCGTTTCAAAGTCTAATCCTGAATGGAACGCCTGCCCAACCCATCCCTTCCTTAACCTAATCTGATCCCCCACCTTCAAATGTGCCTTCTGCAACATGGCCACGTCCGCCTTCAGTTGCCTCAAGTGCGCGAACACACGGGCCCTTTTGACTGGCAAATTCAGTCCCCGAACGTTCCACGTGACCAGCCTGGTCGGGGGGCACCCCGCACCTGCCAATCAACCATAATCTCTCCTAGGCCAGTCTGCGGCCCATGCTCCGCACCTCTCCTGGCCCGCCCACGGGCAACTACCATCATCAACCCTCCTTCACCTTTGAAAGTCCCCTCCCCGTCAGCAGTATAATCCCCCCCCCCCGCCCAATCCCAGACTCGCACTCCCATTCCGCCCCCCCCCCCACATCGATCTTCAGCTCACCCCCACTTTGCTTCCATGAACTAGCCCGCCCAGCTAACCTGGCAGCTCACGCCCATGGCGCCTGGCATCCTACCCCGCCACTGATTCCCCTCCCCCCCACTCAGTGCAAACAGTCAAAACAAAGGCAAGAAGTAAAAATAACCAAACAATCCCTCCCAAGGTCCGAACACAGAGACCCACCCCTCATCCCTTAACAAAACAGTATAAACCGGCCTAACACTAAACAGAACCGTAAACTGAAAAAACGAAAGAAATCCAAATAACATAAACCCAAAGTTTTTCACACCATAGTTCAGTTCTCCTCAATCAGACTTCAAGGTCCTCCTTTGATGCCACCATCAATTTACACGAGATGATTAGTAGAAGTGAACAGTGGTTTTAATAAGCTAGATCTATGCCTGCCTGCGACTGCTCTGTACTGAGTGCTGCCTACAGGCTGCAGATCTATATACCACCCCTGAGGGGGTGGAGCCACAGGCGGAGCCCACAAGTGCATCAACATAATACAATACAGTGGTGAATTGTAGCAGCAATACATTCACCACATTCACCCCCTGTTAAAAAATTGAAGTCCAGCGGGGGTGAAGTGGGCTCACAGATCGGGTCTGTCCGGTACCTTGATCATTCTCTGTGATCACCTCAGTTCTGGCTTCGCTGCGGGCACGGGTGTTGGGCTCGTTGACTCCGGGAGCATGTCGTCTGGAGCTTCATCACGGTGGGTTGGGGAGGGGGGGGGTGTTGGCCGTGTAGCGGTGGGGGCGGTGTTCGGTGTAAGGGGGTGGTGTAGGTGATGGTCGCTGGGGAACCGGCCGCGGCGGGTGCCAGATCCCAGTGGGAGACTGTATCTTGTCGGCCGTCGCGGTGCGCCACGTAGGCATACAGAGGGTTGGCATGTAGGAGCTGGACCCTTTCTACCAGGGGGTCGGACTTATGGCTCCTCACGTGCTTCCGGAAAAGGACAGGCCCCTGTGTTGTCAGCCAGGATGGAAGCGAGATCCTGGAGGTAGATTTTCTGTGGAAGACAAATAGACGGCCATGAGGGGTCTCGTTCGTGGCTGTGCAGAGGAGCGACCGAATGGAGTGGAGCGCGTCGGGTAGGACCTCCTGCCAACGGGAAACCGGGAGACTTCTAGACCGTAGGGCCAGAAGGGCGGCCTTCCATACCGTTGCGTTCTCCCTCTCCACCTGGCCTTTTCCCCGGGGGTTGTCGTTGGTAGTCCTGCTCGAGGCAATGCCCTAACCGGGCAGATACTGACGCAGCTCATCGCTCATAAATGAGGAGCCCCGGTCACTGTGGACGTAAGTGGGGAAATCGAACAGGGTGCAGATGCTGTGCAGGGCCTTAATGACAGTGGCCGCGGTCATGTCGAGGCATGGGATGGCAATGGGGAAACAGGAGTACTCGTCAACGACGTTAAGAAAATACACATTGCAGTCAGTGGAGGGGAGGGTCACTTTGAAATTGACGCTGAAGCACTCAAAGGGGTGGGATGCCTTCACTAGGTGGGCCTTGTCTGGCCGGTAGAAGTGCGGCTTGCACTCCACGCAGACTTGGCAGTCCCTGGTCATGGCCCTGACCTCCTCGGTGGAGTAGGGCAGGTTGCGGGCGTTGATGAAGTGGAGAAGCCGGGTGACCCCCGGGTGACAGAAGTCATTGTGGATGGCCCAATGTCGGTCATCTTGCAAGCTGGTGCATTTGCCGTGGGACAGGGCATCTGGGGGCTCATTGAGCTTCCCAGGACGATACACGATATCGTAATTATAGGTGGAGAGTTCGATCCTCCACCTCAAGATCTTATCATTCTTGATCTTGCCCCGCTGTGTGTTGTTGAACATAAAGGCTACCGACTGTTTGTCGGTGACGAGGGTGAACCTCCTACCGGCCAGGTAGTGCCTCCAATGTCGCACAGCTTTCACAATGGCTTGAGCTTCCTTTACGACAAAGGAGTGTTGAATCTCGGAGGCGTTGAGGGTAAGGGAAAAGAAGGCCACGGGCCTGCCTGCCTGCCTGGCTAAGGGTAGCGGCCAGGGCGATGTCTGACGCATCGCTCTCCACCTGGAAGGGGATGGACTCGTTCACCGCGTGCATCGCGGCCTTGGTAATGTCTGTCTTGATGCGGCTGAAGGCCAGGCATGCCTCAGTCGTCACACCACGGCTGGCTCTGATGTTCAGAAGGGAGGGTCAGTGCGCAGAAGAGCAATAGTAATAGGGGACTCTATAGTCAGGGGCACAGATAGGCGCTTCTGTGGACGTGAAAGAGACTCCAGGATGGTATGTTGCCTCCCTGGTGCCAGGGTTCAAGATGTCTCCGAACGGGTAGAGGGCATCCTGAAGGGGGAGGGCAAACAGGCAGAGGTCGTTGTACATATTGGTACTAACGATATAGGCAGGAAGGGGCATGAGGTCCTGCAGCAGGAGTTCAGGGAGCTAGGCAGAAAGTTAAAAGACAGGACCTCTAGGGTTGTAATCTCGGGATTACTCCCTGTGCCACGTGCCAGTGAGGCTAGAAATAGGAAGATAGAGCAGCTAAACACGTGGCTAAACAGCTGGTGTAGGAGGGAGGGTTTCCGTTATCTGGACCACTGGGAGCTCTTCCGGGGCAGGTGTGACCTATATAAGGACGGGTTGCATCTAAACTGGAGAGGCATAAATATCCTGGCCGCGAGGTTTGCTAGTGTCACACGGGAGGGTTTAAACTAGTATGGCAGGGGGGTGGGCACGGGAGCAATAGGTCAGAAGGTGAGAGCATTGAGGGAGAACTAGGGAATATGGACAGTGGGGCTCTGAGGCAGAGCAGACAGGGAGAAGTTGCTGAACACAGCGGGTCTGGTGGCCTGAAGTGCATATGTTTTAATGCAAGAAGTATTACGGGTAAGGCAGATGAACTTAGAGCTTGGATTAGTACTTGGAATTATGATGTTGTTGCCATTACAGAGACCTGGTTGAGGGAAGGGCAGGATTGGCAGGTAAACGTTCCAGGATTTAGATGTTTCAGGCGGGATAGAGGGGGATGTAAAAGGGGTGGCGGAGTTGCGCTACTGGTTCGGGAGAATATCACAGCTGTACTGCGGGAGGACACCTCAGAGGGCAGTGAGGCTATATGGGTAGAGATCAGGGGCGAAATTCTCCATCCCGCCGCGCCACATTTCTGCCCCGACCCTCCGGCGGGATGCTCCGTTACACCGGCTGGTCAATGGGGTTTCCCATCGTGGGGCAGCCCCACGCCGTCGGGAAACCCCCGGGCGCCGGCAAAACGGAGACTCCCACCGGCGGAGAATGACGCCCAGGAATAAGAAGGGTGCAGTCACAATGTTGGGGGTTTACTACAGGCCTCCCAACAGCCAGCGGGAGATAGAGGAGCAGATAGGTAGACAGATTTTGGAAAAGAGTAAAAACAACAGGGTTGTGGTGATGGGAGACTTCAACTTCCCCAATATTGACTGGGACTCACTTAGTGCCAGGGGCTTCGACGGGGCGGAGTTTGTAAGGAGCATCCAGGAGGGCTTCTTAAAACAATATGTGGACAGTCCAACTAGGGAAGGGGCGGTACTGGACCTGGTATTGGGGAATGAGCCCGGCCAGGTGGTAGATGTTTCAGTAGGGGAGCATTTCAGGAACAGTGACCATAATTCAGTAAGTTTTAAAGTGCTGGTGGACAAGGATAAGAGTGGTCCTAGGATGAATGTGCTAAATTGGGGGAAGGCTAATTATAACAATATTAGGCGGGAACTGAAGAACATAGATTGGGGGCGGATGTTTGAGGGCAAATCAACATCTGACATGTGGGAGGCTTTCAAGTGGCAGTTGAAAGGAATTCAGGACCGGCATGTTCCTGTGAGGAAGAAGGATAAATACGGCAATTTTCGGGAACCTTGGATAACGAGAGATATTGTAGGCCTCGTCAAAAAGAAAAAGGAGGCATTTGTCAGGGCTAAAAGGCTGGGAACAGACGAAGCCTGTGTGGAATATAAGGAAAGTAGGAAGGAACTTAAGCAAGGAGTCAGGAGGGCTAGAAGGGGTCACGAAAAGTCATTGGCAAATAGGGTTAAGGAAAATCCCAAGGCTTTTTACACATACATAAAAAGCAAGAGGGTAGCCAGGGAAAGGGTTGGCCCACTGAAGGATAGGCAAGGGAATCTATTTGTGGAGCCAGAGGAAATGGGCGAGGTACTAAATGAATACTTTGCATCAGTATTCACCAAAGAGAAGAAATTGGTAGATGTTGAGTCTGGAGAAGGGTGTGTAGATAGCCTGGGTCACATTGAGATCCAAAAAGACGAGGTGTTGGGTGTCTTAAAAAATATTAAGGTAGATAAGTCCCCAGGGCCTGATGGGATCTACCCCAGAATACTGAAGGAGGCTGGAGGGGAAATTGCTGAGGCCTTGACAGAAATCTTTGGATCCTCACTGTCTTCAGGTGATGTCCCGGAGGACTGGAGAATAGCCAATGTTGTTCCTATGTTTAAGAAGGGTAGCAAGGATAATCCAGGGAACTACAGGCCGGTGAGCCTTACTTCAGTGGTAGGGAAATTACTGGAGAGAATTCTTTGAGACAGGATCTACTCCCATTTGGAAGCAAATGGACGTATTAGCAAGAGGCAGCATGGTTTTGTGAAGGGGAGGTCGTGTCTCACTAAATTGATAGAGTTTTTCGAGGAGGTCACTAACATGATTGATGCAGGTAGGGCAGTGGATGTTGTCTATATGGACTTCAGTAAGGCCTTTGACAAGGTCCCTCATGGTAGACTAGTACAAAAGGTGAAGTCACACGGGATCAGGGGTGAGCTGGCAAGGTGGATACAGAACTGGCTAGGTCATAGAAGGCAGAGAGTAGCAATGGAAGGATGCTTTTCTAATTGGAGGGCTGTGACCAGTGGTGTTCCACAGGGATCAGTGCTGGGACCTTTGCTGTTTGTAGTATATATAAATGATTTGGAGGAAAATGTAACTGGTCTGATTAGTAAGTTTGCAGACGACACAAAGGTTGGTGGAATTGCGGATAGCGATGAGGACTGTCAGAGGATACAGCAGGATTTAGATTGTTTGGAGACTTGGGCGGAGAGATGGCAGATGGAGTTTAATCCGGACAAATTTGAGGTAATGCATTTTGGAAGGTCTAATGCAGGTAGGGAATGTACAGTGAATGGTAGAACCCTCAAGAGTATTGAAAGTCAAAGAGATCTAGGAGTACAGGTCCACAGGTCACTGAAAGGGGCAACACAGGTGGAGAAGGTAGTCAAGAAGGCATACGGCATGCTTGCCTTCATTGGCCGGGGCATTGAGTATAAGAATTGGCAAGTCATGTTGCAGCTGTATAGAACCTTAGTTAGGCCACACTTGGGAGTATCGTGTTCAATTCTGGTCGCCACACTACCAGAAGGATGTGGAGGCTTTAGAGAGGGTGCAGAAGAGATTTACCAGAATGTTGCCTGGTATGGAGGGCATTAGCTATGAGGAGCGGTTGAATAAACTCGGTTTGTTCTCACTGGAACGAAGGAGGTTGAGGGGCGACCTGATAGAGGTCTACAAAATTATGAGGGACATAGACAGAGTGGATAGTCAGAGGCTTTTCCCCGGGGTAGAGGGGTCAATTACTAGGGGACATAGGTTTAATGTGAGAGGGGCAAGGTTTAGAGTAGATGTACGAGGCAAGGTTTTTTACGCAGAGGGTAGTGGGTGCCTGGAACTCGCTACCGGAGGAGGTGGTGGAAGCAGGGACGATAGTGACATTTAAGGGGCATCTTGACAAATACATGAATAGGATGGGAATAGAGGGATACGGACCCAGGAAGTGTAGAAGATTGTAGTTTAGTCGGGCAGCATGGTCTGCACGGGCTTGGAGGGCCGAAGGGCCTGTTCCTGTGCTGTACATTTCTTTGTTTTTTGTTCTTTGTCAGGGGAAATATAGTGGCTTTGATAAGTGGGCGGGCTTTGTCCGCATAGTTGGGGACCCATTGGACATAATATGAGAAGAATGTTGCTAACTTTTGGTTGGTTCAATTGGCTCTGTTCAATAACTTTTGCTCTCGAGTCGCCAGGTATCTTTATGATACCGCCACGAGGTTCAAGTAATGATCAATAATCTTACCGATTAGTTAGATTCAAATCAAAGCACATTTATTATACACAGTAATCACTACTCATGCACAAATTCTACGTCTAAGCTACTTCTACAACTAACAGGCCTATAATTAGCTTCGGACTGGCCCACCAGGTATGGGGAACAAATGGCCTTTTGTTCGGGTTCCGAGTCTGCGGGATTCGAAGTTGGTACGGATTGGTAGCTAGGAGCGCCTATCTCGTAGCGAGCATTGACTTAAGACTTACTGTATAGAGGCGGCAGTTGAACCAGTCACGGTCAAGGTTGGTTCGTGTTGCTGAGTGACCCGGTCAAGAAGAACGATTTGAACTTGGGGGCTTAACTTTATAGTCCCCAGGGGCTTCCCGCCTTTCGGGGCGGACACTGTACCTGGTTCCAAGTGATTGGACTTCGTTCCAATCGCTTGGTTCGATTTCTCCAATACTGGAGCGGTTCCCTGATCGATGGGCGGTCTTGAGGTGTCCGTTAACCTATTTTGTGTTGGCTCCTGCTGGCGCCGAGGAGTCTGGCTTAGCATTGTTTGTCCCAAATGTTGCGATTGTTCCTGGGGATCGCTCATCAGTATGTAGATGGCTGCTACATTATTATGCAGATGGCTGCTTGTATCGATGCTGTCTGGGCTTCTGCAGAGTTTAATGCACAGTAACTTGCACCTGCTGGTTTCTGCTTGTGTTGGCTGAATTTCCCTGCAGCCTTTGCTGTTCTCCATTTTACATCAGGAGTTGGCCAACCCAGGTTGCTACAAGAACCCCAGGCATCTCTTCAGAGCCTTGGGGCAGTGGGGAAGGGGGAGTTGCAGGAGGGGGCGCATGCGGTCGGGGTCGGGCCCTAGGACTCTGTTTTCCACGACATAGCCGAGGATGGCTAGTTGGGTTGTGCGGAAAACGCATTTCTCCTTGTTGTAGGTGAGATTGAGGGCTTGGGTGGTTTGGAGGAACTTCTGAAGGTTAACGTCGTGGTCCTGCTGATCATGGCTGCAGATGGTGACATTATCCAAGTATGGGAACGTGGCCCGCAGCCCATACTGGTCCACCATTCGGTCCATCGTTCTTTGGAAGACCGAGACCCCGTTGGTGACGCCGAAGAGGACCCTGAGGAAGTGGAAGAAGCGGCCGTCTGCCTCAAAGGCAGTGCACCCCGCCCCTGCCGATCAACCATAATCTCTCCTAGGCCAGTCTGCGGCCCATGCCCCGCACCTCTCCTGGCCCACCCACAGGCAACTAACATCATCAACCCTCCTTCACCATTGAAAGTCCCCTCCCTGTCAGCAGTATAATCCCCCCCCCGCCCAATCCCAAACTCCCACTCCCATCCCCCCCCCCCCCCACATCGATCTTCAGATCAACCCCACTTTGCTTCCGTGAACTAGCCCGCCCAGCTAACCTGGCAGCACCCGCCCATGGCGCCTGGCATCCTACCCCGCCACTGATTCCCCTCCCCCCACTCTTAGTGCAAACAGTCAAAACAAAGGCAAGAAGTAAAAATAACCAAACAATCCCTCCCAAGGTCCGAACACAGAGACCCACCCCTCATCCCTTAACAAAACAGTATAAACCGGCCTAACACTAAACAGAACCGTAAACTGAAAAAACAAAAGAAATCCAAATAACATAAACCCAAAGTTTTTCACAACATAGTTCAGTTCTCCTCAATCAGACTTCAAGGTCCTCCTTCTCCTGCCAGTCCATTCTCCTTCATAAAGTCCGCTGCCTCCTCCGCCGAGCCAAAGTATAACTCCCGGCCCCCATAGGTCACCCATAGGACAGCTGGGTACAGTAGTCCGAACTTTATGCCCTTCTTTTACAAGGCCGACTTGACCCTATTAAAGCTCGCCCTCCTCTTCGCGAGCTCTGCTCCCAGTACACCCAAATCTCGACATCTTCCCAAGTGCATCGCCTCGTCTGCCTGGCCCACCTCATGATGGGCGTTCCTTGTCCAGGAACCGATATAATCACACCATTATCGCCCTCGGTGGCTCGCTCCCCTAGGGTTTGCGCATCAGTACCCTGTGGGCCCGATCCACCTCGAAGGGCCGGTCGAATGCACCTTCCCCAAGCATCTTCTCTAGCATCTTCCCAACCATTTTCCCAAGCATCTTCAGCACCCGCACCCGATCCTTCGATTCCCTCTGGCAGACCCACAATCCGGATGTTCTGCTTTCGAGAACAGTTCTCCAGGTCCTCCACTTTTTCCAGCAGTAGCTTCTGCTGGTCACGCATCAACCCAATCTCTGCTGCCATCAAGGTAGACTGTTCCTCATGCTGCCCCTCCTGCTCCTCCAGCTTCTGGATCACCTGTCTCTGGGCCGCCAGTCTCGTCTCCACGCGGTCAACCATCACCTTGATCGAATCCACTGCCCGGGTCAGGTCCTCAGCACTTTACTTCCGCTGTTGGGTGAACTTCTCATTCAGGAAGCTCACCAACTGGTCCATTAACCACTGAGCCGACAGGGCCAGACCCTGCCCGTCCACCATCTCCGTGTGTGTTGTCCGCACCTCACTCGCCTCAACCAACTAGTTTTCTTTTTCCCAGACAGTTCTGGATCGCAGCTCCATAAACTAGAGGGCACTCTCTTCTGCTCTCACTTCTGTACCTTTTTCCAACAAAATTCCTGTGACAAGCTGCCGTAAAGGCCACAAAAAGACCACCATGAGCGGGAGCTGCCAAACATGCGACCACTCACTCTATGGCCGCCACCAGGAGAACGCAATCATACCTAACACGAAACAGCACACATAGCACCACGCAACCGCAACAGGTCCAGGTTGGAAGATCCAACAAACAAAGATGATGCGCCAAATAGCAAGGAGGGCAGGGGGAACAGAAAGAAAGGGGGCAGTTAGGATCAGGCGGCCAAGTCAAAGCTAGGCACTGGCAGAGAAATATGAATTGTAACCAATGTATAACTGACAGATATAGTTTCTGCATATGTTCACTTTCATCTTTGTTTTATATAAAAAGAAAAACCCTGATAAAAACATTTATAGAAAAAAACCATTCTCAATGATCACTTGTTTATTCAGTCTTCACCTAATCATAGTCAGTAATTCGAACAATAAGCCAATATAGTCAACTAAATAGTATAAAAGAAAGCAGGAGCTGGCCTCGCTTCGGTGTGCAGCAGAACCCAGGGGTGGCATTTAGCCAGCAGAGTCCAAATTACCGATGGAACCTCCTGATGTGTGCAAAATACCTTTGGGGATGGGAATTGGGCCCTTAAGTGGCTCAATTGTCTGCTTGGAGGACAACCGTGTCACTAAGGTTCCACTGCTGGCAATATGCCACGGCAGTGGGAACACATCAGGCTTTCCTACTGATGTCTAATCCTGCCATGTTGCTAACCCTCCCGCTTCTCAGCCTGAACTCAAAGGGCTGGCAAAATACAGCTCAATGGGGAAAGCAAAGGTGGAGTCAAATATTTTTGCATCCTAGTTTAGTTTGCTTAGCAGTAACTCGAGGTGAAATGTGCACACCAGGTTTGTAAAGGAGAAAAATACAAGTGGGGTGTCACTAGTACAATAAACTCAGACTGGGTGAGATAAAGACAAAACTGGTGGCAAAGAACACATTTTCCCTATTTTATAAATTTTCATGCCCAGATCAAGAAAGCCAGCTGTTTTACTGTTAAAGGATGAAATAGTCGGTTTTGATTCACTACATTACTCCACACATCTTTTCATGCTACAGAAGAGCTCATAAAGCAGAATATATGGCAATGTCACAAATGACAATCCCATTCTCATCCAAATATTCATATGTAAATGTAAACAACGCCTCATGAATGAAGTCTGTTAAGGGAAGCAGGTGCAAGTTGCCATTAAAACAAATCATGCAATGGCTGTTGTGTTACAATATTACCGAAGCAATTTAGATTAGCAATCCGACTGCAAAGATGAGACTAAGTTTAATTTCCTCAAATTGCTGTTTATGGATTTTTTAGTTGAATTCGTCCATCATATTTTTTGTCGTGATAATTGTTTTGATGAATAAGGTTGGTGGAATTTCCCCAAAATTTGGCTAAGTGTCACTTTCGGCGCAAACATGGGTATGAATCTCGGCAGCCTGGTGGCGTGATCTGAACCGCAATTTTTAGACAAATTGAAAAAAGAAATTCCCCACGTGAAAAACGCTGCAACCATCCGATTCTCCCACCCCAGGGGTCATCCGAGCAGTTAAATCAAGGGAATAATGTGTGGTAGGCTATATTAGGGGTATCGCGGTACCTAGGTGGGATGGACCTTGTACTGCAGTATGAGTGGTAGAACCTGCCTGCTGGTTGCGCCCAGCAGGCAGAGCATAAGAGTCTGTGTTTCACCCACAGCAGTCATTCTGTACCGGAGCTGCTGGGGTAACTATTTTTTCATTAAAGCTTTCAATTGGACTACAATCTCGCTTCAGTAGTGATTGATCGTGCATCAATTTAATGAACAAGAATTGAAGAATGGCTGCTCTCCGCATCAAGCCAGAGTGTCTACAAATCAATCCCACGCGGCAAATGCAACAGCAACTTTTAAACATTGGCTGGCATTTTTCAACGGGTACATCAGGACGGCCCCGACTACCCCCACGGAGGAACAGAAAATGCAAGTCCTCCACTCAAGGGTGAGCCCAGAAATCTACACGCTTATCGAAGACACGGACGATTTCGAGGACGCAATGACTTTGTTAAAAGAGCACTACGTCCGCACTGTGAATCAGGTATACGCTCGGCATCTTTTAGCTACCAGACGGCAGATCCCAGGGGAATCACTGGACGATTTTCACCGCGCATTGTTAGTGTTAGGTAGAAACTGTAACTGTCCACAAGTCTCTGCTAATGACCACACCGACCTCTTAATACGGGATGTTTTTGTTGCGGGCATGCTGTCCTCTAAAATCCGCCAGCGACTGCTGGAAAACGAAACGCTAGGGCTTAAAGAGGCACGGAAACTTGCGCTCTCCCTAGATGTAGCCTCCCGCAATGCCCAGACCTACGTTCCCGACCGCGCGATACCCGCATGGACATGGTGGACTCCACCTGCGGCCGATTCCAAAGCACCCCTAAATTCCCCACAAACTTGTGCAGTGCGGCAGCCAGGAAACCCCAGGGTGGGGCCTGATGCTATTTTTGCGGGCAAAACAAACACCCCCGGCAACGCTGCCCGGCCCGATCCGCAATCTGAAAAGGCTGCGGGAAGAAGGGCACCTCGTGGCAGTATGCCAGGCCCGGTCGGCCGCCGCTGTCTCCACAGGCGAACCGGGCCTTCTGCCATTCCTCTCCCCACAGGCCATGTGTGATTCATGGGGGCAGCCATCTTGGACGACGTCTCAGGACCCCGACTCGGCTAGCCATGTATTGCCTGATGAGATCTCCCAGCCGGCCATGTGTGATTCATGGGGGCCGCCACCTTCGATTACCTCTCAGGACCCCGACTCGGGTGGCCGTGTATCGCCCGACGAAATCTCTCAGATTCTGCCACAACTTGCCTCAGTGACACTGGACCAGGCTCGGCCCCGAACGCTTTCAACCACTACGATGTCGGTACTCATCAATGGGCACAAGACATCCTGCTTGATCGACACTGGGAGCACAGAGAGCTTCATCCATCCCAATACGGTAAGACACTGCTCCCTCGCGGTACACCCGATTAAACAAAAGATCTCCCTGGCCTCTGGGTCCCACTCTGTGGAGATCCGGGGGTACTGCATAGCCAACCAACCTCATGGCCCAGAGCGTGGAGTTCAATAACTTCCGACTCTACGTCCTGCCCCATCTCTGCGCTGCCACACTCCTGGGACTGGACTTCCAGTGTAACCTGCAAAGTTTAACATTCAAATTCGGCGGCCCCATACCTCCCCTCACTGTCTGCAGCCTCGCGACCCTCAAGGTCGCCTTCCCTGTTTGCAAACCTTACCCCCAATTGCAAACCCGTCGCAACCAGGAGCAGACGGTACAGTGCCCAGGGCCGGACCATCATTAGGTCGGAAGTCAACGGTTACTAAAGGAAGGCATTATCAAGGCCAGCAACAGCCCCTGGAGAGTTCAAGTGGTGGTTGTAAAGACCGGGGAGAAACATAGGATGGTCATAGACTACAGTCAGACCATCAACAGGGAGACGCAACTCGACACGTACCCTCTCCCCCGCATATCTGAAATGGTCAACCAGATAGCGCAATACAAGGTTTTCTCCACAGTAGACCTTAAATCAGCCTGCCACCAACTCCCCATTCGCCCGGACGACCGCAAGTACACTGCATTCGAAGCAGATGGGCGGCTCTACCACTTTCTAAGGGCGCCCTTTGGTGTCACAAATGGGGTCTCGTTCTTCCAACGGGAGATGGACCGAATGGTTGACCGGTATGGTCTGCGGGCCACGTTCCCGTACCTCGACAGTGTCACATCTGCAGCCACGACCAGCAGGACCACGACACCAACCTCCGCAAATTCCTCCATACCGCAAAAATCCTTAACTTAACCTATAACAAGGACAAATGCGTGTTTAGCACCGGTCGCCTAGCCACCCTCGGCTACGTAGTGCATGATGGAGTCATAGGCCCAGATCCCGAACACATGCGCCCCCTCATGAAGTTTCCCCTGCCACACTGCCCCAAGGCCCTGAAACGTTGCCTGGGCTTCTTTTCTTATTACGCCCAGTGGGTCCCTAATTATGCGGACAAGGCCCGCCCACTAATGCAGTCCACGTTTTTTCCCCTATCGGCAGAGGCCCGCCAGGCTTTCAGTCACATCAAAGCAGACATCGCCAGGGCGATGATGCATGGAATCGATGAGTCCCTTCCCTTCCAGGTCGAGAGCGACACATCAGTCGTAGCTCTGGCTGCCACCCTCAATCAGGCGGGCAGACCCGTGGCCTTCTTTTCACGCACCCTCCACGCCTCAGAAATCCGCCATTCCTCCCTCGAGAAGGAGGCCCAAGCCATCGTTGAAGCTGTGCAGCACTGGAGGCATTACCTGGCCGACAGGAGATTCACTCTCCTCACTGACCAACGGTCGGTAGCCTTCATGTTTGACAATGCACAGCGGGGCAAAATTAAGAATGATAAGATCTTACGGTGGAGGATCGAGCTCTCCACCTATAGTTACGAGATCTTGTATCGTCCCGGAAAGCTCAACGAGCCTCCTGATGCCCTGTCCCGTGGTACTTGTGCCTTTGTACAAGTAGACCGACTCCGGACCCTCCACGACAACCTCTGCCACCCGCAGGTCACCCGGTTCTTCCACTTTGTTAAAACACGCAATCTGCCCTCCTCCATCGAGGAGGTCAGGGCCGTAACCAGAAACTGCCAAATCTGCGTGGAGTACAAGCCGCACTTCTACAGGCCAGAGAAAGCGCACCTGGTGAAGGCTTCCCGCCCCTTTGAACGCCTCAGCATGGAATTCAAAGGGCCCCTTCCCTCCACCGACCGCAACACGTATTTCTTAAACATGATTGATGAGTACTCCCGGTTCCCTTTCGCCATCCCCTATCCCGACATGACAGCTGCCACCGTCATTAAAGCCCTCCACAGCATCTTTACCCTGTTCGGTTTCCCCGCCTACATCCATAGCGATAGGGGGTCCTCCTTCATGAGTGACGAGCTGCATCAATTCCTGCTCAGCAAGGGCATTGCCTCCAGCAGAACGACCAGTTACAACCCCCAGGGAAACGGGCAGGTAGAGAGGGAGAACCGGACAGTCTGGAAGGCCGTCCTACTGGCCCTACGGTTCAAGAATCTCCCAGTGTCCCGATGGCTGGAGGTCCTCCCCGATGCACTTCACTCCATCCGATCACTACTGTGCACTGCTACCAACGCAACACCTCATGAACATCTCCTTGCCTTCCCTAGGAAGTCCTCCTCGGGGACCTCGCTCCCAACATGGCTGGCAGCCCCTGGACCCGTCCTACTCCGCAAACATGTACGGGCCCACAAGTCAGACCCACTGGTCGAGAGGGTACATCTCATAGATTTCATAGAATTTACAGTGCAGAAGGAGGCCATTTGGCTCATCGAGTCTGCACCGGCTCTTGGAAAGAGCAACCTACCCAAGGTCCACACCTCCACCCTATCCCCATAACCCAGCAACCCCACCCAACACTATGGGCAATTTTGGATACTAAGGGCAATTTATCATGGCCAATCCACCTAACCTGCACATCTTTGGACTGTGGGAGGAAACCGGAGCACCCGGAGGAAACCCATGCACACATGGGGAGGATGTCCAGACTCCGCACAGACAGTGACCCAAGCCGGAATCGAACCTGGGACCCTGGAGCTGTGAAGCAATTGTGCTATCCACAATGCTACCGTGCTGCCTTATCTCCTCCATGCTAACCCCCAGTCGCCTATGTGGCGCGCCCCGACAGCCGACAAGACATGGTCTCCCTCCGGGATCCGGTCCCCACTGGATCCCCACCCTCACTCCCTCCACCAACCACAACCATTTTTCACCGGCGCACACCACCGCAACCCCCTTCCCAGGAGAATCCGTCCTCCCACTGGCCCCATCCGGATGTGATGAAGCTGAAGACGACACGCTCCCAGAGCCACGGATGCCTGAGCTGACGACAGCATCACCGCCGGGACTGTGACGATCGCAGAGGACGACCAGGGCCCCCGACCGGCTGATAGTTTCATTGTAAAATGAACTTGTAAATAATTGTCTGTAAATATGTGTATTCCATGTAAAGGCATCGAAGGGTACCGCTATAACCTCTACCAATGTAAAAGCAAGGCCACCACCCCCGCCGGACTCTTTTTTAAACAGGGGGTGAATGTGGTAGGCTATATTAGGGGTATCGCGCTACCTAGGTGGGATTGTCCTTATACTGTAGTATGAATGGTAGAACCTGCCAGCAGGCGGAGCATAAGAGTCTGTGTTTCACCCACAGCAGTCATTCTGTACCGGAGCTGCTGGGGTAACTACTTGTTCATTAAAGCCTTCAATTGGACTACAATCTCGCTTCAGTAGTGATTGACCGTGCATCATGATGCATTTAAACAGCTCCACCGCATTTGCTCAGAGTCAAGCTGGGAGGATGGCAGCAAAGAAGCCTGCTCCCAACTTCATGGAGGGGGCTCTCACCCATCTGCTTGATGCCGTAGAGGAGAGAAGGGGAACAATCTCCAGCTCAATCTCAAGCTGGCAGGACATCCTCCAGCAAAATCATGACTCCTACCTGGGAAAAGATGACAGAACTGATCAGTGCCAGCACCCTCCATGGGAAGACGGGAGTGCAATGCCACAAGAAGATTAATGAAATACTTTGTTCTGCCAAGGTAAGTGCCTGCACTCCACCTTGCCGTCATCCCTCAGAATGTAACCTCAACCCCACATGCTGCCACTCAGCACTCGACTTCCCACAAACCTCCTCACCCCCCCCCCCGGGATTCCTCCCTGCTCACCCGTCGTGCCCACACCTGCCAGGCTTTATCATCATCTGACTGGGCAGGCAGCCAGCTAACATCATCCCCATTTGTGTTCCTGCTGCAAAAGCTTGCTCACAACTTCCGCGAGCGAGCAAAGATGGGCGATGAAATGCCAGCGCTGAAGGTACTGACTCCTTTTAAGGAGAACCCTGGTATGGAGGAGGACACCCACACCCAATGGCCGTCAAGGTGACTGTCACCCTGAACCTTTACGCGACAGGGTCCTTCCAAGCACCGAGTGGGCAACGTGCAGCTGATACGTGACCATCAGCTGCGCATCATTCACCTCTGTGCCTGATACCCGGGCAGTGTGCACGACGCCTTCATCCTGACACACTTTATGATTCCTGACATTTTCAAAACATCCCCCGGCTGAAGGATTGGCTCCCCGTGCTGGGGAGGGGTATGGGAGGTCCGTGCCGGGGAGGAGGATGGGGGGTTCGTGCCGGGGAGGGGGATGGGGGGCGGATCCGTGCCGGGGGAGGGGGATGGGATGTCCGTGCCGGGGAGGAGGATGGGGGGGGTCCGTGCCGGGGAGGGGATGGGGGGGGTCCGTGCCGGGGAGGAAGATGGGGGGGTGTCCGTGCCGAGGAGGAGGATGGGGGTGGGGGTCCGTGCCAGGGAGGAGGATGGGGGGTCCATGCCGGGGAGGGGGGTGCGGGGGGGTCCGTGCCGGGGAGGGGGATGGGGGGGGGGTCCGTGCCGGGGAGAAGGATGGGGGGGTCCGTGCCGGGGAGGAGGATGGGGGGCCATGCCAGGGAGGAGGATGGGAGGTCCGTGCCGGGGAGGGGGATGGGAGGTCCGTGCCGGGGAGGGGGATGGGGGGGTCCGTGCCGGGGAGGAGGATGGGGGGGCCATGCCAGGGAGGGGGATGGGTGGGGGGGGGGTCCGTGCCGGGCAAGGGGATGGGAGGTCCGTGCCGGGGAGGAGGATGGGGGGGTCCATGCCGGGGAGGTGGATGGGGGAGGGTCCGTGCCGGGGAGGGGGATTGGGGGGGGTCCGTGCCGGGGAGGAGGATGGGAGGGCCGTGCCGGGGAGGGGGATGGGGGGGGGGTTCCGTGCCGGGGAGGAGGATGGGAGGGCCGTGCCGGGGAGGGGGATGGGGGGGGGGTTCCGTGCCGGGGAGGAGGATGGGAGGTCCGTGCCGGGGAGGGGGATGGGGGGGATCTGTGCCGGGGAGGGGGATGGGAGGTCCGTGCCGGGGAGGAGGATGGGGGGGGTCCGTGCCGAGGAGGGGGATGGGGGGGGTCCGTGCCGGGGAGGAAGATGGGGGAGGGGGTCCGTGCCGAGGAGGAGGATGGGGGTGGGGGTCCGTGCCGGGGAGGAGGATGGGGGGGTCCATGCCGGGGAGGGGGGTGGGGGGTGGGGTCCGTGCGGGGGAGGGGGATGGGGGGGGTCCGTGCCGGGGAGGAGGATGGGGGGCCATGCCGGGGAGGAGGATGGGAGGTCCGTGCCGGGGAGGGGGATGGGGGGGGTCCGTGCCGGGGAGGGTGATGGATGGGGGGGGTCCGTGCCGGGGAGGGGGATGGGAGGTCCGTGTCGGGGAGGAGGATGAGGGGGTCCGTGCCGGGGAGGGGGATGGGGGGGGGTCCGTACCGGGGAGGAGGATGGGGGGGTCCGTGCCGGGGAGGGGGATGGGGGGGGGTCCGTGCCGGGGAGGAGGATGGGAGGTCCGTGCCGGGGTGGAGGATGGGGGTGTCCATGCCTGGGAGGGGGATGGGGGGGTGTCCGTGCCGGGGAGGGGGATGGGGGGGGTCCGTGCCAGGGTGGAGGATGGGGGGGGGGTCCGTGCCGGGGAGGAGGATGGGGGGGGGGTCCGTGCCGGGGAGGAGGATGGGAGGTCCGTGCTGGGGAGGAGGATGGGGGGTCCGTGCCGGGGAGGGGGATGGGGGGTCGTGCCGGGGAGGGGGATGGGGGGGAGGGTCCGTGCCGGGGAGGGGGATGGGGGGGGGTCCGTGTCGGGAAGGGGGATGGGGGGGGGTCCCTGCCGGGGAGGAGGATGGGGGGGGGGTCCGTGCCGAGGAGGAGGATGGGGGTGGGGGTCTGTGCCGGGGAGGAGGATGGGGGGTCCGTGCCGGGGAGGAGAATGGGAGGTCCGTGCCGGGGAGGATGATGGGGGGGGGGTCCGTGCCGGGGAGGGTATGGGAGGTCCGTGCCGGGGAGGAGGATGGGGGGGTCCGTGCCGGGGAGGGGTATGGGGAGGGGTATGGGGGGGGGGTCCGTGCCGGGGAGGGGGATGGGGGGGTCCGTGCCGGGGAGGGGGATGGGAGGTCCGTGTCGGGGAGGAGGATGGGGGAGAGGGGGGTCCGTGCCGGGGAGGAGGATGGGAGGTCCATGCCGGGGAGGAGGATGGGGGGGGGGGGGGGGGGTCCGTGCCAGGGAGGAGGATGGGGGTGGGGGTCCGTGCCGGGGACGAGGATGGGGGGGGGGGTCCGTGCCAGGGAGGAGGATGGGGGGGTCCGTGCCGGGGAGGAGGATGGGGGGTCCATGCCAGGGAGGAGGATGGGAGGTCCGTGCCGGGGATGGGGATGGGGGGGGGTGGGTCCGTGCCGGGGAGGAGGATGGGGGGTCCGTGCCGGGGAGGTGGGTGGGGGGGTCCGTGCCGGGGAGGGGGATGGGGGGGAGGGTCCGTGCCAGGGAGGGGGATGGGAGGTCCGTGTCGGGGAGGAGGATGGGGGGGGGGGTCCGTGCCAGGGAGGAGGATGGGGCTTGGGGTCCGTGCCGGGGACGAGGATGGGGGGTGGTCCATGCCAGGGAGGAGGATTGGGGGGTCCGTGCCGGGGAGGAGGATGGGGGGTCCATGCCAGGGAGGAGGATGGGAGGTCCGTGCCGGGGAGGAGGATGGGGGGTCCATGCTGGGGAGGGGGATGGGGGGGTCCGTGCCGGGGAGGGGGATGGGGGGGTCCGTGCCGGGGAGGGGGATGGGAGGTCCGTGTCGTGGAGGAGGATGGGGGAGGGGGGTCCGTGCCGGCGAGGAGGATGGGAGGTCCATGCCGGGGAGGAGGATGGGGGGGGGGGGGTCCGTGCCAGGGAGGAGGATGGGGGGGGGGGTCCGTGCCAGGGAGGAGGATGTGGGGGTCCGTGCCGGGGAGGAGGGTGGGGGGTCCATGCCAGGGAGGAGGATGGGAGGTCCGTGCCGGGGATGGGGATGGGGGGGGTGGGTCCGTGCCGGGGAGGAGGATGGGGGTGGGGGTCCGTGCCGGGGATGGGGATGGGGGGGGGGGTCCGTGCCGGGGAGGAGGATGGGAGGTCCGTGCCGGGGAGGAGGATGGGGGGGAGGGTCCGTGCCGGGGAGGGGGATGGGGGGGGTCCGTGCCGGGAAGGGGGATGGGGGGGGTCCGTGCCGGGGAGGAGGGTGGGGGGGGTCCGTGCCGAGGAGGAGGATGGGGGTGGGGGTCCGTGCCGGGGAGGGGCATGGGGGGGTCCGTGCCGGGGAGGGGCATGGGGGGGAGGGTCCGTGCCGGGGAGGGGGATGGGGGGGGGGTCCGTGCCGGGAAGGGGGATGGGGGAGTCCGTGCCGGGGAGGGGGATGGGAGGTCCGTGTCAGGGAGGAGGATGGGGGGGTCAATGTCGGGGAGGGGGATGGGGGGGGGTCCGTGCCGGGGAGGGGGATGGGGGGGGGTTCCGTGCCGGGGAGGAGGATGGGGGGGGTCCGTACGGGGAGGAGGATGGGGGGTCCATGCCGGGGAGGAGGATGGGAGGTCCGTGCCGGGGAGGGTGATGGGGGGGGGGTCCATGCCGTGGAGGAGGATGGGATGTCCATGCCGGGGAGGAGGATGGGGGGGGGGTCCGTGCCGGGGAGGAGGATGGGGGTGGGGGTCCGTGCCGGGGAGAAGGTTGGGGGGTCCGTGCCGGGGAGGAGGATGGGGGTGGGGGTCCGTGCCGGGGACGAGGATGGGGGGGGGGTCCGTGCCAGGGAGGAGGATGGGGGGGTCCGTGCCGGGGAGGAGGATGGGGGGTCCATGCCAGGGAGGAGGATGGGAGGTCCGTGCCGGGGATGGGGATGGGGGGGGTGGGTCCGTGCCGGGGAGGAGGATGGGAGGTCCGTGCCGGGGAGGAGGATGGGGGTCCGTGCCGGGGACGGGGATGGGGGGGTCCGTGCCGGGGAGGGGGATGGGGGGGGGGGTCCGTGCTGGGGAGGGGGATGGGGGGGGGGTCCGTGCCGGGAAGGGGGATGGGGGGGGTCCGTGCCGGGGAGGGGGATGGGAGGTCCGTGTCGGGGAGGAGGATGGGGGGGTCAATGTCGGGGAGGGGGATGGGGGGGGGGGGTCCGTGCCGGGGAGGGGGATGGGGGGGGGTTCCGTGCCGGGGAGGAGGATGGGGGTGGGGGTCCGTGCCGGGGACGAGGATGGGGGGGGGGGGGTCCGTGCCAGGGAGGAGGATGGGGGGGTCCGTGCCGGGGAGGAGGATGGGGGGTCCATGCCAGGGAGGAGGATGGGAGGTCCGTGCCGGGGAGGAGGATGGGAGGTCCGTGCCGGGGAGGAGGATGGGAGTCCGTGCCGGGGACGGGGATGGGGGGGTCCGTGCCGGGGACGGGGATGGGGGGGTCCGTGCCGGGGAGGGGGATGGGGGGGAGGGTCCGTGCTGGGAGGGGGATGGGGGGGGTCCGTGCCGGGAAGGGGGATGGGGGGGTCCGTGCCGGGGAGGGGGATGGGAGGTCCGTGTCGGGGAGGAGGATGGGGGGGTCAATGTCGGGGAGGGGGATGGGGGGGGGTCCGTGCCGGGGAGGGGGATGGGGGGGGGTTCCGTGCCGGGGAGGAGGATGGGGGGGGTCCGTACGGGGAGGAGGATGGGGGGTCCATGCCGGGGAGGAGGATGGGAGGTCCGTGCCGGGGAGGGGGGTGGGAGGGGGGTCCGTGCCGGGGAGGAGGATGGGAGGTCCATTCCGGGGAGGAGGATGGGGGGGAGGGTCCGTGCCGGGGAGGAGGATGGGGGTGGGGGTCCGTGCCGGGGAGAAGGTTGGGGGGTCCGTGCCGGGGAGGATGGGAGGTCCGTGCCGGGGAGGGGGATGGGTGGGGGGGGGGGTCCGTGCCGGGGAGGGGGATGGGAGTTCCGTGCCGGGGAGGAGATTGGGGGGGTCCATGCCGGGGAGGGGGATGGGGGAGGGTCCGTGCCGGGGAGGGGGATTGGGGGGTGGGTCCGTGCCGGGGAGGAGGATGGGGGGTCCGTGCCGGGGAGGAGGATGGGGGGTCCGTGCCGTGGAGGAGGATGGGAGGTCCGTGCCGGGGAGGGGGATGCGAGGGCAAGTTGTTCCACCTGGCCAGGTACCAGCCTCCACCAGTTGGACCCATGCGGTCCATGCCACCTGGCTGGGGGGAAGGAGGGGAAAGGGCAATGATGACATGTCGTCGTTCCCCCCCACCCCCCCCAACCAGGCCATCATGTTTTCCGATCATCCAGCGATGTTGGCCGCCATGGCGGCAGCCGCTAATGTCTATGTTGCCCTGGATGAGGAGGAGGAGGAGGAGCGTGCCAGAGAGGCGGCCCAGGCTGCCGCAGAGGGGCAGGCGGCAGCCGCCCAGGCTGGAGGGACACCTGGCCGACAGGACGAGGAGGGGGAGGAGGACGTCGCGGCCCCACGGCAATGGAGGCACCTGAGGGCGCCCCGTGTGTACCGGCCCCGGCAGTCATACCAGGACCTCACGGACCGGGAATGCAGGAGGAGACTCCGGATGAGGCGGGAAACCGTGGCACACATCTGCCACCTGCTGGCACACCTGTTACCGCGTGGCACTGGTGGGAGACACCCTCTCCCCGTGTCCGTCAAGGTTACGGTGGCCCTGAACCTTTATGCAACGGGGTCATTCCAGGCTCCGAGTGGGGACCTGTCCGGCATATCGCAGACATCGGTGCATCGGTGCATCCGGGCAGTGACAGATGCCCTATATGCCATGGCGCACCGCTACATCCGCTTCCCTGTGGACCGGGCCAGCCAAGATACCCGGGCCGTGGGCTTCTCTGCCGTGGCTGGGTTCCCCATGGTCCAGGGCGCGATCGATGGGATGCACGTCGCCGTGCGGCCACCTGCAGATAACAGGGCCGTGTTCACCAATAGGAAGGGGACCTATTCGATGAACATACAGGTGGTCTGCGACCACCGCATGATGATCCTGCACGTCTGCGCCCGTTACCCAGGCAGTGTACACGACTCATACATGTTGTCGCGGTCATCCATCCCTGGCATGTACGAGGGACGCCATCCCCGGCTGAGGGGCTGGTTGCTGGGCGACAGGGGCTACCCATTGCGATCGTGGCTGATGACACCTATACGGAGGCCATACAATGAGGCGGAGAACCGCTACAATGATGCCCATGTAGCGACAAGGGGAGTGATAGAGAGGTGCTTTGGCGTGCTGAAGATGCGTTTCAGGTGCCTGGACCACTCTGGGGGCGCCCTCCAGTATCGGTCAGATAGGGTCGGCCGCATCATTGTGGTGTGTTGCGTCCTGCACAACATAGCCCAACAGAGGGGCGATGTGCCGCAGGCAGAGGAGGGCGGAGTGGAGGAGCAGCAGGAAGAGGCGCAGTCCTCCCCAGATGAGGGGGATGGGGGCAATGATCAGGGCAGACGGGCTAGACACAGGCGGGTGGCTGTCCACCGTTACCGTCTGGCCCAGCGGGCACGGGACAGACTGATAGACGCCCGCTTCACTGACTAGATGGGCGTGGAAATCGGGTAGTATGGCCACAGACCGCACACCATGGCAACAGCCGACCACTCACACCCCCCACCCATCCACCCACCCAGCACCCTCACCCCCCTCCCCAACCCTACCCACCCCATCCGCATGCACCCCCCCCCCCCCCCCATTGGCGTTCCACCGGCGGCACAACGGGCCGGGCTCACACAGTTGCGGGTGGATGCGTGTCTATTGCAGGCCATGGAGGATGATGCCAACCCGCCCTGCGATGAGCTCCTGGCTCCACATCGTTGGACTATGTCTGACCCATGGCCACAGTACCACCATCCACCCGGACCATCCCTGCATGCGGCTGTGACACTGCAGCGCACGGTCCCGTCCTCTGCCCGGGGGGGATGTTGATGGCGGCCCAGGGGGAAGGGGGCAGACTCACCTGGGGCTGAGGTAAGACCACCCCTCACACACACACTTGCGCTCAACGTACATGACACCCCCGCACGCTTTGGACAGAGCACAAAGGCAGCTTCTGTAGGTGTAACATTGACTTTAATAACCAAAGGAGTTCATGCACGTGCCCTAGCCCCTAAAACTCATCTGTGCCCTGCACCCGTGCCAACTTACTCAGTGTCTAATTGTTTGGCCTTACGGGCCCTTTGACTACGTCTACGTGGTTCCCCAGACGGTACAGCAGAACTGGAGGAGGACTCCTGTGATTCCTGCCCTCTGACACAGGATCCCTTTGGCGGCCGTTTCCTGGGGAGTCCTGGCCTAGATGGGCCAGGCTGCGGCCCGGGCGACTGGGATGGCGAGCTGCCAGCCTGTCCTGCCCGTTGCCCACCCGATGCACCTGGGACGGAAGGGGGGGGGGGAGTCCGAGGTGTCGCGGTGTTCCGGGACCTCCCCTACAAGGGGAGCCGGGATGGACCACACCACCTCCTCCTCCCTCGGGGTGCCCGATGGCCCCCAGGCCTCTACATGGGTGGGGGACGCGAACGGACTGGCCATCCGACGCCCCCCCGACATCTGGCGCTGCCAGTCCTGGAGGCCCGTGCTGGTATCGACAGGGGTCTGCAGGTTTGCAGCCATGGAGCCCAGGGTGTTGGCAAACCCTGTCTGTGACTGCGACGCCGGCTCGCACATGGCCACTGGCGCCGATGCCCTCAGCGATGGCCTGCTGAGACTGGGCCATGGCCTGCAGAGACTGGGCTATGGCCTGCTGAGACTGGGCCATGGCCTGCTGAGACTGGGCTATGGCCTGCTGAGACTGGGCCATGGCGTTGAGCGCCTCTGCCATCTGGTGCTGGCACTGGCTCATGGCCTCCTGTGAGAGGGCAGCCAAGTCCTGGGCCACAGACGCCGCCTGCACGGAAAGCCCCAGGCCTCGCAAACCGTTCCCCATGTCTGACACCGTCGCACCCATTGCCTCCACCGCGGACGCCACACGTGCGGTGTCGGCCTGGGTGGCACACATGACCGGCACCACTCCCAGCTCCTGGACGTGGGTGGACTCCTCCACCTGCAACTGCAGCCGCCGCAAGTCGGCCGTCACCCTCTTCGCTCGTCTCCGGGTCGGTGGTTGCATCGGATCTATGTGTGGGTGTGGTAACTCCAGGAACCCGGGATCCATCTGGGCGGCAGATGTTCGCTTGGGCTGGGCTGCCCTCCGACCGCACGGCCCCTCTGCTGCTCCTACCTCCACCTGCTGTACCGGGACGGCTGTGTTGTACGCACCAGTGAGTGTACCAGACGCCTCATCACTAAAGTGCCCAATCGAGGTGAGTGGTTCTGCGATGGTGGAGGGTGTTGGTGACAGCAGTGGCGTTGTGTTGTGCTCTTCGTCCCACTCTGAGTCCATGGCACTTTGGGGTGGGGGTTCGTCTCCACCCATCCACTCTGAGTCACTGTCCGGTATTTCGTCTTCCTGGGTAGTGCTGTCCCGGGTAGGGGTGTCCTGGGTAGTGCTGTCCTGGGTAGTGGTGTCCTGGGTAGTGGTGTCCTGGGTAGTGGTGACCTGGGTAGTGGTGTCCTGGGTAGTGGTGTCCTGGGTAGTGGTGTCCTGGCTCGGCTGTGACGGGGGCCTGTGGCTGCCCCCCTCGTCGCTGGGTGGCACACGCCTGCGTCATCGCACACGCACGTGACGGGGGCGTCGTCTCCCTGTTGCTCCAGGTCTCTCCGTCTCCCGTGGTCTCCAAGGGAAATTCTGCGGGCGTCCCATGCCGGAGGGTCTGGGTCTCTCCGTCTCCCGTGGTGTGCGAGGGGCATCCTGCGGGCGGTCTGTTCTGCGGGGATGGGTGCCTGGACGTTTGGTCCTGCGATACACAATGAAGCATGCATGGTTAGACACGCAGGCAGTGATCAGGTGATATGGGGGAGGGGGGATATGGGGATGGGGGGGATATGGGGACGGGCAGTCGGTGGCTCACTTGCTAGTATGCCCCGACCTCTGCATCAGCAACCTCCCGGTCCTCAGGTCCGCCAGCCAGTTCCAGGGCCCTTTCCTCGTGTTCGGTCAGTGGCCTCTCATCAGCGGGGCCTCCTCCAGTCCTCACATGCTCCCTATTGTTGTGTGCTCGCTTCTCCTGTGGCGGGGGGGAGGGGGGGTGGCGGGGTAAAAGGCAACAGTGTTAGGCAGGTATATGAATGCACGCCTTCGGTTGCGCGTGCATTGCAGAGGTTAAGGTTAGGGCTGGATTCACTTGGGGATATGGGGGATATGGGGGAGGGGGGATATGGGGGAGGGGGGATATGGGGGAGGGGGGATATAGGGGAGGGGGGTATATGGGGGAGGGGGGATATGGGGGAGGGGGGATATGGGGGAGGGGGTACATGGGACAGGGGGATACAGGGGAGGGGGGATATGGGGGAGTGGGGGATATGGGGGAGGGGGGATATGGGGGAGGGGGGATATGGGGAGGGGGGATATGGGGAGGGGGGATATGGGGGAGGGGGGATATAGGGGAGGGGGGTATATGGGGGAGGGGGGATATGGGGGAGGGGGGATATGGGGGAGGGGGTACATGGGACAGGGGGGATACAGGGGAGGGGGGGATATGGGGGAGTGGGGGATATGGGGGAGGGGGGATATGGGGGAGGGGGGATATGGGGAGGGGGGATATGGGGGAGGGGGGATATGGGGGAGGGGGGATATGGGGGAGGGGGATATGGGGGAGGGGGATATGGGGGAGGGGGATATGGGGAGGGGGATATGGGGGAGGGGGGATATGGGGGAGGGGGGATATGGGGAGGGGGGATATGGGGAGGGTGGATATGGGGGAGGGGTGATATGGGGAGGGGGGGATATGGGGAGGGGGGATATGGGGGATATGGGGAGGGGGGGTATGGGGAAGGGGGGATATGTGGGAGGGGGGATATGGGGGAGGGGGGATATGGGGGAGGGGGGATATGGGGGAGGGGGGATATAGGGGAGGGGGGATATAGATATCGGGCGGAGGGGGAGGCTCACCCTGCCTGCTCTGACAAGGTCGTTCACCTTCTTGTGGCACTGGGTGCCTGTCCGTGGTGTCAGGGCCACAGCGGTGGCGGCCTCTGCCACCTCCCTCCACAGATGCCGGCTGTGGCGTGGGGCAACTCTGCGGCCGTGCCCGGGATACAGGGCCTCCCTCCTCTGCTCCACTGCGTCCAGGAGCGCCTCCACATCCCGTGACTGGAACCTCGGGGCTGAGCGGCAGCCAGCCATCCAGTCGGGTGTTCTGGTTGGGTGTTCCGGTCGGGTGGGGGGGAGCAGCTCGTCCTTATGAGCCGTCACGCCGTGCGGCGTGTATGACGCTGCACGGCGTGAACCACGTGCGCAAGCGCGGATCCCGTCATGTCGCTGCTAGCCCATTTCGGGCCGGAGACTTTTCAACCATTTTTCGGGCGTGACGCAAGTCGGATTTGCGCCGTTTTTTGCGCCGATCGGCGGACTTTGCGCCGAGAACGGAGAATTTCGCCCAGGGTATCACACCAACAACGAAATGAACATTATATACAAACTACTTGACCGATGAAACAGGATAACAGAACAGATCAAAGAGTCCAACATTGTAAAACTCATAAGTCAAGTCTCTGAGGTGGGCGACGAATTCTGGTTGACCGCCTCAAGGGTGGGTCAGGAGCCACCGGCTGAGGAACGGGCTGGGCCACGGCAGAGTGAGGAGGATGCAGAGTATTCGGAATCTCCACATAGTCCAGGTTCGGGACAACAGGAGGACGTGGCACCGGTGGAGGATCACGTGGCGAGCGTGGAATGAGACGAAGGGCATGCCGATTGCGGCGGCGAATGGAATCATCTGGCAGACGAACCAGGAACGAGCGGGGAGCCACCTGCCGAAAAACCACAGCAGTTGCAGACCAGCCACCATCCGGAAGATGGATGCGGACATTGTCATCCGGTGCCAGAGCATGGAGTCAGTCGTCCGAGCGTCATGCGCCGCCTTGTGTTGTGCACGAGACTGTTGCATCCGCTGAAGGACCGGAACGTGGTTGAGGTCTGGGACGTGAATGGACGGCACCGTGGTCCTGAGGGTGCGACCCATGAGCAGCTGGGCTGGCGACAGGCCCGTGGAGAGTGGGGCCGAACGATCGGCCAGCAAGGCGAGGTAGAAGTCGGATCCTGCATCGGCAGCCTTGCAGAGGAGCCGTTTGACGATGTGGACGCCCTTTTCCGCTTTGCCATTGGATTGGGAGTGCAGGGGACAGGATGTCACATGCACAAAGTTGTACCTGCTGGCAAAGTTGGACCATTCCTGGCTCGCGAAGCAGGGGCCATTGTCCGACATCACAGTGAGTGGGATGCCGTGATGAGCAAAGGTCTCCTTGCAAGCACGGATGACCGCCGATGATGTGATGTCGTGCAGGCGTACGACCTCCGGGTAGTTCGAAAAATACAATCTACAATCAGAACACAGTCCGTGCCGAGCGCATGGAACAGGTCAACGCCTACCTTAGACCAAGGGGACGTGACCAACTCTTGCGGCTGTAGGGTCTCACGTGGTTGGGCCGGCTGGAACCGCTGACAGGTGGGGCAGTTGAGCACTGTGTTGACGATGTCCTCATTGATGCCAGGCCAGTACACTGCCTCTCGGGCCCTCCGTCGGCACTTCTCCACGCCAAGATGGCCCTCGTGTAGCTGTTCCAAAATGAGCTGGTACATGCTGTGCAGGATCACGATGCGGTCCAGCTTCAGGAAAACACCATCAACTACTGCCAGATCGCCTCTGATATTGTAGAACTGCGGGCATTGGCCCTTGAGCCACCCATCCATCAGGTGACGCATGACACGCTGTAGTAGGGGGTCAGCCGCAGTCTTGCGGTGAATGTGGATAAGGCGTTCATCCGTGGCCGGCAGATTGGAGGCCGTGAAGGCCACATGGGCGTCAACCTTGCAGACGAACCCCTCTGGGTCACACGGGGTGTTGACTGCCCTGGCAGAGCGTTGGCTATGATCAGGTCCTTGCCCGGGGTGTATAGGAGCTGGAAATCGTACCGCCGGAGTTTAAGCAGAATGCGCTGGAGGCGAGGGATCATATCATTCAGGTCTTTTTGTATAATGTTGAACAGAGGGCGATGGTCGGTCTCGACAATGAATTGGGGGAGGCCGTACATGTAATCATGAAATTTGTCGACCACAGTCAACAGGCCCAGGCACTCCTTTTCGATCGGCGCGTAGCGCTGTTCCATGGGGGTCATGGCACGTGACGTGTACGCAACGGGGGCCCATGATGAGGCCTCATCGTGTTGCAGGAGCACCGCCCCAATGCCGGATTGGCTGGCATCCGTTGAAATTTTTGTTTCCTTCGTGGGATCATAAAACGCCAATACCGGGGCCGTGGTAAGCTTGGTCTTAAGCTCCTCCCATTCGCGCTTGTGGGCGGGAAGCCATTGGAAATCTGTCGTCTTCCTGACCAGGTTCCGGAGAGCTGTGGTATGGGAGGCGAGGTTGGGGATGAACTTCCCCAGGAAGTTGACCATGCCCAAAAATCGGAGGATCGCCTTCTTATCCGCTGGCTTCTGCACGGCCGTGATGGCTGCCACCTTGTCCGCGTCTGGTCGCACACCCAACCGGGAGATGTGCTCCCCTAGGAACTTGAGTTCCGTCTGGCCGAAGGAACATTTGGCTCTGTTGAGGCGAAGTTCTTGGTCCCGTATTCGTTTGAAAACGCGCTGGACGCGACTGATATGCTCCTGCGGGGTGGTGGACCAAATGATGATGTCATCAACATAGACGCGCACACCCTCAATGCCCTCCATCATTTGCTCCATGATCTGGTGGAATACTTCTGATGCCGATATAATCCCAAACGGCATCCTGTTGTAGCAGTATCTGCCAAACGGGGTATTAAAGGTACACAGCTTTCTGCTGGACCTGTCTCGTTGAATTTGCCAGAATCCTTTCGAGGCGTCAAGTTTGGTGAAGATGTTGGCCCGAGCCATCTCGCACATGATCTCCTCGTGCTTGGGGATAGGGTAATGCTCCCTCATTATGTTGCGATTCAGATCTTTTGGGTCAATGCAGATCTGGAGCTCGCCGGAAGGCTTCTTTACGCACACCATGGAACTGACCCAGTCGGTTGGTTCCGTCACTCTGGAAAGCACTCCTTGGTCCTGGAGGTCCTGCAGCTGCTGCTTGAGGCGGTCCTTGAGGGGTGCTGGGACTCTGCGAGGTGCATGAACCACTTGTTTGAGCAGGATTTTGTAAGCGTATGGAAGCGTGCCCATGCCTTCGAAAACGTCGCGGTGCTGGTCGATGATGGCATTGAGTTGCGTCCTGAAGTCCACATCCTGGAAGGCAGACGTGTCATCTGGAGAGAGAGTGTACTCGTTGAATGAGGTTTAGGAGTTTGCACGCCTGTGCGCCTAGCAGAGAGTCCTTCGAGGAGTCCACGATCTCGAAGGGAAGGATGGCTTTTCGCGAGTTGTGCGTCACTTCGAGTTGGCATGAACCAGTAGCAGGAATGACGTTGCCATTGTAGTCCATTAGTTGGCAGGTCGACGGAAGAATGGTTGGTTTAACCCCAAGGGTCTGAAAGGCTGACCACACTAGGAGATTAGCGGAAGCACCAGTGTCCAGGCGGAATCGTATCTGGGATTGGTTGACCGTCAGGGTGGCTGTGAGGCAGCAACCCTGGCATGGGCCTCGGCCAGCACCTGCACAGAATGCCATACTGCACTAAAGGGTATAAAGCAACAAATAATAGGAGTGTGATGAACGGTTACTGTAATACTGTACCCTTGTCATCATGTACGGTGATGTCCCCTTTAAGACCGGGCTTGGAACCCTGGGGGACTCTGCCTCCAGCTCCGCCCACCTGGGAACCATATATAAGGGGCCGCCTTGTGGGCGGCACCTCTGTTAGCACCCGTCTCGGCACCAAGCTAGTTCTTAGCTTATTAAAGCCTTCTTTACCGTTAACTCTCTCAGCGTCGTTATTGAGGGTACAACAAGGAGTATCTAAAAGGGATAGAACAATAACTTTAACCTTCATGTTGATTGGGTTAATCAAGTTGGAAAGGATAGCTATGACAATGAATTCAGAGAATGCATTAGGAATGGTTTCCTAGAGCATTATGTCATCGAACTAACCAGGGAACAGGCGATCTTGGATTTGGTAATGGGTAATGAGATTTAATAAATGACCTCAGAATAAAATATCCCCTGGGAAGTAGTAATCATAGAATTTACAGTGCAGAAGGAGGGCATTCGGCCCATCGAGTCTGCACCGGCCCTTGGAAAGAGCACACACCTCCACCCCATCACTGTATCCCACACAACCCAACCTTTTTGGACACTAAGGGCAATTTAGCATGGCCAAACCTGCACGTCTTTGAACTGTGGGAGGAAACCGGAGCACCCGGAGGAAACCCACGCAGACAGGGGGAGAAAGTGCAAATTCTGCACAGACAGTGGCCCAAGCCGGGAATCGAACCTGGGACCCTGGAGCTGTGAAGCAACTGTGCTAACCACCGTGCTACTGCCCCCCCTTCCCCCGTTAGTGGCGGGGAGGATGGAGGGGTGTGTCCCAGGGGTGGTCACTGAGGACCAAACGAGTTTCGTAAAGGGTAGGCAGCTATCCAGTCACATTAGGAGGCTGTTAAGCATGATTAAGCATGAGGGCATCATGGTAGCACAGTGGTGCTATGATTATGACCCCATCGGCAGGATGGGTACTGGAGGTTGTGGTCTCTATTGATGCAGTGACGGCTTTTGATCGGGTGGAGTGGAGGTACCTGTTTGAGGTCTTGGTAAGGTTTGGGTTTGGCCTGGAATTTGCAGCATGAGTGCATGTGTTATATGCGACCCTGGTGGCGAGTGTACAGCGAAATGAGATGCGTTTGTGCAAGAGACCCTAGCTGTTCAAGTGAAGACAGTAAGAAGTTTTACAACACCAGGTTAAAGTCCAACAGGTTTGTTTCGATGTCACTAGCTTTCAGAGCGCTGCTCCTTCCTCAGGTGAATGAAGATGATGTGGACCTCTTCATTCACCTGAGGAAGGAGCAGCGCTCCGAAGGCTAGTGACATCGAAACAAACCTGTTGGACTTTAACCTGGTGTTGTAAGACTTCGTACAGGTGAATGAAGAGGTATGTTCCAGAAACATATATATAGACAGATTCAAAGATGCCAGACAATGCTTGGAATGTGAGCATTAGCAGGTGTTTAAATCTTTACAGATCCAGAGATGGGGTAATCCCAGGTTAAAGAGGTGTGAATTGTGTCAAGCCAGGACAGTTGGTAGGATTTTGCAGGCCAGATGGTGGGGGATGAATGTAATGCGACATGAATCCCAGGTCCCGGTTGAGGCCGCACTCATGTGTGCAGAACTTGGCTATCAGTTTCTGCTCGGCGATTCTGCGTTGTCGCGCGTCCTGAAGGCCGCCTTGGAGAACGCTTACCCGGAGATCAGAGGCTGAATGCCCTTGACTGCTGAAGTGTTCCCCGACTGGAAGGGAACATTCCTGCCTGGTGATTGGCGCACGATGTCCGTTCATTCGTTGTCGCAGCGTCTGCATGGTCTCGCCAATGTACCACGCGTCGGGACATCCTTTCCTGCAGCGTATGAGATGAGTTTGTGAAGTGAAGACAAGCATCCAGCATAGGACAGTACAGCGTAGCTGCTGATTAGCTGCTGCGGGGGAAATTTGCATACATCCATGTGCTCACCCTAACTTGAAGGCGTACCTCAGCAAGAGACCCTAGCTGTTCAGGTGAGGACAAGCATCCAGCATAGGACAGTACAGTGGAGCTGCTGATTGGCTGTTGTGGGGGAAATTTGCATAAGTCTGTGTGCTAACCCTAACTTGACGGTGTACCTCAGCAAGAGACCCGAGCTGTTCAAGTGAAGACAAGCATCCAGCAGAGGGCAGCAGAGTGGAGCTACTGATTGGCTGTTGTGGGGGAAATTAGCATACATCTGTGGGCTCACCCTAACTTGAAGGTGTACCTCAGCAAGAGACCCTAGCTGTTCAAGTGAAGACAAGCATCCAGCAGAGGGCAGTAGAGCAGAACTGCTGATTGGCTGTTGCGGGGGAAATTTGCATACGTCCGTGTGCTCACCCTAACTTGAAGGTGGTTTATGGAGGAGCTGTTGTCAAGCGACACTTAAACCTGAAACACTTCTTCAGTGTTTCCCTCCCTATCCCCCTCCTCTAACCAAAAAAAACCAACCGCTGTTAAGATCAAGAGGAAGGCTCGAGGGCAGGTAGAAGTCACAAAAAGTTGAACCGTGACGTCACAGCCTGCAGGTAAGGGACTGGCTGGTGACTGGTAAGTAGTTTTTCTTTTATTTTCCCTCAGGTGTTATTGTGCAGGGCACAGAGGTTGCTGAGTGAGTGCGTGCTGAGAAGGGGTGTGAATAACAGGTAAGCTCTTCCTTTCTTTTTCTTTTTTTATCTAGAGGGGATGGTAGGAAAGGTGCAATGTTCCTCCTGCAGAATGTTTGAGGTGAGGGACGCCGTCAGTGTCCCTGCTGATTTCATCTGTGGGAAGTGCACTCATCTCCAGCTCCTCAGAAACCGCGTTAGGGAACTGGAGCTGGATGAACTTCGGATCATTCGGGAGGCAGAGGTGGTCATAGATAGAAGCTTCAGGGATGTAGTTACTCTGAAGAATAAAGATAGATGGGTGACAGTGAGAGGGGCTGGGAGGAAGCAGTCAATACAGGGATCCCCTGTGGTCGTTCCCCTTAGTAACAAGTATACCGCTTTGGATACTGTTGGGGGGGGGGACTTACCAGGGGTAAGCCATGGGGTACAGGTCTCTGGCATAGAGTCTGTCCCTGTTGCTCAGAAGGGAAGGGGGGAGAGGTGTAGAGCATTAGTCATTGGATACTCCATAGTTAGGGGCATAGATAGGAGATTCTGTGGGAACGAGAGAGACTCGCGGTTGGTGTGTTGCCTCCCAGGTGCCAGAGTGCGTGATGTCTCAGATCGTGTTTTCGGGATCCTTAAGGGGGAGGGGGTGCAGCCCCAATTCGTGGTCCACATAGGTACCAACGACATAGGTAGGGATAGGGATGTAAGGCAGGAATTCAGGGAGCTAGGGTGGAAACTTAGATCTAGGACAAATTATCTCTGGGTTGTTACCCGTGCAACGTGATAGCGAGACGAGAAATAGGGAGAGAGAGGAGTTGAACACGTGGCTATAGGGATGGTGCAGGAGGGAGGGTTTCAGATTTCTGGATAATTGGGGCACATTCTGGGGTTGGTGGGACCTCTACAAACGGGATGGTCTACACCTGGACCAGAGGGGTACCAATATCCTGGGGGGGAAATTTGCGAATGCTCTTCGGGAGGGTTTAAACTAGTTCAGCAGGGGCTTGGGAACCTGAATTGTAGCTCCAGTATACAGGAGGTTGAGAGTAGTGAGGTCATGAGTAAGGTTTCAAAGTTGCAGGAGTGTACCGGCAGGCAGGAAGGTGGTTTAAAGTGTGTCTTCTTCAATGCCAGGAGCATCCGGAACAAGGTGGGTGAACTTGCGGCATGGGTTGGTATCTGGGACTTCGATGTTGTGGCCATTTCGGAGACATGGATAGAGCAGGGACAGGAATGGTTGTTGCAGGTGCCTGGGTTTAGATATTTCAGTAAGCTCAGGGAAGGTGGTAAGAGGGGGAGGGGTATCATTGTTAGTCAAGGACAGTATTACGGACTTCCGGGTGCGGCGATGACCAGCTAAGTCGCACGTTTCGGCAGCTCCCGGTGGAACGGACTTTTGGGCTCTTAATAGGAGCCCCATCGGCAATTTTAACGGCAAATAACACTGTGCGGTAATCCAGAAGGGACTCCCCCCCCGGACACGGATGGAAAAAAGAGAGGAAAGTAGCCGGATTGCGGTGGATCCTCAAGAGCAGCGGCCAGGAAGGCAGGCACAAAGCAAGATGGCGTCGGAAGGAGGCAGTTTAATATGGGGCCCTGACCAACAAGAGTTCCTGCGGCGTTGCATAGATAAACTCAAAAAGGAGATGAAGAAGGAGCTGTTGGCCCCGTTATTACAAGCGATTGAGGGGCTAAAGGAGGAGCAAAAGACCCAGGAACAGGAGCTTCGGGTCGTGAAGGCAAAGGCTGCTGAGAATGAGGACGACATACAGGGCCTGGTGGTGAAAACGGAGATCCACGAGGCACAACACAAAAGATGTGTGGAAAGACTGGAGGTGCTGGAGAACAATGCGAGGAGGAAGAACTTAAGGATTCTTGGTCTTCCCGAAGGGGCAGAGGGGGCGGACGTCGGGGCATATGTGAGCACGATGCTGCATTCGTTAATGGGATCGGAGGCCCCGACGGGTCCGCTGGAGGTGGAGGGAGCCTATTGAGTTATGGCGCGAAGACCGAGGGCTGGAGAAACTCCTCGAGCAATAGTTGTGAGATTTTTCCGATACAAGGATAGAGAGATGGTCCTCAGATGGGCCAAGAAAACTCGGAACAGTAGGTGGGAGAATGCGGTGATCCGTGTGTATCAAGATTGGAGTGCGGAGGTGGCGAGAAGGAAGGCAAGCTTTAATCGGGCCAAGGCGGTGTTGCATAAAAGGAAGGTCAAATTCGGAATGTTGCAGCCGGCGAGACTGTGGGTCACACATCTAGGGAAACACCACTATTTCGAAACGGCAGACGAAGCGTGGACATTTATTGTCGAGGAGAAGCTGGAGTGAGCGGGCCAGAAGAAAAAGAAGGTTTGGGACAAAAGGGGGGGTGTGAACTTGTGGGATGAAGGGGGGAAAAGTGGGAAGAGAAGACTTCCCAGATTGTTAAACCTGCGACCTTGTAACTTCTCTCTCTTCCCCATGTCGTGGGGGAGGGGGTGAGGGAGGATGAGGAGCTGTGGGCGCCGGCCATTTGGGGCGGGGCCAAAAGGGGAAGCGCGGGCTTTGTTCCCGCGCTATGGTAATCATGGCGGGAACAGGGAAGCAGGAAGGAGGGGGCCTCGCACAGTGTGAGCCGAGGTCAAGGGGGGAAGCCGAGGTCGGCCAGAGTTTGCTGACTTTTGGGAGCAACATGGGGGGTGCAATTACGCTAGCTTGGGATCTAGCGGGGGGGGGGGTTAACTGGGTTGCTGCTGCTGGGGAGAAGGGGGAGCTGGTATGGGAGGGGGGGGTCGGGGCGGGGGGGGGCGCCGCCTAGGGGGGATACAGCTACGTGGGAACCGGGTGAGGAGCTGGATTGAAAAAGGAAATGGCTAGTCGTCAAGGGGGGGGGGTAAAGAGCCCCCCAACCCGGTTGATCACGTGGAATGTGAGAGGGCTGAACGGGCTAATTAAGAGGGCACGGGTACTCGCACACCTAAAGAAACTTAAGGCAGATGTGGTTATGCTTCAGGAGACGCATCTGAAGCTGACAGACCAGGTTAGACTTCTCAAAGGATTAGTGGGGCAGGTGTTTCATTTGGGGCTGGATGCAAAAAACAAGGGGGTGGCCATACTAGTGGGGAAGCGGGTAATGTTTGAGGCAAAGACTATAGTGGCAGATAGTGGGGGCAGATACGTGATGGTGAGTGGCAAACTGCAAGGGGAGGCGGTGGTATTGGTGAACGTGTATGCCCCGAACTGGGATGATGCCAATTTTATGAGGTGTATGTTAGGACGCATCCCGGACCTAGAGGCGGGAAAGTTGGTAATGGGTGGAGACTTTAATACGGTGCTGGACCCAGGGCTGGACAGATCGAGGTCCAGGACCGGAAGGAGGCCGGCTGCAGCTAGGGTGCTTAAGGATTTTATGGTGCAGATGGGAGGAGTAGATCCCTGGAGATTTAGTAGACCTAGGAGTAAGGAGTTTTCGTTTTTCTCCTATGTACATAAAGTATTTTCACGAATAGATTTTTTTGTTTTGGGAAGGGCACTGATCCCAAAGGTGACGGGGACGGAGTACACGGCTATAGCCATCTCGGATCATGCTCCACACTGGGTGGACCTGGAGATAGGGGAAGAAAAACAACAGCTTCCACCCTGGAGAATGGACATGGGATTATTGGCAGATGAGGGTGTGTGTTTAAGGGTGAGGGGGTGTATTGAAAGGTACTTGGAAATTGATGATAATGGGGAGGTACAGGTGGGAGTGGTCTGGGAGGCACTGAAGGCAGTGGTTAGAAGGGAGCTGATATCTATTAGGGCACATAAAGGAAAGCAGGAGGGTGGGGAAAGGGAGCGGTTGTTGAAAGAACTGCTGTGGGTGGACAGACAATACGCGGAGGCACCGGAGGAGGGACTATACAGGGAAAGGCAAAGGCTACATATAGAGTTTGACTTGTTGACTACGGGTAAGGCAGAGGCACAATGGAGGAAGGCACAGGGTGTACAGTACGAATATGGGGAGAAGGCGAGTAGGTTGTTGGCCCACCAACTGAGGAAAAGGGGAGCAGTGAGGGAGATAGGGGGCGGTGAGAGATGAGGAGGGGGAGATGGAGCGGGGAGCGGAGAGAGTGAATGGAGTGTTCAAGGCATTTTATGAAAGATTATATGAAGCGCAGCCCCCGGACGGGAAGGAGAGAATGATGTGCTTTCTGGATCAGCTGGAATTTCCTAAGGTGGAGGAACAGGAGAGAGTGGGGCTGGGAGCACAGATTGAGACGGAGGAAGTAGTGAAAGGGATTGGAAGCATGCAGGCGGGGAAGGCCCCGGGACCAGACGGATTCCCAGTTGAATTCTATAAGAAATATTTGGACTTGCTGGCCCCGCTACTGATGAGAACCTTTAATGAGGCGAGGGAAAGGGGGCACCTGCCCCCGACTATGTCAGAGGCAACGATATCGCTCCTCCTAAAGAAGGAAAAAGACCCGCTGCAATGCGGGTCATACAGGCCCATTTCCCTCCTGAATGTGGATGCTAAGATCCTGGCCAAGGTAATGGCAATGAGGATAGAGGATTGTGTCCCGGGGGTGGTCCATGAGGACCAAACTGGGTTTGTGAAGGGGAGACAGCTAAATACAAATATACGGAGGCTGCTAGGGGTAATGATGATGCCCCCACCAGAGGAGGAAGCGGAGATAGTGGTGGTGATGGATGCCGAGAAAGCATTTGATAGAGTGGAGTGAGATTATTTGTGGGAGGTGTTGAGGAGATTTGGCTTTGGGGACGGGTATATCAGGTGGGTACAGTTGCTGTATAGGGCCCCGATGGCGAGCGTGGTCACGAATGGACGGGGGTCTGACTATTTTCGGCTCCATAGAGGGACGAGGCAGGGATGTCCTCTGTCCCCGTTATTGTTTGCACTGGCGATTGAACCCCTGGCCATGGCACTGAGGGGTTCCAGGAAGTGGAGGGGAGTACTTAGGGGGGGAGAAGAACACCGGGTATCTCTATATGCGGACGATTTGTTGCTATATGTGGCGGACCCGGCGGAGGGGATGCCAGAGATAATGCGGATACTTGGGGAGTTTGGGGATTTTTCAGGGTATAAACTGAACATGGGGAAAAGTGAGTTATTTGTGGTGCACCCGGGGAGCAGAGCAGAGAGATAGAGGATATACCATTGAGGAAGGTAACAAGGGACTTCCGGTACCTGGGGATCCAGATAGCCAAGAATTGGGGTACATTACATCGGCTTAATTTAACACGGTTGGTGGAACAGATGGAGGAGGATTTCAAGAGATGGGACATGGTGTCCTTGTCATTGGCAGGTAGGGCGCAGGCGGTTAAAATGGTGGTCCTCCCGAGATTCTTTTTTGTGTTCCAGTGCCTCCCGGTGGTGATCACGAAGACTTTTTTCAAAAGAATTGAGAAGAGCATTATGAGTTTTGTGTGGGCTGGGAAGACCCCGAGAGTGAGGCGGGGATTCTTGCAGCGTAGTAGGGACATGGGGGGGCTGGCACTACCGAGCCTAAGTGAGTACCACTGGGCCGCCAATGTTTCAATGGTGTGGAAGTGGATGGGAGAAGGGGAGGGAGCGGCGTGGAAGAGAATGGAGAGGGCGTCCTGCAAGGGGACTAGCCTGCAAGCAATGGTGACGGCGCCGTTCCCGTTCTCACCAAAGAAATACACCACAAGTCCGGTGGTGGTGGCTACATTGAGAATTTGGGGGCAGTGGAGACGGCATAGGGGAGGGATGGGAGCTTCGGTGCGGTCCCCGATAAGAAACAATCATAGGTTTGTTCCGGGGAGAATGGATGGGGGATTTGGAGCATGGCAAAGAGCTGGGGTAGTACAATTAAGAGATCTATTTGTAGATGGGACGTTTGCGAGTTTGGGAGCGCTGACGGAGAAATATGGGTTGCCCCAAGGAAATGCATTTCGGTATATGCAACTGAGGGCTTTTGTGAGGCAACAGGTGAGGGAATTCCCGCAGCTCCCGACGCAGGAAGTGCAGGATAGAGTGATCTCAGAGACATGGGTGGGGGACGGTAAGGTAGCGGACATATACAGGGAGATGAGGGACGAGGGGGAGATCATGGTAGATGAGCTGAAAGGGAAATGGGAAGAAGAACTGGGGGAGGAGATTGAGGAGGGGCTGTGGGCGGATGCCCTACGTAGGGTAAACTCATCGTCCTCGTGTGCCAGGCTAAGCCTGATACAATTTAAGGTGCTACACAGGGCGCATATGACTGGAGCACGGCTTAGTAAGTTTTTTGGGGTAGAGGATAGGTGTGCGAGATGCTCGAGAGGCCCAGTGAATCACACCCACATGTTCTGGTCATGCCCGGCACTACAGGGGTTCTGGGTGGGGGTGGCAAAGGTGCTTTCGAAGGTGGTGGGGGTCCGGGTCGAACCAAGCTGGGGGTTGGCTATATTTGGGGTTGCAGAAGAGCCGGGAGTGCAGGAGGCGAGAGAGGCTGACGTGTTGGCCTTTGCGTCCCTTGTAGCCCGGCGCAGGATATTGTTAATATGGAAGGAAGCCAAACCCCCGGGGGTGGAGACCTGGATAAACGATATGGCAGGGTTCATAAAGTTAGAACGGATTAAGTTCGTGTTAAGGGGTTCGGCTCAGGGGTTCACCAGGCGGTGGCAACCGTGCGTCGACTACCTCAGAGAAAGATAGAGGGAATGGAAAAGAAGTAGATAACAGCAGCAACCCAGGGGGGGGGGGGGGGGGGGGGGGGAGGGTGGGGGGGAGGAATCGGACGGACTCTCAGGGATGTTATTGTACATGTATAGGTATTTGGTATATGTAATTGTATATTGGACTGTTGGACTGTAATTTTGGAGAGTATTTATTTTGGACAAGGAAGTTGCCATTTAGTTTTGTTTTTCTTTTGTTTTTGTTTATATATATTATTTATTTATTTGTTTAAAACTGGCCTCGGCTATTTATATTGCTTTATTGTTGTGTAAAAGAAACACTACGTATTGTTATGTTTGGCCAAAAAACTCAAATAAAATATATTTTTTTAAAAAAGGACAGTATTACGGTGGCAGAAAGGATGTTTGATGAGGACTCGTCTACGGAGTAGTATGGGCTGAGGTTAGAAACAGGAAAGGAGAGGTCACCCTGTTCGGGGTTTTCTATAGGCCTCCGAAAGGTTCCAGGGATATAGAGGAAAGGATTGCAAAGATGATTCTGGATAGGAGTGAAAGCAACAGGGTAATTGTTATGGGGGACTTTAACTTTCCAAATATTGACTGGAAACGCTTTAGTTTGAGTACTTTAGATGGGTCTGTTTTTGTCCAATGTGTGCAGGAGGGTTTCCTGACACAGTATGTAGATAGGCCAACGAGAGGCGTAGCCATATTGGATTTGGTACTGGTTAATGAACCAGGACAGGTGTTAGATTTGGAGGTAGGGACTTCCGGGTACGGCGATGACCAGCTAAGTCGCACGTTTCGGCAGCTCCCGTTGGAACGGACTTTTGGGCTCTTAATAGGAGCCCCAACGGCAATTTAAAAGGCCAAAAACACTGTGCGGTAAACCAGAAGGGAATCCCCCCGGACACGCATGGATAAGGGAGAGGATAGCGGCCGGATTGCGGAGGATCCTCTGGAGCAGTGGCATCCTCTGGAGCAGTGGCAAGGAAGGCAAGCTCAAAGCAAGATGGCGTCGGAAGGTGGCCGTTTGTTATGGGGCCCGGACCAACAAGAGTTCCTGCGGCGCTGTGTGGAAGAGCTGAAAAAGGAGTTGAAGAAGGAGCTGTTGGCCCCGATATTACAGGTGATTGAAGGGCTAAAGGAGGAGCAGAAGACCCAAGAGCAGGAGCTTCGGGTCGTGAAGGCAAAGGCTGCTGAAAATGAAGACGAAATACAGGGCCTGGTGGTGAAGACAGAGACGCACGAGGCACAGCACAAAAGATGTGTGGAAAGGCTGGAAGTACTGGAGAATAATTCGAGGAGGAAGAATTTAAGGGTTCTGGGTCTTCCCGAAGGCGCAGAAGGGGCGGACGTCGGGACATATGTGAGCACGATGCTTCACTCGCTAATGGGATCGGAGGCCCCGACGGGCCCTTTGGAGGTGGAGGGAGCTTATCGAGTTTTGGCGCGAAGACCGAGGGCTGGAGAAATACCTCGAGCTATAGTGGTGAGGTTTCTCCGCTACAATGACAGAGAGACGGTCCTCAGATGAGCAAAGAAAACTCGGAGCTGTAGGTGGGAGAACGCGGTGAT
Source organism: Scyliorhinus torazame (assembly GCF_047496885.1). Lineage (NCBI taxonomy): Eukaryota > Metazoa > Chordata > Chondrichthyes > Carcharhiniformes > Scyliorhinidae > Scyliorhinus > Scyliorhinus torazame. Next base: position 103,044,807 of record NC_092721.1, read on the forward strand.
CCGCGTATACCAGGATTGGAGTGCGGAGGTGGCGAGAAGGAGGGCAAGTTTTAATCGGGCTCAGGCGGTGCTTCACAAAAAGAAGATCCAGTTTGGAATGTTACAACTGGCGAGATTGTGGGTCACACACCAAGGGAAGCACCACTACTTTGAGACGGCAGAAGAGGCGTGGACATTCATTGTGCACAAGAAGCTGGAATAGTCTGGCGAGAGAAAGAACTTTTGGGACAAAGTGGTGGGGTGATTATGTGGGGCGAGGAAAAAGGGAGATGATTTTTCAATTTATTAATCTTGCGATCCTGTAACTTTTCTCTCTTCCCCATGTTGGGGGGGGGGGGGGGTGGAGTATGAGGAACTGTGGGCGCCGGCCATTAGGGGCGGGGCCAAGTGGGAAACGTGGGCTTTGTTCCCCCGCTATAGTAATTATGGCGGGAACAGGGATGCAGGAAGGAGGGGGCCTCGCACAGTAGGGGCCGAGGACAGGGGGGGAAGCCGAGGTCAGCCAGAGTTCGCTGACTTCTGGGAGCAACATGGGGGGTGCAACTACGCTAGAAAGGGATCTAGCGGAGGGGGGGGGGGTTAACTGGGTTGCTGCTGCTAAGGAGAAGGGGGAGCTGTTATGGGATGGGGTGGTCGAGGCGGGAGGGCGCCGTCGGGGGGATACACGGGTACGTGGGAACCGGGTGAGGAGCTGGTTAAAAAAGGGGATGGCTAGTCGACAAGGGGGGGGGGGGGGAAAGAGCCCCCCAACCCGGCTGATCACGTGGAATGTGAGAGGGCTGAACGGGCCGATTAAAAGGGCACGGGTACTCGCACACCTAAAGAAATTAAAGGCAGATGTGGTTATGTTGCAGGAGACGCATCTGAAACTGATAGACCAGGTCAGACTACGTAAAGGATGGGTGGGGCAGGTGTTTCATTCGGGTTTAGATGCGAAGAACAGGGGGGTGGCTATCTTAGTGGGGAAACGGGTACTGTTTGAGGCAAAGACCATAGTGGCGGATAGTGGGGGTAGATATGTGATGGTGAGTGGCAGATTGCAAGAGGAGGCGGTGGTTCCGGTGAACGTATCCGCCCCGAACTGGGATGGTGCAAATTTTATGAGGCGTATGTTGGGACGAATCCCAGACCTGGAGGCGGGAAAGTTGGTAATGGGGGGAGACTTCAATACGGTGCTTGATCCAGGGCTGGACCGGTCGAGGTCCAGGACCGGGAGGAGGCCGGCAGCGGCCAGGGTGCTCAAGGACTTCATGGAGCAGATGGGAGGGGTAGACCCCTGGAGATTTAGTAGGCCTAGGAGTAAGGAGTTCTCATTTTTCTCCCATGTTCACAAAGTATACTCACGGATAGACTTTTTTGTCTTGCGAAGGGCACTGATTCCGAAGGTGACAGGGACGGAATATACGGCCATAGCTATTTCGGACCACGTTCCACATTGGGTAGACCTGGAGGTAGGAGAGGAAAAAGAACAGCACCCACTCTGGAGAATGGATATGGGCTTATTGGCAGATGAGGGGGTATGTTTAAGGGTGAGGGGGTGCATCGAAAGGTACTTGGAGCTTAATGACAATGGAGAGGTTCAGGTGGGAGTGGTCTGGAAGGCGTTGAAGGAGGTGGTTAGAGGGGAACTGATATCCATAAGGGCACATAAAGGGAAGCAAGAGGGTAAAGAAAGGGAGCGATTGCTGAAAGAACTTTTGAGGGTGGACAGGCAATATGCGGAGGCACCGGAGGAAGGACTGTACAGGGAAAGACAAAGGCTACATGTAGACAAAGGCTACATGAGTATGGAGAGAAGGCGAGTCGGCCACTGGCCCACCAATTGAGGAAGAGGGGAGCAGCGAGGGAGATAGGTGGGGTGAGAGATGAGGAGGGAGAGATGGAACGGGGAGCGGAGAGAGTGAACGGGGTGTTCAAGGCATTTTATGAGAGGTTATATAAGGCTCAGCCCCCGGAAGGGAAGGAGGGAATGATTTGTTTCTTGGATCAGCTGAATTCCCTACGGTGGAGGAGCAGGAGACGGCGGGACTGGGAGCACAGATTGAGGTGGAGGAGGTGGTAAAAGGGATTGGGAGCATGCAGGCGGGGAAGGCCCCGGGACCGGACGGATTCCCGGTGGAATTTTACAGGAAGTATATGGACTTACTGGCCCCGCTTTTGACGAGAACCTTTAATGAGGCTAGGGAAAGGGGGCAGTTGCCCCCGACTATGTCGGAGGCAATGATATCGCTCCTTTTGAAGAAGGAAAAAGACCCGCTGCAGTGTGGGTCCTACAGGCCCATTTCCCTTTTAAATTTAGATGCTAAGCTCCTGGCCAAGGTGATGGCGACGAGGATAGAGGACTGTGTCCCGGGGGTGGTCCACGAGGATCAAACTGGGTTCGTTAAGGGGAGACAGCTGAACACGAACATACGGAGGTTGCTAGGGGTAATGATGATGCCCCCACCAGAGGGGGAGGCGGAGATAGTGGTGGCGATGGACGCCGAGAAAGCATTCGACAGAGTGGAGTGGGATTATCTGTGGGAGGTGCTGAGGAGATTTGGTTTTGGAGAAGGGTATATTGGATGGGTACAGCTGCTGTATAGGGCCCCGGTGGCGAGCGTGGTCACGAACAGACAGAGGTCTGATTACTTCCGTCTTCATAGAGGGACGAGGCAGGGGTGTCCCCTGTCTCCGTTACTGTTTGCATTGACGATTGAGCCCCTGGCCATAGCACTGAGGGGCTCCAGGAAGTGGAGGGGAGTGCTCAGGGAAGGAGAAGAACACCGGGTATCCTTGTATGCAGATGATTTATTGCTGTATGTTGCGGACCCAGTGGAGGGGATGCCTGAGATAATGCAGACACTCAGGGAGTTTGGGGAATTTTCGGGGTACAAATTGAATATGGGTAAGAGTGAGTTGTTTGTGGTGCATCCGGGGGAGCAGAGCAGGGGAATAGATGACTTACTGCTGAGGAAGGTAAGAAGAGATTTCCGGTACTTAGGGATTCAGATAGCCAGGAGTTGGGGAACCTTACATAGGCTTAATTTAACAAGATTGGTGGAACAGATGGAGGAGGATTTTAAGAGATGGGACATGGTGCCCCTGTCACTGGTGGGTAGGGTGCAGGCGGTCAGAATGGTAGTCCTCCCGAGATTCCTTTTTGTGTTTCAGTGCCTTCCGGTGATGGTCACGAAGGCTTTTTTCAAGTGAATTGAGAAAAGTGTCATGAGTTTTGTGTGGGCCGGGAAGACCCCGGGAGTGAGGAGGGGGTTCTTGCAGCGTAGCAGGGATAGGGGGGGCGGACACTACTGAGCCTAAGTGAATACTACTGGGCCGCCAATATCTCAAGGGTGTGTAAGTGGATGGGAGAAGGGGAGGGAGCGGCGTGGAAGAGATTGGAGATGGCGTCCTGAAAGGGAACCGGCCTACAAGCACTGGTGACGGCGCCGTTGCCGTTCTCCCCGAAGAAATACACCACAAGTCCAGTGGTGGTAGAAACACTAAAAATTTGGGGGCAGTGGAGACGACATAGGGGAAAGACGGGAGCCTCGGTGCGGTCCCCGATAAGAAATAACCATAGGTTTGTCCCGGGGAGAATGGATGGGGGATTTGGAGCATGGCAGAGAGCTGGGGTTGTGCAACTGAGAGATCTGTTCGTAGAAGGGACGTTTGCGAGTCTGGGAGCGCTGACGGAAAAATATGGGTTGCCCCAAGGGAATGAATTTCGATACATGCAACTGAGGGCTTTTGCGAGGCAGCAGGTGAGGGAATTCCCGCAGCTCCCGATGCAGGAGATTCAAGATAGAGTGATCTCAGGGACATGGGTGGGGGATGGTAGGGTGTCGGATATATACAGGGAAATGAGGGACGAGGGGGAGATCATGGTGGATGAGCTGAAGGGGAAATGGGAAGAAGAGCTGGGGGAAGAGATTGAGGAGGGGCTGTGGGCAGATGCCCTACGTAGGGTAAACTCGTCGTCCTCGTGCGCCAGGCTAAGCCTGATACAATTCAAGGTTTTACACAGGGCGCATATGACCGGAGCAAGGCTCAGTAAATTTTTCGGGGTAGAGGATAAATGTGGGAGATGCTCGAGAAGCCCAGCAAACCACACCCACATGTTTTGGTCATGCCCGGCACTGCAGGGGTTCTGGGTGGGGGTGGCAAAGGTGCTTTCGAAGGTGGTGGGGGTCCGGGTCGAGCCAGGCTGGGGGTTGGCTATATTTGGGGTTGCAGAAGAGCCGGGAGTGCAGGAGGCGAGAGAGGCTGATGTTTTGGCCTTTGCGTCCCTAGTAGCCCGGCAAAGGATATTGCTTATGTGGAAGGAAGTCAAACCCCCGGGCGTGGAGACCTGGATAAATGACATGGCAGGGTTTATCAAACTAGAACGGATAAAGTTCGCACTAAGGGGTTCGGCTCAAGGGTTCACCAGGCGGTGGCAACCGTTCATTGACTACCTCGCAGAACGATAGAGGAAATGGGAAGGTAGCAGCAGCAACCCGGGGGGGTGGAGGAGGAGGGCCCAGGTGGGTCCTCAGGGATGTTTGTGTATAGATATTTGTACCAGGTTATGTATATCGGATTGCTTGATTTTATTTTTGGAGAGTTATTATTTTTGTAATGGCAGTTGCCATTTGGTTTATATATTATTTATTTATTTGTTAAAACGGCCACTGTTATTTATACTGTTTTATTGTTGAAAAAAGGAAAACCTTTGTATTGTTTTGTTTGGCCAAAAAATTTTGAATAAAATATATTTAAAAAAAAAAAGATTTGGAGGTAGGTGAGCAGTTTGGTGATAGTGACCACAATTCGATTAAGTTTACTTTAGTGATGGAAAGGGATAGGTATATACCGCAGGGCAAGAGTTATATCTGGGGGAAAGGCAATTATGATGCGATGAGGCAAGACTTAGGATGCATCGGATGGAGAGGAAAACTGCAGGGGATGGGCACAATGGAAATATGGAGCTTGTTCAAGGAACAGCTACTGCATGTCCTTGATAAGTATGCACCTGTCAGGCTGGGAGGAAGTGGTCGAGAAAGGGAACCGTGGTTTACTAAAGCAGTCGAAACACTTGTCAAGAGGAAGAAGGAGGCTTATGTAAAGATGAGACATGAAGGTTCAGTTAGGGCACTCGAGAGTTACAAGTTAGCTAGGAAGGACCTAAAGAGAGAGCTAAGAAGAGCCAGGAGGGGACATGAGAAGTCTTTGGCAGGTAGGATCAAGGATAACCCGAAAGCTTTCTATAGATATGTCAGGAATAAATGAATGATAGGGTAAGAGTAGGGCCAGTCAGGGACAGTAGTGGGAAGTTGTGCTTGGAGTCCGAGGAGATAGGAGAGGTGTTAAATGAATATTTTTCGTCAGTATTCACACAGGAAAAAGACAATGTTGTCGAGGAGAATACTGAGATTCAGACTACTAGACTAGAAGGGCTTGAGGTTCATAAGGAGGAGGTGTTAGCAATTCTGGAAAGTGTGAAAATAGATAAATCCCCTGGGCCGGATGAAATTTATCTTAGCATTCTCTGGGGAGCTAGGGAGGAGATTGCTGAGCCTTTGGCTTAGATCTTTGAGTCACCTTTGTCTACAGGAATAGTGTCAGAAGTCTGGAGGATAGCAAATGTTGTCCCCTTGTTCAAGAAGGGAAGTAGAGACAACCCCGGTAACTATAGACCAGTGAGCCTTACTTCTGTTGTGGGCAAAATCTTGGAAAGGTTTATAAGAGATAGGATGTATAATCATCTGGAAAGGAATAATTTGATTAGAGATAGTCAACACGGTTTTGTGAAGGGTAGGTCGTGCCTCACAAACCTTATTGAGTTCTTTGAGAAGGTGACCAAACAGGTGGAAGAGGGTAAAGCAGTTGATGTGGTGTATATGGATTTCAGTAAAGCGTTTGATAAGGTTCCCCACGGTAGGCTACTGCAGAAAATACGGAGGCATGGGATTCAGGGTGATTTAGCAGTTTGGATCAGAAATTGGCTAGCTGGAAGAAGACAAAGGGTGGTGGTTGATGGGAAATATTCAGACTGGAGTCCAGTTACTAGTGGTGTACCACAAGGATCTGTTTTGGGGCCACTGCTGTTTGTCATTTTTATAAATGACCTGGAGGAGGGTGTAGAAGGATGGGTGAGCAAATTTGCAGATGACACTAAAGTCAGTGGAGTTGTGGACAGTGTGGAAGGATGTTACAAGTTACAGAGAAACATAGATAAGCTGCAGCGCTGGGCTGAGAGATGGCAAATGGAATTTAATACAGAAAAGTGTGAGGTGATTCATTTTGGAAGGAATAACAGGAAGACAGAGTACTGGGCTAATGGTAAGATTCTTGGCAGTGTGGATGAGCAGAGATATCTCGGTGTCCATATACATAGGTCCCTGAAAGTTGCCACCCAGGTTGAAAGGGTTGTTAAGAAGGCGTACGGTGTGTTAGCTTTTATTGGTCGAGGGATTGAGTTTCGGAGCCATGAGGTCACGTTGCAGCTGTACAAAACTCTGGTGCGGCCGCATTTGGAGTATTGCATGCAATTCTGGTCGCCGCATTATAGGAAGGATGTGGAAGCATTGGAAAGGGTGCAGAGGAGATTTACCAGAATGTTGACTGGTATGGAGGGAAGATCTTATGAGGAAAGGCTGAGGGACATGAGGCTGTTTTCGTTAGAGAGAAGAAGGTTAAGAGGTGACTTAATTGAGGCATACAAGATGATCAGAGGATTGGATAGGGTGGACAGTGAGAGCCTTTTTCCTTGGATGGTGATGTCTAGCACGAGGGGGACACAGCTTTAAATTGAGGGGAGATAGATATAGGACAAATGTCAGAGGTAGGTTCTTTACTCAGAGAGTATTAAGGGTATGGAATGCCCTGCCTGCAACAGTAGTGGACTCGCCAACATTAAGGGCATTCAAATGGTCATTGGATAACATGTGGACGATAAGGGAATAGTGTAGATGGGCTTTAGAGTGGTTTCACAGGTCGGCGCAACATCGAGGGCCGAAGGGCCTGTACTGCGCTGTAATGTTCTATGTTCTATGTTGCCGCTAGTGATAGAGCCCTTGGCGATGGCCTTTAGGGATCAGTGGAGTGGCAGGGGATTGTGAGGGAGAGTAGGGACCACTGGATGTCGCAGTACACGGATGACCTGTTGCTGTTTGTGTCGACCCGCTGGAGTGTATGGGGAGACTTATGGACATACTGGAGAGGTTTGGGGCCTTTTCAGGATACAAGTTAAGTGTTGCGAAGATTGAGCTGTTCCCAGTGGGATGGGGAGCGGTCAGAGTGGGTCAAGATGGAGGAGGATTCATGTAGGGGGTCCAGGCTGACGGCCATGGTGACGCTGTTGCATCCGCTGGTGCCGGGAGGTACACGGTAAGTCAGGTGGTGCAGTCCACGATTAGGGTGTGGAACCAGTTGAGGAGACACTTTAGGACGGAGTGGATGTCCATGCTGACACTGCTGTGTGGTAATCAAGTGGAGGGAGGTGGAGCTGGTGAGGGAGAGGGATTTTATCTGGAGGAGAGGTTTATGAGTCTGGAAGAGCTACAGGAGAGGGTGGAGCTGCAGAAGGGAAGTGAATTCAGGTGTATGGAAGTGAAGGACTTTGCGCGGAAGGAGTGGTGCTGGGTTCCCAAGCTGCCAGAGTATACCCTGCTGAAGCAGTTGCTGCTCCCAGATGTGGAGGGGGGGGGGAGGGCAGGATTGGCAATATATATGGTTGGCTGGGGGAGGAAAGGTGGTGAAGATCAAGAATAAATGGGAGGAGGAGGCAGGGGAGAGATAGGATGGGGTGTGTGGAATGAGGCGATGCGTAGGGTTAATTCAACTTCCTCATGCGCAAGGATGAGCTTGATTCAATTCAAGATAGTGCACCTTGGGTAGGGTGCTCTTTCCAAGAGCCGGTGCAGACTCGATGGGCCGAATGGCCTCCTTCTGCACTGTAAATTCTATGATAGGCTGCACATGACCCGGGCTAGGATGAGTGGGTTCTTCCAGGGGTGGCAGACTGTCGTGTTATTTACCTTGGGGTAACACGGACTGCAATTGGATGCAGTTGTACTTGAAAGTAGACTCCAAACTGTGATGTTGGTTCAATACGCTTTATTGAACTTGCTGAGCAGTGCACACAGTTCGCTGTGGGTTTGACACTCTACTAATCGAAGTGTGCTTACTATAACTAACCAGACAAGACTAGCTCTGAGCCACGTGTAGAAGGTGCTAATTGATATTTACACCCTGACTGTCACTACAGTTGTCACCAGTGGAAAGAGGCAGAGTGCTGATGCCTCGTGTGTCTTATAGTGGGAGACCACCCTCTAGTGTTCTGCCTGGTGATTGGTTGTGTTCTGTCCTGTGTTGATTGGCTGTACTGGGTGTCTGACACTGCGTGTCTGTATCTCATTATGTGCATGAGTGCATATCATTACAGCAGACGAGTGTGAGAAGTGTGGGCGAGGGCCAATGAATCATGCACACAAGTTCTGGGGCTGTCAGACATTGGAAAGATACCGGAAGGCAGTGCTCGGGACGCTATTGAAGATTGTGGGGGTTGAGGTCAGGCCGGACCCAACGGTGGCGATCTTTGAGGTGTCGGAAATGCTGGAGCTAATGAAGCAGAAGAGGGCCGATGTCGTGGCCTTCGCCTCTCTAATTGCCCAGCAAAGGATATTGCTGGATCGGCGGTTGGCCCCGCTGCCAGGGGTGGTGGCCTGGCTGGGGGACCTATAGGACTTCCTTCGGCTGGAAAAGATCAAGTTTGAGTTGAGGGGCTTTGAGACACAGTGGGGACTGTTCATGACAATGTTTGATGAATTATTTGTTGTGGAGGGGGTGAAAAGGGGGAAAATTTGTACAAACTGAGCATTGTGAGGTGTTGAGAATACTACTATTGATTTGTGTTGTTGTATTTCTGAATGTTTAGAATAAAATGCATTAAAAAAAAGAATTTTTGAGAAGAAAAAATGCAAAAAAAAGACTTCCATTTACTGCTCTCGAAGATATAATCTTTGCGACTTGAGAGAGAAAAAGCCATTCATCAGCTGAGTGACCCCCGCAACTACCCCCCGTAAAGTACTGTAACTCAAAACCACTGGCAATAGTCTTTCACATAAAAGACTTAAAATTATTTTTGACCTACCTAGAGTTTCTCGACATGCACAGTATTTTTTTACAATCTTAAATATTGCTGCAGAAATTCGTGTTTTCTTACTTTATTATTCTATGTTTTGTGTTGAACCCCAAAGCAGGGAAGACCTCTAACATGGTGAAAGAACTCGGCATATTCATGGGGGTAGTAGACCCATGGCGATTCACACACCCAGTGGAGAAGGAGTTCTCCTTCTTCTCCCAGGTACACAATGTATATACATGGATAGACTTCTTTGTTGTGGGGAAATTGGCGCTTCCAGGGCTCGTAAGGGCAGAATACTCCGCGATTGTAATCTCCGACCATGCTCCACACCATGTGGATGGGAGGTTGGACACAGCCATCCTGGCCAATAAGGCCTTCTGCGAGAAAATATCACAGGTCATAGTCGAGTATATTACTAATAACCGGAATGGAGAGGTCTCACCCTCCACGTTCTGGGAGGCGCTGAAAGCTGTGATCAGGGGTGAAATTATTGCCTACGAAGCAAGTAGAGATAGGGAAGATAGGGTGGCAGGGCAACTGCTAGTCGATTCCATACTGGAGCTAGACCGGCAATACTCTGAGGCCCGACTGTAGGGCTCCTGGCGGAGAGGAAAAAGCTACAAATGGACCTTCACCTGCTCTCCACGAAAAAAGCAGTGCACCAACTCCGCCAGGCAGAGGGGACCCTATACGAACACAGAGACAAGTCCAGCCGCCTGCTGGCTCACCAGCTGAGAAAGCAGGCAGCCACGAGGGAAATAGCACAAGTTAGATACAACAGAGGCAAACTAGTCGCGGAGCCAGATAAGGTCAATGAGTAATTCGAGGCTGGGGGCTGCACACCTCCAGCCCCCGGTTTCACTCGCAGTGATATGGCTCAGACATGAATCAGTCTATCCTAGACCCTCTCCCCTAATCCCCCTCTAGAACAAGTGGACAGAGGAATGTAGAACAGGACCTCACTCAGACATGAACCAAGAAGTCAGATTGCTGGGGCAGCAGGCAAACAGGAGTCAGATATGAGCAGTATCGCTGAGGTGTATCATAGACCATTCTTCATCGCGATTTGTCATCACCATCCTGCATTGACTGGGCAGCAGGCACTCAAGGACTCCCCAGCCCTAGCACACCGATGATTGAAATCTTGACCACCTTTGCTGGTTTAGCACAGTGGGCTAAACCGCTGGCTTGTAATGCGGAATAAGGCCAGCAGCACGGGTTCAATTCCCGTACCGGCCTCCCCGAACAGGCGCCGGAATGTGGCGAATAGGGGCTTTTCACAGTAACTTCATTGAAGCCGACTTGTGACAATAAGCGATTAGTATTATTATTAACCACTGCACCACCATGCTGCCCGATTATTATTATTATTACCTTTATCCCCTGGTTGCAGAGAGATCACGATCTCCTGGGGTTGCGGGGGGCAGCAAAGAAGTCTTCATCTATGAAGCGGGAGATGATGAGGATGTGTCCCTAGCCCTCCTACCCATGCGCACCCTTGCCCCCGCCTGGCCTCCAACCTCAGCCCCTTGGCAGGCTCTTCCTCAGTGACTTGGGGCACATCCTCCTCATCCAAGGACACGTTCTGCTCCCCAAGGTTGTCCTCAGGTTGTCGACCTGCTGCAGAGCCAGGTTGTGGTGGATACAGCAAACCACAACAATGTGGGAGACCTTCTGGGAGCTGTATTGAAGGGCCCCTGTCAAGGCAATGGAGCTGCATCTTTAACAGGCCAATGCACCACTCGATGACAGGCCAGTTCACACTTTAAAAAAAATATTTTTATTCTCCACATTGTCAACATTTTCATCAAACAAACAAACAAAAAACAAACACAACAACAACCCCCAGAAATAGCACCAGCATGGTGTATATAGACCAATACATCCACTTGTGCATTCCAGATAAAAACCAACAATCAGTAAGCAGTGCAACAATAACCCCAACCCCCCCTCCCCTCTCCCCCACCCCCATGTGTTCAATGGCAACCAGAGTTCTCTAAAGTGCATAATAAATATTCCCCATGTATTGTAGAACCCCTCAGCTCACATTTCACCTTCTCGAGAGTCAGAAATTCAAGTAGGTCCCCCCGCCAAGCCGAGGCACAGGATGGAGAAGCTGACCTCCACCCCTGCAGGACCCGCCTCTGGGCAAACAGCGAGGTGAAGGCTAAGACAACTGCCCCTGTATCCGCCTGCAGTTCGGATCGTTCCGACACCACAAAAATGGTTTCTAGGGGACCTGGTGCCAAGTTCACGTGTAGTACCCATACATCTCGGCCCAATCCCGAACCTCTATAGAACCGCCATCAAATACCTCCATTCTACCCGTTCAAATGCCTTTTCCACATCTAGCGCAACCACCACCTCTGTCTCCTTTCCCTCAGCAGGTGTCATGATTACATTTAGTAACCTCCTGATATTCAAAAATAGCTACTTTCCTTTCACAAACTCTATCTGGTCTTCCCCTATCACCTTCGGGAGGTATTCCTCCAACCTAACCACCAGTACGTTCGCCAGTAACTTGGCGTCTACATTTAGTAGCGATATAGGCCTATACGACACACTCCATTGGGCCCTTATCTTTCTTTAACAGCAGGAAGATCGAAGCTTGCCCCAATGTTTGTCCCTAACGCCTCCTCGAACATCCCCACCATCAGTGGTGCCAAGTTGTCTTTAAATTTCTTGTAATACTCCACTGGGAACCCATCTGGCCCTGCCACCCTCCCCAATTGTATTGTCCCAATTGCCTCCTTTACCTCCTGTTCTCCCACCGACCACTCCAATCTGGCCCTATCTTCCCCCTTCAGCTTCGGATACTCCAATCCGTCCAGGAACTCCCTCATCCCCTGACCCCCCCTGGTGGCTCCGACACATGGGTTTAACTCCTCAAAAACCTTATTAATCTGGTCCGGGGCCACCAACAATTTCCCCGTCCTATCCTGCACCTGGACAATTTCCTTTCGCCACTGCCTTTCTCCAAAGTTGGCCTGCCAGCATGCCTTTCTCCCCATATTCGTAAATCGCTCCCCTCACCTGCCTCAGTTAGTGTACCGCCTTCCCAGTGGACAACCAATCAAAGCTAGCCTGAAGCTCCCTCCTTCAGTCCAAAAGGGCTGGGTCTGCATCCCCCGTGTACCTCCTGTCCTCTTCCAACATCTCCTCTTTCAGCCTTTGACCCACCTCCCTCTTCTGTTTATCCACCTTGGCCTTAAATGATATCAGCTCCCCCCTCACTACCGCCTTCAGGGCCTCCTATACCACCGCCTGTGATACTTCCACTGTACAGTTAAAGCCCACGTACTCAATCACCTTCTTGATCTTCTCATAAAAACTTTGGTCCCAGCAACCCAACGTTCATTCTCCACCCCGGCCTCTGCGCTACCCCCTTCCCCAAGACCATGTCCACCCAATGCAGTGCATGTTCCAAGATCTCTATTGCCAAATACTCTGAACCCCTAATCCCAGCCAGCAATGCCTTCCCAACTACAAAAATGTCTATCCTCGAATAAACCTTGTGAACCTAGGAGAAAACGAATACTCCCGCTCCCTCGGTTGCAAAAACCTCCATGGATCCACCGCTCCCATTTCCCTCATAAGCCCAGTCAGTGCTGATGCTATTGCATTCAAATTCAGGTTAATCAGGCTCTTGTCTTTCCTGGGCATGAAACTGATCGCAGCATCGGAGAGGGCCTGGGAAGATCACGATTGAAACCTTGCTGACATAAATCCTGTTTTTGGCCTCTGGAAATATTTAGTGCCCATGACAAGATTTACGCCTGCGGCTAAGGGGCCTGCTAAATCAGGCCCAATGTATTCAATATGCAAAAATGCTCACAAAAGATTCTTAATTTATTGCAAAGACGCCTGAAGAACATTGTTTTTTATTAATGTGAGAGTGCCTCACCGCTTCCCTGCTTTGTGCATTCATTTCTTCATGGTGCTGTATAACGTAGGACAATCTTTCAGTAGCCTTTTCTTTTAACTGAAATCTAAGAACACATTAATAGTTAATATATTGAACACAATGAACATCGATATATGACAATGCCACAAATTATAACCTATTCAAATCCAAATATTCATGAACATCTTTTTCAAGAAAGGAGCATTCGGGGTAGGTATGGATACCTACCATAGTAACATCAGATGACGGTGCTGGAAAAAACAATCACCTCTTCTCGCTTACAAACATGATTCAAGAGGAAATGCAGTCCACATAAATACTACTCGCGTTACCAATTCCTGACACGTTTTACATAATGGTGAACAATGCTTAACTCAACTATGCAGAAAATGAGAAAAATCTGATCATTCAGAAGTCATTCACAAGTGCAATGTAAAACAGCAACAAGACAAAAAATTACATCAGACAGAAAAGCAGAGGTTTAGGGAGAGAACTTCCAGTTTAGGATTTAGACAACTAATGCGATAGATATTGAGGTAAGGAGGGGGCAGGATGCGCAAGAGGCCAGAGTTGGAAGAAAACACAGTTCTTGGAGAGCTCTTTGGTAGGAAGATGCGAAAGAGAAAGGGAAGTGATTTGAACATGAAGATATGAATTCTAAGTTGAGATATTGGGAAATAGTGCAAATCAGAGAGCACAGGGATGGAGTGTGAGCAGAACTTGGTTAGGACATGGCAGCAAAGATTTGGATGAGCTGAAGCAAATGGAGGGTGAATGGTGGGAGGCTGGCTACGAAAGTATTGGAATATTGGAATCAGGAGGCAACAAACCATGGAGAAGGGTTTAGCAGTTGATGGGTTGATGCATGGGTGGAGATGAGCAATGTTACAGGGGGTGGAGAGGTGGTGGTGTAGTGATATTGTCACTGGGCTAGTAATCCAGAGACCCAGGGTAATGCTCTGGGGTCCTGGGTTCAAATCCCTCCATGACATATGGTGAAATCTGAATTCAATGAAAATCTGAAATTAAAAGTCTAATGATGACCACAAATCCATTGCTGATTGTTGCAAAAACCCATCTGGTTCGCTGATGTCCTTCAGGGAAGAAAATCTGCCCTCCTTACCTAGCCTGGCCTGCATGTGACTCCAGACCTACACAGTGATGCGGTTGATTCTTAACTGCCCCCTCAAGAGCAATTAGAGATGGGTAACTACACCCAGTGGGGTCATCATCTTCATGGTCAAAGAAAGAAAACCTTTAAAGTTTGCAATTTGGAATGTTACAATAGTTATGAATACTCCCAAGAGCGAAAGTCAGGAAAGAGGACTGCAACTGTATCACGTGAACTATCAAGACTCCTATTTGATATTTACGCTGTCAATGAGACCTGCCTCCCTGGGGAGAGGCAGATGAAGGAACAACCACGGGGATACACTTCTACTGGAATGAAAAGGCTAACTTGTGTTCATGGAATTTGTTTTGCTATCTGGAGTATGATCTTGGATGCATTTCCAGAACTCCCAATTGCATAAATGAAAGACTCAAGTTGTTTCACCTGCACCTCAGCCATAACAAATATGCCAATGTCATCAGACCTAAGTGATATCTATGTAGGGGACTGATCCCTGCAGGACAGATCTTTCACTTTGTTCGATTGGTAATGAATATCCATCTAGCACCAAGATATCACAAAATCCAAAGGTCCAAGAAGATGATGATCAATGTCTCAGCCCAAAAACAGCCTGACTGAAAAGAGGAATTACAAGTGCAGCTTGAAACCGATCTGGAAAATCTTCACACATCCAAGAGCAGGATCAAATAAAGTCTGCTGTGCTAGACTCCTATGTCCAGATCATTGGACTCAATAATCTTTGTCACCAGGACTAGTTCAACAAAAATGATGCTCAAACCTGCTGGAACAAAAATGAGCAGCCTTCAATGCCTGCCAAACAGCTCATGGTTTCAAGACAAACCTAGAAGATATTGGGCATATTTTATATTTCCCTACCCAGGCGGTTCTGAGACAGGGGGAGCGTAAAACTGGAAGGGACAGGGCTGTGAATACCCCTGGGATCCCGCCTGCCCCGACCCAGGCACAATTTCTACCCTGGCGGGCAGGTTCTCGGGTCACTTAAGGATCTTTTTCTGCCTAGCCTCAATTTTTATGCTGGCGGGAGCGGGTGCAAGTAGGGTGGGAAACCGAGAAATAAACTTTTGTCTATCTTGGGCGGGGTGGAGGGGGGGGGCACCTCAATTTGAGGGACCCTTCAGATTTGGAGCACCCTCCCCTCCAGAACCGTAAGAGCTCCACCCTTCCCTCTTCCCATGGCCTATCCCGAATGTCACAATCGAAAACCCTGACATCCCAGGGCATCGCGTACACTCCTACCCCGGGGACTTACCTTGGGAAAGGCCCCGGGGCTTAATTCCAGGAAGAGCATTGCAGTCCCTCTTCTGGCCACTGCACTGATATGCCTGGATAAGTTGGATATCTCTCGGCCAATCAGATTTGGGTAGGATTTCCTTCCAAGGGCAGATGGAAGACCCGCCCACTGCCAATTAACACTCAAGTGAACATTAAATGGCAGTGGGACTCCAAGAGTCGGCAGTAGCGTGTGGTGATTACTGACCGCTTGCCATCCTTAAAATTCTATCCATAAAATATGTGTTGGAAAGAGTAAGCCCAAGAGATCCTTCAATATGCTGTTCATCATGCATTCCAACTTTTAAAAAAATTACCAGTGCTATCCAGAGGCTGAGGTCAAATGGACAAAAATGCCTTATTTCACAGGATAGTATTGCTCTTCATAAAGATGACAATGCCATCAATGCTGGAAAAAAGATTTTGAACAACTGTTCGATTGTTAATCCACAACAGTTGACAACTTCCAGGTTATCTCCCAGTGTCCTCTCGTAGAATTCATGCATGAGCAAACATCGACAGGAAAGCCCCCACCCCCATCAACTTCAAGAATGTGCAAATCATAATTATAAATAGACGTTTGGACCTTAATTATTGCTGTCCAAGCTTTTCATCTTGCACTCGACAAGACAGATACACAAGAATACCAATTGCAAAGGGACCAATATTTTCCACTAATGAGACGCAAATGCTGATTGGTTGGCAAGTGGGCTCTGATTGGTAGAGGCGTTATCATGGAGAATGCACCAAGGAACCGTTAACCGCTAAGCTTTTGTTTAAATTCAAACCAGGCATTGTGTCTGGTTGGTTAAGGCATTGCCATGAGGAATGAACGAGGGAATGCCTGTTCCTCGGTCTTTTGTTGAGTTGAAAAAGACACAATGCACAGACATGCTCTCTCTGTCTGCGAAGAACAGGGCCGTGGGTGTGAATAAATATACATAGCTTCTTGCACACGCAAGTGGGCCACACAGCTAGCCCAACTGATAATCTTAAATTGGTTGTTAATGCATTTCTTAACAAAATCATGATTTTTCTTAGCGAGTGCCGTCCAGCTGTGGAATCGCATCTAATGTTGGACCCAATGAACAGAATTTTACAGCCCATCCAGCCGGCGGGATCTTCCGGCCCTGCTGAATGTGACCCCTTGCAGTGGGTTCCTCCTGGTGGAATGGTTGTGCCACACAAATCGGCATAGATATTGGCAGGACCAGAAGATCCCACTATTGGTCAATGGCGAGCTATCTCCGCTGCCAAAAACAGGAAGGGGGGAAGGGGGGGGGGAGAGGCGCATAATGTCCGGGCCTATGTTTTGATGTTTTGCGTATTGCAAGCACAGGTTGGTTAGGTACTGTCAGTAAGTTTCTTGTTGCGAACAGCCAAAGGGAGGTGTGGTTTGATATGATCTGCCAGTCATTGAGGTGTATGGCCCACACACCTGACATCACACTGGCATTGAAATTCATATACCACATTACTCATTTGTGTGATTGGCAAGATGTATTTTTGGCTTGATGGCAGCATCCCTTTAAGTGGATATCGCAACTGCACAACAGCAGCATGAAATGGCTAACTTCACCTGTTTCTCAAATTTCTGAGACACCTTACCCTTTCAGGCTAATCCGAGAGAAAAAGGGACTTTTTAAGCACTTAAAGTGGCGGATTTTGTGGAGAACATCCTGAGCATATTTCTAATAACATTTGGGAGAAAAATATGATGGCCAATGAAGTAACAATTACTATAAAAACCTTGTTTATTGTTAATATTTTAGAGGTAATTTTGAGTTCTGGAAAGATTACAATTTAAATGTAGAAAATGGGATAAATGCTACTAAAACAGCTTGAAGACTATTACTTTTTAAGGTTGGGGCCATGTTGACAGCTGGAAAGGTAAAATCATAAAACACAGAGTAGGCTTACTTAGCTGGGAAATTGAAGACAAGGAACTTTCTAATGTTTCAATTTATCTGTATATTTTCAAGGAGAGCGAGTGTTCTGCAGCAGGGGGAAGGCAATCGGAAAAATATGCTGTTGTTAGCAGACTCCAGGCAGCAAAAGGAGTGCTATTAGCTAGCTTCCTCTGTGTAGTCAGGGCTCATGAGAGGTCCCAGGAGCTGTTAGAGAGCACAGTCCAGTTGGGCTCAGGAGAAGTCCAAGAGAGCTAAGAGAGTTACAGAAGGTCACTGGCTCTATGTTGGAATAGGTTAGGGCTCAGAAGAATTCCTGGGAGCCCTGTATAGACTGGTGTAGCCGTGGAGGTTGGAGCTTGTTGAAATCCAGTGGTAGTGCAAGCCCAGTAAAATTACTGGCTGTTAGAGAGCTGAAATTGCATCAGTAAGTAGAGGTTAGAGTACAGACTCTGAGATCCAGAAGAACAATGGATTGAAACCCTGAGAGATGTGCAGTTGTTGAGGCAGTCAGAGTTAAAGCGGCTTTGAGGAAATTCAAAGGCTTCATTATCAAAAGTGAAAAGTTTGGAGTCCCACATGAGAAAGACAGAGTTTCAACGAGATTAGGTGACTCAGTGGTTGCAGACGTTGGGAAATCCATGGAATGGGTCATGGTCACATTTGTTATTTACTGTACAGGGTGGTGTGTTCGACTGCAGTTTTCATGTTAGTTCATGTGTACTTCATATTATCCCTGAATGTTAGAATATAAGATGAATATTGTAAATGGTTTTATCTTTTGATCTTGTATGGTAAAGTTTATGTTTCCTTGTTCAAAACCTATAGAATCCTGTGGCTTTATTCTCTCAGCAATCTTGCATCTCAAACGTTGTCTACTTTAAACAAAACGTTATTGGTCCCTAACCAGATCTTACTAAATACTTGGAGGTCTGGCCCAGGAGCATTATACAATGAACAATATTGCTGTTCAGTGGTCTTGGAATACAATGTATGCATTATTATTGTATCACACTTATTGCAACACATTAACAAGGGTATCAAGTCATCTACCAAAAATAAAAGCTGAATCATATGAAGGCTTTGAGGAAATAGTTTGACCAGTTCACTGTCACAAACATATATTAAAAACTATGGGGAAATTGATCATTAATGGCATTCACTTGCATTTCTTTATAAGCATACAAGAAACTATAAAATGAGAAAAGATCATTTAGCCCACCAACTCTTCTTTCACAGATCGTGTCAAATCTGCCTAACCATCCATCTCTTATGCTTAAGGTAGTTGTAAAACAGTCCAGAACATATATATGTACTTTAGACCTCCTTATTTTGCTATTTCCATTATCTCCGTAACCCAGAAATCATGCTCTATGAAGAATTTAATTAGGGCGTTCCAGTTTTGTTCAATTTGTGACACAGCTTCCTTGGAATCATAAATTAGTGGATTCAAGTTACATGCCAGAATGTAAGCATATAATTAACTGAAGCTTCCATTTCATACAGAGTTGAGTGCTGCATTGTTAGAGGGACCATTTTTTGGATAAGATCTTAAAGAAAACCCAGCTTTGATTGCAGTAAATTGCGTGTCCTATTTGAAGAATAGTAAGAAATAGTTTATCTGTGAAATCGTCCATTCCATTCCCAACTAGGCAATTGTTCTTTCTTGTAAATTGACATTACTATTAACTAATATTTCACAACTGTAGGCATTATACAAAGGAAATATACATATAGTGAATAAAAATGTAAAAATAAAAATTCAATAGAAATTTTATCAAAGTAAAAGTAATATTGATAGTCTCCTTAACAACGTTTAAATAGATCATGGAAGCTGATGAGGCACTGTGATCTTTTTTGCATGCAGTGCAGTAATGAAGTTGCTCCACAGCAGAAAATTCTGAAACCATCAAATCATCAATTAGTGTAGGCTGACAAAAGGATAGAATAGATAAGTGAATAAAACTAATCATTATTCATTTAACAGTCATCTACAGTGCTTTGAATTCCAACCCTTGCACTATTTTAAGCACCTGCTGTATACTCAGACTACAAGCTTGGAACGCTAAGCTCATCATCTAAGTATTGGCTATAATAGAGATGCATCTTGGATCTATGGACAGGTATTTTGAGAAAGGGAAAGCTGACAGGGAATAACTTGCTAAATTTGTACCCTGGAATTGAAACTTCTATTCGATTACTTGTACAGAAAAAGGAACTACGGGGAGTTGTTTTGCCCCCACAGTGCCATGTAAATTCATGCCACTGGCCATTCTGGCTGTGTGCCACCAAAACACCATTTTCTTGGAGGCAGAAGCGCTACCAGAAGTGTAAGCGATGGGCAGCTAATTTAGGCCAGTTACGATAAATTAACAGAGATTGACTACAATTTTCCAGTCACTCTCCAGGTCCTCTGCAGCAAGGTAATAGGCCTGCTCCTTGGAGGCTGCCTCCAAGCAACAGACCAGGAGGCAAGCACACCAGCAGACTTTGAAGCCTCCCCAATTATGTAGCCACAGCTGGCCCAGTTAGAGATACTTTTCTCTGTCCCTAAAATAGATGGCAAATGCACCCTCTGGACACGAATTGGCGAATTCATGGAAAATCACTGCTGGTCAGATAGTAATCATTTCTATATATCAGCTCTGACTATGTGATCATGGTACAAAGTAAAGATTCCTTGGGCGATTTTAATTGCTACTCAGTGATGGTCTTGTAAAAAAAATTCTTGGGAAGTGAGTATTGCTGGCAGGGCAGCATTTATTGCCCATCCTAATTCCCTTGCGCAAGTGCTGGTGAGCTGCCTTTATGAACTGCTGTGGTCCAGGTAGCAGAGGTACATTCACTCTGAGGAGGGAGTTCCAGGATTTTGATACGGCCACAGTGAAGGATTGGCAATATATTTCCAACTCAAGAACATGTGCAACTTGGAGGGGAATTTGTGGGTGGTCGTGTTCCTACCAAACAGAAATATTGCACAAATATAGAGATGAATGGTTTAGATATAATCGCCAATACAGAGAGATATGGTTACAAGGTGACCAGGGTTAGGAAATAAATATTCCAAGGTGCACAATATTTTCAAAAGACAGAGAGAATGGAAGGGGAGAAGTGGTAGTTCTGATCATAATGGATGACATAAGGACATAAGTGACGAAGGACCTTGGACCAGAAGATAAGTGGAATCGGTATGGATGGAGATTAAGAATAATCCAAGTCAGAAAATGTTGGTGGGAGTAGTTTATAGGCCCATAGACAGAGCTCGTTTATAGGCCCATAGACAGCAGGCTGAAGGGTGACCGAATAAAGATATTTAAAATTATGAAAAAGGATGACTTCCAGTTGCGGCTATGAAGGAGTAGGTCGCACATTTGGTGGCTCCTGCTCGGGTCGGACCTGTGGACCTTTCCCCCCGATTTTTTTGTCGGATTTGATTTGGAAAATTGATGGTGGAGGCAATTGTGAAGAGGAATCCTACATCAGTGCATGGAGAGGTGGACCAGAAGTGCTCGCAAAGGAAGAAATAGGCAAACAGAGAAGGCTTGGGCTGAGGCTGCAGCGGGAGAAAGCATGGCGGACGACCGGGGTCCTGGCTTGTCGACCCAGCAGTCGACGGAGCAGCTGATGCATTTCATAAGGAGGGCTTCGCCAAGCAGAAACAGAAATGCGATTAAGGAATCGATTGCGCGGCTGGAACTTAGACTGGATGCTCAAGATCGGGCGACCCAGAAAGTGGAGAAGGCGCTGGCTCAGCAGGAGGAACATCACACTGTGGTGGAGTTGGAGGTGGGGATGCTGAGAGACCAGTAGAAGAGGCTCCTAGAGAAGGTGGAAGACCTAGAAAATAGGACCCGCCGGCAGAACTTGAGAATCGTCAGTCTCCTGGAGGGGTCCGAAGGAGCGGACGCTGGGGCATACATAGCGGGCATGTTCGAGAAGTTACTGGGGGATGGGACGTTCTCCCGAGCCTTGGAGTCGGACAGGGCTCACAGAGCACTCGCGAGGAAGCCGCGAGTGGGGGACCCCCCCGAGGGAAATGGTGGTGAGGTTCCACAGGTACTTGGGCAAGGAGTGTATTTTACAGTGGGCCAGGCAGACATGGAGTTGTAAATGGGTGAACAGTATCCTGCGGATCTATCAGGATCTGAGTGCAGAGGTGGCCAGGAGAAGAGCGGGGTTCAATCAGATAAAGGCGACCCTTTTTTAAAACAAGGTGACGTTTGGACTGATGTATCCGGCCCGTCTCTGGGTCACGTATGAGGAGCAACATTTTTATTTTGAGTCACCCGAGGAAGCGATGGACTTCGCTGGAAGGAAAGGACTGGTGTTGGACTGAGGACTTTGAACTTTGCTGCAGCGCTCACTTTAAAAAAGTTTCTTGTTTTTCTTTTTTTTGGGACGCTATTTGTAATGCCTTCTGTATTGATTTGATACCTGTTGCAGAGCTGCGTGAGTTTAAGTTTACATTTCCACTGATGGGCGATGGAGGTGTGTTTGTTAGATGCTGGATCTTCTGTTTGATCTTTTCTTTGTTTATCGTGATTTTTTTCCCCCTTTATTAGGGCAATTGTGTTGGGACTGCTTTTCTTTTGAATATGTGTGTTCGAGCGGGGGGGAGGGAACAATAGGTGGGAGAATGTCTGGCGACATGGGCGGGGGTCACCAAGCTAGCTGGGCGGGCTAGCTCACGGAAGCGCAGTGGGGGGTGAGCAGATGTTATGCTTGTTGAAGGGGTTGGTTTACACAGTGCTGTTACTAGAGGGGGGAAATGTTCTGCTGAGGGGGAGGGATTTTTGCTGTGGGACAGAAAGGAAGCTGCCTGGGGGCGGGCCGGCGGATGCGTGGGGCGCGGGCTGGAGACTGGCCCAAGAAAGGTGATGACTGATCGGCGAAGGGAGGGGGGGGGGGCGATGAGCCCCCCAACTAGGCTGATCACATGCAATGCGTGTTCGCGCATTTGAGAGGACTGAAGGCGGACGTGCTAATGCTACAGGAGACGCACCTTAGAGTAGCAGATCAGATCAGATTAAGGAAGGGATGGGTCGGACAGGTTTTTCACTCGGGGCTGGACTCGAAGACCAGAAGAGTCGTGATCCTGATTAATAAGCGAGTGGTATTTGAGGCGGGAAGAATAGTTGTGGATGTGGGAGGCCGGTACATTATGGTCAGTGGGAAACTGGAGGGATTGCAGGTGGTACTAGTAAATGTATACGCCCCAAATTGGGATGATGTGGAATTTATAAAGAGGGTGCTGGGGAAGATCCCGGACCTGGATTCGCATAAGTTGGTCATGGGATGGGACTTTAACACAGTTATTGACCCTGGGTTAGACCGGTTGAGCTCAAAGACAGGCAGGGTGCTAGCAATGGCAAAGGAGCTAAAGGGGTTTGTGGAGCAGATGGGGGGGGGGGGGGGGGGGGGGGGGGGGGTGGGGGGGGGGGGTGGACACATGGAGATTTGGACAGCCGACAGTGAAGGAGTGCTCCTTCTACTCACACGTGCATAAAGTGTACTCCCGGATTGATTATTTTATTTTGAATAGGGCTCTACTGACGGGGGTAGTGGACACGGGGTATTCAGTGATCACAATCTCACATCATACCCCTCACTGGGTTGACCTACAGTTTAGCAGGGAGAGTAGCCAGCACCCGCACTGGAGGCTGGACATGGGGCTTTTAGCTGACGAAGAGGTGTGCAGGCGGCTGAGGGAATGTATTCAGAACTACCTGGAAGTCAACGACACGGGTGAAGTTTCGGCGGCGGTGTTCTGGGAGGCATTGAAGGCGGTGGTTAGAGGGGAGCTGATCTCGGTACGGGCCCATAAGGAGAAGGCAGACAGAGCAGAGATGGACTGACTGATAAAGGAGGTATTGCAGGTCGACAGGAGGTATGCGGAGACCCCATAGGCAGAGTTTTAAGGGAATGACGGAGGCTACAGGCGGAGTTTGGCTTGTTAACTACAGGGAGGGCAGTAGAGCAGCTGAGAAAGGCGAGGGGGGCGACCTATGAGCATGGGGAGAAGGCCAGCAGAATGCTTGCGCAGCAGCTTAGAAAGAGGGTGGCAGCCAGGGAGATAGGGAAAGGAAAGGACGTGGGTGGGAACCTGGTTGGAGACTCAGCAGGGGTGAATAAGACGTTCAATGAGTTTTACAGTCAGCTGTATGGGTCGGGACCCCCAGAGGGACCGGATGGGGTGAGGCACTTTTTAGGGGGGCTAAATTTCCCGAAGGTGGACGGGGGGTTGGCAGAAGGGCTGGGGGCCCCGATCGGGTTGAAAGAGATAGCAGAGTGTCTGAAGACCATGCAGTCAGGTAAATCCCCAGGGCCGGACGGGTACCCAGTGGAGTTTTATAAAAGGTTCTCTAGGATATTGGGGCCGCTGTTGATGAGGACATTCAATGAGGCAAGGGAGCATGGGGTGCTTCCCCCGACGATGTCACAGACCAAGATCTCATTGATCCTGAAGCGGGACAAGGATCCGGAGCTATGTGGGTCCTACAGGCCGATATCCCTATTGAATGTGGATGCCAAACTGCTGGCCAAAATCATGCCCTCTAGGATTGAAGACTGAGTTCTGGATGTGATTGGGGAGGACCAGATGGGGTTTGTTAAGGGTAGGCAGTTAGTGGGTAGGCAGTTGATGGCCAATGTAACAAGGTAACAATGTGCTCATGATGCCTCCAGAAGATAGGGATGTGGAGGTAGTGGTCGCAATGGACGCAGAGAAGGCTTTTGATCAGGTGGAATGGGAATATCTGTGGGAGGTACTGGGCGGTTTGGATTTGGGCGGGACTTTATTGACTGGGTCAGGTTGTTGTATCAGGCTCCTGTCGCGAGCGTACGGACGAATAGGACAATATCGGACTCTTTCAGGCTGCATCGGGGGACGAGACAGGGATGCCCCCTCTCCCCACTGTTGTTCGCGTTAGCCATAGAGCCGCTGGCAATTGCGCTGAGAGCTTCAAGGGGCTGGAAGGGGCTGGTCTCACTTTACGCAGACAACCTGCTCCTGTATGTATCGGACCCACTGGAGGGCATGGAAGAAATTATGAGGATTCTGGGGGAATTTGGCCAGTTTTCGGGGTATAAACTAAATATGGGGAAAAGTGAGATGTTCACGGTCCAGGCGAGGGGGCAGGAGAGGCGATCGGGGGAACTGCCGTTTAGGATGGTAGGGGGAAGCTTTTGGCACCTAGGTATCCAGGTGGCCAGGGAATGGGAACGGCTACACAAGTTAAATTTTGCCCAATTAGTAGACCAAATGAAGGACGATTTTCGGAGGTGGGACGCGCTCCCGTTGTCACTAGCTGGGAGGGTGCAGACAGTGAAAATGACGGTCCTCCCGAGATTCCTGTTTGTGTTTCAATGTCTCCCCATCTTTATTCCACGGTCCTTTTTTAAACGGGTCAATAAGATAATCACTGGCTTAGTATGGGCGGTTAAGACCCCGCGAGTAAAAAAGGGGATGCTTGAGCGGAGCCCGGGGGGGGGGGGGGGGGGGGGGGGGGGGGGGCTCGTGCTGCCGAACTTTAGCAACTATTATTGGGCGGCGAATGTAGCCATGATCAGGAAGTGGGTGGTGGAGGGAGGGTCGATGTGGGAATGTGTGGAGGCGGCTTCGTGCAAGGGCATCAGTTTGGGGGCGTTGGTACCGGCACGGTACTCCACCAGCCCTGTGGTGGTGGCGGCCCTGACGGTCTGGGGGCAATGGAGGAGGCATGTGGGGGCGGAGGGAGCATCAGTGTGTTCTCCAATCTGTAATAATCACCGGTTTACCCTGGGAAGGATGGATAGGGGGTTTCGGAGACGGCAGAGAGCAGGGATTGAGAGGATGGGGGGTATGTTTATAGAGGGGAGCTTTTCTAGCCTAAGGGAGCTGGAGGAGAAATTTGGATTGGAAATAAATTTAGGTACCTGCAGGCACGGGACTTCCTACGCAGGCAGGTCTCAACCTTCCCGCTCCTACCACCAAGGGGGATATGGGACAGGGTAGTTTCTGGAGTGTGGATGGGAAAAGGGAGGGTTTCTGACATTTACAAGGAACTCAAGAGGTCAGAGGAGACGCAGACCGAGGAGTTGAAACGCAAGTGGGACGAGGAGTTAGGAGGAGAGATAGAGGATGCTCTCTGGGCGGACGCGTTGAGTAGAGTCAACGGGTCTGCCACATGTGCCAGGCTTAGCCTGATACAATTTAAAGTCGTGCACCGGGCCCACATGACAGTGGCCCGGATGAGCAGGTTCTTCGGGGTAGAAGAGAGGTGCGCAAGGTGTGCGGGAGGGTCAATGAACCATGTCCATATGTTCTGGGTATGCCCGAAGCTCAAGGGATTTTGGCAGGGGTTTGCGGATGTCATGTCCAAGGTGTTAAAAACAAGGGTGGCACCGAGTCCAGAGGTGGTGATTTTCAGTGTGTCGGAAGATCCGGGAATCCAGGAGGAGAAAGAGGCAGACGTTCTAGCCTTTGCTTCCCTGGTAGCCCGGAGACGGATTCTATTAGCTTGGAGGGACCCAAAGCCCCCGACGATGGTGGCCTGGCTAACTGACATGGCTAGCTTTCTCTGTCTGGAGAAAATCAAGTTCGCTTCGGGGAGGGTCAATGTTCGGGTTCGCCCGGAGGTGGCAGCCGTTCGTCGACTTCTTTGTGGAAAATTAACCGTCAGCAGAAGTGGGGGGGGGGGGGGGGGCTAGGGGTTAGATAAGTTTAGAGTAGGGGGTTAGTAAAGTTAGGACCTGTAAGGGAGGAAGACGGCTTTTGCACTATGTTTATAAATTCATGTACATTGTTTATTTTGTTGTTGTTGTAAAACCATAAACACCTCAATAAAATGTTTTTAAAAAAAAAGAACGTGTGCAACTTGGAGGGGAATTTGTGGGTGGTGGTATTCCTATCAAACAGAAAGATTGCACAAATATAGAGATGAATGGTTTAGATATAATCGCCAATACAGAGACATGGTTACAAGGTGACCAGGGTTAGGAAATAAATATTTCAAGGTGCACAATATTTTCAAAATACAGAGAGAATGGAAGGGGAGAAGTGATGGTTCTGATCATAATGGATGACAAAGGACATAAGTGACGAAAGACCTTGGATCAGAAGGTAAGGGGAATCGGTATAATAATAATAATCGCTTATTGTCACAAGTCGGCTTCAATGAAGTTACTGTGAAAACCCCCTAGTCGCCACATTCCGGCGCCTGTTCGGGGAGGCTGGTACGGGAATTGAACCCGCGCTGCTGGCCTTGTTCTGCATTACAAGCCAGCTGTTTAGCCCACTTGCTAAACCAGCCCCTATGGATGGAGATTAAGAATAATACAAGTCAGAAAATGTTGGTGGGAGTAGTTTATAGGCCCATAGACAGAGCTTGTTTATAGGCCCATAGACAGAAGGCTGAAGGGTGACCGAATAAAGATATTTAAAATTATGAAAGAGGTTTTGATAGAGAGAAAATTGTTCTTCTCTCAGGGAAGAGCATAACTAGAGGCCATTAATATGAGAAGGCATGAACAAGTTAATAGGGAATTCAGAAGATTCTTCACCAAAAAGAGTGGTGAGAATGTGACACTTGCTACCGCAAGGAATGATTGAAGCAAATAGTATAGGTGCATTTAAGGGGAAGCAAGATAAGCATATGAGGGAGAATAGAGGGTCACTCTAATAGATTTAGATGAGGAAAGACAAGAAACAGCATGACTGGAACAGAAACACTGGTGTGGATTAGTTGGGCCAAACAGCCAGGTTCTGTGCCGTATATCTTATGTAATAATAAGTAAATAATTGGAGCTTAAAACAAAGCTAATGTAATATTCATGGGTACTTCCAGATTTGTACAGACTGGGCAAAATAAATTAGCAAAGATAGTCTGGAAGTGGAGATGGTAGAATGCTTTCATGACAATGCCTTGGAACAATATGTTGTTCAACTAATTATGGATAAAGCGATCTTAGATCTAATATGCTGCAGTGAGGCAGGGTTAATTAGTAATCTCATAGTAAACTGTCCTCTGGGAAAAATTGATCATAATACAATTGAATTTCATATTACAAAGGAAAAATGTCGATGGCAGAAATAAGAGGAAAAAAACTTCTTGAAAATTGTCAGGCAGCAGTATCTGTGAAGAGAAACAGAGTTAAGATTTCAGATTGATGATCTTTCACCAGAAAGTTCTGAGGAAAGGTTATCAAGCTGAAACATTAACTCTGTTTATCGCTGCAGAAGTTGCTTGACCTGCTAAAGTTTTAATTTATGAATTCCATATCAAGTTTGAAAGTGACATACCCCAGTCCCAAGCAGAAATCTTAAACTTAAACAAAGCCATTTCCATATGTATGAAGGGGGATCTGGCTAAGGTTGATTGAATAAATAGACTAAAAGGTATGACGGTAAATAAACTGTGGGAAATGTTTACAGAAATAATTCAAAATTTTCAACAAAAGTACATTCCACAACCACCAACTAAGCAAATAGTCACCCTGAGGATTTGGAGTGTTTTTGAAACACAGAAAAGGGTAATGAAAAAGTTGATAAAAAGGAAATAAATAGAATGGGTAAACTCACCAGCAATCTATAAAAACACTAAGAGTTTTTATAGGTATAGAAAAAGGAGAATAGCTGAAATAAGTGTTGGTCCCTTTGAGGCAGAGTGGAGAAATTATCATGAAAAAATGGAAGAGATATTGAACAGATAATTTGTGATTATCCATACAGTAAATGACACAAATTAAATAAGAAATAGGGGTGTAATAATCCACAGGAGGCAGGGGTACCGTCACTACACCAGTATTTATTTGCAATAACTTATATACAAGAGCAGCTCCAAACAGTGCTGCTAGCATTCCAGTCAACTTAAGACTGGTTCACAAAGCCTACACAGGTGCTTATATGGGCCCCCTCAATGAGCTATCATTGAGGGAGCTCATACTCCAATTGGCCAATCAATAATGCCAACTGGAGGTCATTACAAGGGGGTAACCAAGGAGCTAAGAATGATGAACTTAAACTCATTAATATCGTTAGAGAAAAGGTATTTGAGAAACATAGAGGGTAAAAGCAGACTAATCTCCAGAGCTGATGACCTGCATCCGAAGATGCTAAAAAAAGTAGCTGCAAAGGTATTGGATGTTCTGGTTATGATTTTCCCAAAATTCCATAGATTCAAAAATAGTTCTAGTGGATTGCAAGTTAATAAATTGTTATAACCTGCCTGCTTACCATTGGCTGGGGACTAATGACAATCCCACAATCCTGTGGGAGTATGAGCTTCCCCAATGAGGGGGGCGGAGAAACCATTAGTAAACTCCATGTATAAATAAAGTTGGCCAGTTTGGAACCAGCAGGAAGGAGTGTGCAGCAAGGGTATATATATTATTGTAAATAAATGTTATTACTTTAAACTCGTGCTGGATTCTTCGTGGCCCTTACAAAACAAATGTAACACTATCAGTTAAGAAATGAGGGAGAGAGAACAGAACTAGAGGCCCGTTAACCTGGCATCAGTCTTAGGGAAAGTGCTGGAATCTATTATTAATGAAATGCACTTAGCAATGCACTTCGAAAATCATAGTATGATCAGCCGAAGTATTCCCCATTATCGATATCCTGGAGTTACTACTGACCAGAAACTTAACTAGTCAAGCCATATAAATACTTCGGCTACAAGAACAGGTCAGAAGCTGGGTATTCTGCAGAATGTAACTCACCACTTGACTTCCCAAAAGCATGTCCATCATCTACAAGACTCAAATTAAATGCGATGGAATACTCTCCACTTCCCTGGATGAGTACAGCTTCAGTAACATTCAGCAGGCTTGACACCATCCAGAACAAAGCAGCCCACTTGATTGGCACTTCATCCAACACTTTCAACAAGTTCCTTTCCAAGCTACACACCATCCTGTCTTGGAACTATATCTGCTTTCCTTCACTCTTGTTCAGTCAAAATTGGAAATCCCTCCCTAACAGCACTGTGGGTGTACCTACCCCACATGGACTGCAGCGATTTAAGAAGGCAGCTCTCCACTACCCTCTCAAGGTCAATTAGGGATGGGCAATAAAAATGCTGGCCTAACCAGCGACGCCCACGTCCTGCAAAATAATTTTTTTAATGTCAGCATGGTTTAATATGGTCTTAATGTCATGTTTGACAAATGTATTTGAGTTTTTTGAGGATGCAAATAGTAAGGTTAGATTCATGGGAGTCATTAAATATTGTAAACTTGAGTTTCCCAAAGTGATTCAACAAGGTGCCATACCAAAAATTAAAATGGAAGATAGACTCATGGGCCGAGATTCTCCGATCCCGCGCCGGGTTGGAGAGTCGCCGGGAAGGGGCGGGAATCGCGCCATGCCGCTCCGACGCCGGGCCGCCGATTCTCCGGCAACCGGAGAATCAGCGGCAAGCATGCCCACGGGGTCGCCGCTGCACCGATCGGGGGGCGTTAAAAGCAGGCCCGCTGGCAATTCTCCGCTCCTCGACGGGCTGAGTTCAGCCGTGTCCCGCCGCCGTGAGTTACGTTTGGTCCTACTCGGCAGGACCTCGGAGTTCTGGCTCCGGGGGCCGCCCTGGTGGGGGGACAGGGGGATCCAACTCCGGGGGGGCCTCCATGGTGGCCAGGCCCGCGATCGGGGCCTACCGTATCAGTGGGCGGGCTAATTCGGGGGGGGGGGGCTATGTTCCTCGTGCCGGGCCCCTGTAGGGCTCCGCCCGGGGGCCGGCACGGAGACGGCAACCCACGCACATGCGCGGACCGGCCTTGGCGCGCATGCACGGACCCGCACCGGCCGTGCGTACTAGCCCTCTAGGATGGGGTGAATGCCTGGGCCTGGAGGCCTGTTGACGCCAGAGTCGCTCACGTCGGTTTTGACGCCGGCATCAACACTTGGCCGGGATTTCGGAGAATCCCAGCCATGGAGTTTATGGTAATGTAAAAAGCCTGCATTGAAGATTGGGTAACTGCAAAATTTCTTTCTTAAAGGTGTTAATAATCTTGCTGAGGTACAGTTGCATTCACTAATTGCCCTCTTAAAAATAGCTGAAATTTATGTGAAACAGTGAATGCTGCCAGGCAATCAAGCGAAGAGGGGCACCATAGCTATCTTTAGCCAACATGTATATTTCCAGCAAAAGAGTAATCAGGAGCAAGAACCCTGGTCAGTTTTTTATTAGCTAACCGTAATGATGAGGCTAATAATACACTGGCAAGCCTCTAGCTGGACTCACATGAGGAAACCTGAGACCTACAGTACCATGACACAGTGGCTAGCACTGCTACTTCACAGCGCCAGAAACCCGGGTTCAATTCTGACCTCGAGTGACTGTGTGGAGATTTCATGTTTCTCCCGTGTCTGCGTGGGTTTCCTCCGGGTGCTCCGATTTCCTCCCAAAGTCCAAAGATGAGCAGGTTAGGTGGATTGGCCATGATCAATTGCCCCTAAGGTTAAGTGGAGTTATGGAGATAGGGCAGGGGAGTGGGCCGAGGTAGGGTGTTCTTTTGGAGGGTCGGTACAGACTCGATGGGCCAAATGACCTTCTTAGGCATTGTAGAGATTCTACGATGCATGGTCTGAATGCCTTACCTATTTATACACATTGTATGAAGCCAATAACCGACTGAGGGAGGGACAGGAGACAGGCACAGAGTTCATCCACATACCTTAGTCCAGTTAGGAACATTGCATGGCAAGAAGAAACAAAAATAAATTAAATGGCATTAAAAAAATCAGGAAGGAAGACTAGTTCAAAAAAAAATCTGCCACAAATTAAAATAACATGATCATCCCAAATATATTCAAACTTACCGAAATTGCAGAAAAGCTTCTGCCAAAGTCACTTTATCCTCACTTCCTTTGAGGTCTCTCTTCTTCTTTGCCATTTTCAAGTCAAAATGGTAGTTACTGTAATAAATATTTTTTTCAAAGTAATTAGGTCAATTGTAATTTTTTTCCATATAACAATGCCCAGAAGTATCGGAGTACAAGTCTACAATTATAGAAGTATATGCCTTACCCACCCTTCCCTTCATCTGAATTTCTTCTGCTAATTGTTTGCTTTCTTCCATCCAGGATACAATTCTGATTTGTCATTTAGATTTGTCATTACTTTCTGCTGAGCCCTGAACTATCTTTACCCCCAGCATGCATTAATGAAAGTCTTTATTGTTTTCACTCATACCCAATGTATCCTCTAATTTGTTTTGCAGTGTGCTGGTGATTTGCTTCAGTGTGTGTCCCTTTCAAATTAAAGGGCTGACTTGTCCGCAGCCTGTGTGGAAACCTTTGGGTTCCTCAGCAGTTAAACAGCTTGAAGGGAATGTTGTTCACAACCCTCCCCTCCCCATCACTCTCCTCCAATCACTACAGCACACTTCACTCCAAATGCATCTGTCACTCTGCACCTGTCCACACCATTGTTTCCCTCAACTCCTCATACCTGTGCCATGTTTGACACACTATCAACCCCTGACATGCACATCTTCAAAACATCATTTAGGCTACAACTAATACACTACTTTCTTTCATCGAGGTCACACTGACACATAATATGAAGGCGCAGGTGAATACAGAGGAATAGAGGTCATCCACATACTGCCCCATTGGAAGACTAAGTCAATGCACAGATAAGGAGATAGTGACCAGGGGACGTGTCAGAACTTTTGATCTAAGACTGGAATATGTGAACTTGATGGGCTTGTGAGCATGTTACCTTAATGTATTTCCTACTGACCTGTGGTATTATAGGTATTACGGTACCTGATAGGCTAAAGCACCATTGGTGGAAACTGTATGCTTTCTATTGGCTAGAGTGTATAATAGCTCCGCCCTGATAGGCGGGGTATAAGAACCCGTACCGCCCCAGCAGCCCTCATTCTGTACCTGAGCTGCTGGGGAAACATCTAGCTTATTAAAGCCTTCAGTTGAACTACAACCTCGCTTTAGTGGTCATTGATCGTGCATCAATTTAATAAGCTAGAATTTTAAGAAGAAAGGATGGAGCTCCGAATCAAGCCGGAGTGCTGCAACTTAGCCCCACACGGCGAACTCAGCGGCAATCTTTAAGCTCTGGCTGGCGTGCTTTAAAGTGTATCTCGAGACGGCCGAAAACACACCCATGGGAGAGCAGAAACTGCACGTCCTGCACTCAAGGGTGAGCCCGGAGATTTAAACCCTCATCGAGGAAGCGGAAGACTTCGATGCAGCAATTGAGCTGCTAAAAGGACACTATATTCGCCCAGTAAAGCAGGTCTACGCCCGGCACCTGCTTGCAGCAAGGCGACAAACCCCTGGGGAATCACTGGAGGAATTCTACCACGCACTCCTGGTGCTGGGAAGAAGCTGCGGCTGCCCGCAAGTTTCGGTGAGCGAACACACGGAACACTTAGTCCGGGACGCTTTCGTGGCAGGTATGCTTTCGCCACAAATCCGCCAGCGCCTGTTAGAGGACACCCTGGGTCTCAGGGAGGCACGGGCCCTTGCAGGCTCCCTGTGAGAATATGGCTCAAGCTATAGAATGTCAAACAGAGCTTTTAGTCTAAAGCTAGAATAGAGCTTGATGGGAAAATGAAATGTCAAACAGAGCGTTTAGTCTAATGGAATGTCAAGGCTTTTTGTAATCGCTTATGCTTTTGCGCTAGACAGTTTGCAGTAATAAGACACGGCCTTGGGAATCGTTTCTAATTCTACAGATAACTATATTTTAGCTGAGAGCAACAGAATGCTGTAATTCTCAGGCCTCCTCTAAGGGGGCTGTCCTTAGGAAGGAAACATAGTCATTTAATTATATATAAGTAACTGTCTGCTGTATTAATTTTGGCTTGCTACTGTAGACTCTCTGAAGTACAGTGGTGAGGTCCCGGCCGTGAATAAACGTTCGTTTGGTGAAGTAACCTGGTGTTCGATTGATCATTTCATCCGGACTGAAGGGAGACTAATTCATACCTGGACGTGGCCTCCAGGAACGCCCGCGCCTACGTT
Source organism: Scyliorhinus torazame (assembly GCF_047496885.1). Lineage (NCBI taxonomy): Eukaryota > Metazoa > Chordata > Chondrichthyes > Carcharhiniformes > Scyliorhinidae > Scyliorhinus > Scyliorhinus torazame. The sequence continues at coordinate 103,078,119 of NC_092721.1, forward strand.
CCCGACCGCGCGGCAGCCCCCTGGGCAGCGTGGAACACCACCGCGGCCGACCCCGAGACTTCCCCCGTTCCCCCACAGGCCTGTGCTGCAAGGCGGCCCGGCAACCCCGAGGGGCCCCGCTGCTACTTTTGCGGGCAGGCTGCCAGCGCTGCCCGGCCCGCGCATCCACCTGCAAGGGATGTGGCAAAAAGGGCCATTTTGTGGGGGTATGTCAGGCCCGAGCGGTGGCCGCAGTCTCCAGCGGCGAATGCGGACCGCAACCGCAAACTTCTCCACGGGCCCCATGCGACCAGCAGTCGCCGCCACCTCCATATCCCAGGGCCACGTGCGGACCCCGGGCACCGCCATCTTGTTCTGCGGGCGCCACATTGGAGGGATGGGCGCGACCATTTTGTGCACCCCCGGCCATGTGCAACCAATGGGAGACGCCATCTTGGATGAACTCCCAGGACCCCAGCTCGGCCGACCACACACTGCCCGAACAGAACTCTCAACTACTGCGATTGACCTCGGTGACCCTGGATCAGTCTCGACCTCGAACACTCTCAACCGCTACGAAGACCGTTTTCATCAACGGGCACGAGGAGTCCTGCCTAATCGACTCTGGGAGCATGGAGAGCTACATACACCCCAACACGGTAAGGCGCTGTTCCCTCCTCATCCACCCTGTTAATCAAAAAATCTTACTGGCCTCCAGTTCCCACTCGGTGGAGATAAAGAGGTTTTGTGTAGCAAACCTCACAGTCCAGGGAAGGGAGTTCAAAAATTTCCGTCTCTACGTCCTTCCCCACCTCTGCGCGGCCACACTCCTGGGTTTAAACTTCCAGTGTAACCCTCAAAGTCTGACCTTCCAATTCGGTGGCCCTATACCCCCCCTTACTGTCTGCAGCCTCGCGACCCTTAAGGTCGACCCACCTTCCCTGTTTGCAAACCCGTCGCCACCAGGAGCAGACGCGACAGTGCTCAGGACCGGATCTTTATCAGGTCAGAGGTCCAAAGGCTACTGAGGGAAGGGGTCATTGAAGCCAGTAACAGCCCCTGGAGAGCTCAAGTAGTGGTGGTAAAGACCGGGGAGAAGCATCGACTACAATCAGACCATCAACAGGTTTACGCAGCTGGACGCATATCCGACCTGGTAAACAGGATCGCGCATTATAAGGTCTTCTGAACGGTGGATCTCAAGTCCGCCTACCACCAGCTCCCCATCCGCACCAGTGACCGCAAATACACTGCCTTCGAGACAGACGGGCGGCTCTATCACTTCCTAAGGGTTCCCTTTGGTGTCACCAACGGGGTCTCGGTCTTCCAGCGCGAGATGGACCGAATGGTTGACCGGTACGGTTTACGGGTAACATTCCCGTATCTCGATAATGTCACCATCTGCAGCCATGACCAGCAGGACCAACGACACCAACCTCCGAAAATTTCTCCAGACCAGTAAAATCCTTAACCTAACATACAATAAGGATAAATGCGTGTTTAGCACCGACCGTCTAGCCATTCTCGGCTACGTAGTTTGAAATGGAGTTATGGGCCCCGACCCTGAACGCATGCGCCCCCTTATGGAATCCTCCCTCCCTCACTGCTCCAAGGCCCTGAAACGCTGCCAAAGTTTTTTAGCTACTACACCCAGTGGGTCCACAACTATGCGGACAAGGCCCGCCCCCTGATCCAATCCACATCTTTTCCCCTGTCGATAGAGGCCCGCCAGGCCTTCAGCGGCATCAAAGCAGACATTGCAAAGGCCACGATGCAGGCCATCGTCGAGTCCCTCCCCTTCCAGGTCGAGAGCGATGCGTCCGACGTAGCTCTGGCGGCCACCCTCAACCAAGCGGGCAGACCCATGGCCTTCTTCTCCCGCACCCTCCATGCTTTGAAATCCGCCACTCCTCAGTCGAAAAGGAGGCCCAGGCCATAGTAGAAGCCGGCAGGAGATTCACTCTCCTCACTGACCAACGGTCGGTTGCTTTCATGTTCGATAATGCACAGCGGGGCAAGATAAAAAACGACAAGATCTTGCGGTGGAGGATCGAACTGTCCACCTACAACTACGAGATCTTGTATCGTCCCGGGAAGCTAAACGAGCCTACTCACACCCTGTCCCGCGGCACATATGCCGCCGCACAAATGTACCGCCTCCGAGCCCTCCACGAGAACCTCTGCCACCCGGGGGTCACTCGCTTTTTCCATTTCGTCAAGACCTGTAACCTGCCCTACTCCATCGAGGAGGTCAGGACGGCCACCAGGGACTGCCAAATCTGCACGGAGTGCAAACTGCACTTCTACCGGCCAGAGAGAGCGCACCTGATAAAGGCTTCCCGTCCCTTTGAACGCCTCAGCATGGACTTCAAAGGCCCCCTCCCCTCCACCGACTGCAACACATACTTCCTGAACGTGATTGACGAATACTCCCGGTTCCCATTCGCCATCCCCTGCCCCGACATGACCGCCACCACCGTCATCAGGGCCCTCCATAGCATCTTTGCACTGTTCGGGTTCCCCGCTTACATACATAGTGATGGGGGTCCTCCTTTATGAGCGACGAACTGTGTCAATTCCTGCTCAGCAAGGGCATCGCCTCGAGCAGGACGACCAGTTACAACCCCCAGGATAATGGACAGGTAGAGAGGGAGAACGGAATGGTCTGGAAGACCGTTCTACTGGCCCTACGGTCCAGGTACCTCCCAGTCTCCCGCTGGCAAGAAGTCCTCCCGGATGCCCTCCACTCCTTCCGGTCACTACTCTGTACGACCACCAATCAGGCACCTCACGAACGTCTCCTTGTCTTCCCTAGGAAGTCCTCCTCTGGGACCTCGCTCCCGACCTGGCTGGCAGCACCCGGACCCATCCTGCTCCGAAAACACGTGCGGGCGCACAAGTCGGACCCGTTGGTTGAGAGGGTCCATCTGCTCCATGCTAACTCCCAGTACTCCTACGTGGCGTACCCCGACGGTCAACAAGATACGGTCTCCCTACGGGACCTGGCGCCCGCCGGAACTCCATGCACATTCCAGCCACCAGTCCCACCCTCCCCTCCACTGCAGCACCTTACAGGAGGGTCGGTCCTTCCGCCGCCCCTGTCTAGGGACACCCACCCACCGACGCCCCCCGCAGGCGCTCCCTTCCCAGGTCAGCCGTTTTCCCCACCAGCGCCGTCTAGGGGTGACGAAGCTGCCATGGAGATCGAAGCCACGCTCCCGAAGACACAGACGCCCGAGCCTCCACCGGAGTCACCACTGAGACTCCGACGATCACAGACGAACATCATCCGCCTCTACAGAATGCAGCCTGTTAACTCCTGTTTCTCTGTGCACAGATGCTGCCAGGCCTGCTGAATATTTCCAGCATTCCCTATTTTCATTACAGCAAAGGTTTCCAGTGCTATCTCAGTGGTGGGGATCAGGAGAATGCACTGGATCTTAGGGGAAAGTCATTTCTTATCAGGTCAAAGTTAATTAACCGAGTGAAGTCTTGGAACATTGTTCATCTGTCCTGGGATGATACATGGGGAAAGAACACCTTTCACCAGCTGAGGGAGCCCAGCAGCAATGCACCTACCTGCTCAGAGGAATCACCTTCACTTTGCCTCTTGTTTGGATTTGGATTTGCCGTAACCATTGGCAACGCAATGACGCACCCGGATTGGTTGAACAATCGCAACCAATCAAATGAGCAAGAGAAGCTGACAGCCAGCTATTGGCAGAGCGCAGTCCCTGTGCTGGAAGCCTTGGGTTGTCAAAGGAGAGTGTGTGCGGGGTAACAGCCAAGATAGAGGGAAATTAAACCTGTTCACAAACTTGTGTTTCTTAAATCTGTCTTCCTGGCGGAAGAGCTGTTCAGTCTTTAACAAAAAACAACACTGTACATTGGTGGTGACTGTTATAAAGCAAGGGTAGTGGTCATTAAACAAACCTCCCTGAAAAAGGGTTGGGGTTTTTTCCCCACGTTATTCGTTGTAAATCGCCAACGACCCAGAGGACCGACCAGAAGCTGCTCTCCTCTAAAGCATTTTGGAATGCAATCTGGATCTTTTTTTATTTTAAATTCAACGAGTGGAACGAAAATTTCATTTGAAGGTTGTTAAATTGTGAGGGCTACCAATGCTCCAGGATTGCCCTGGAGTCTCCATGAATTAAAAATAACCTTTAGAATCCCGTTGCCAAGCACAGCAGTAAAGAATCATTAAAAACGATTCTGCATTTTCTTTTCGAAATACAAACAGAAAATACTGGGGTGGGGGGGCTTAGCCGGTCTGGCAGCATATGCAAGGGAAAAATATGACTTTTTGAGTCCAGAATGACTTCTTCAGAGCTGCAGAGAGGCGGAAATGTGATGGATTTTTTTATGATGTTGAAAAATGGGCTACAGTCAGATGAAGCAAAACAAAATAGGGATAGATTAGAGGGTATGGGGAAATTAAATGACAAAAATGTCCTGGAACAAAAGGCAAAGAAAGTGGTAATGGTAGTAGTAAATTAACAAAGCATTGGTTCGATATTCATAGCAGAATAAAGATCAACACTATTTAAAAGCAAGGCATGAGATTAAGATACAGACTGGCAGAGGGGGTGGGGTGGGGGATACAAAATGGAGGACAGAGTTTATGGTCTGAAGTTATTGTTGAGTCCAGAAGGCTATAAAGTGTCTGTGGTGAACCACTGTATTGGGGGATGTAAGGTAGGATCTGCACTACAGGTTCGCCGGTAGCCCCTGCCGGCTGGCTCCGCCCACTAAGAACTGTATAAATATGCATGACCTCCATTGCCCTGCCATTTCGCCAGCTGCAGCAGAGGCCACGCATCTGACTGCAATAAAGCCACAATTGTACCCAATCTACGTTTTTGTGCAATTGATTGCGCATCAATTTATTGCAGTCAGATTTTTCCACAGAATGGATATCAGAATCAAACCCGATCGCCTGCAGCTGGATCCGCACTCGCCCGACGCCAGAAATGACTTTACTCACTGGCGAGCATGTTTTGAGGCCTACATCAACGCTGCGGACGCTGCGCCAACGGAAGCTCAGAAGATAAACGTTCTGTACTCCAACTGAACTCCAGCGTTGATCCAAGATGCCACGAATTACACAAAAGCAATGGAACTCCTTAAGGAACACTACGCTCAGAAGGCAAACACGCTCTTCACCAGGCATGTACTCGCCAGCCGCTCACAACCACCTGGTGAGTCCATTGAAGACTTCTGGCGCGCCCTAATTCCACTCGTCCGGGACTGTGATTGTCAGGCCGTTACGACCGCTGAACACGCGAACCTCCTCATGCGCGATGCCTTCGTGACGGAGATTGCGTTGGACCGCATCCGAGAATGATTACTGGAAGGGGCCACGCTCGAACTGGCGGAGACGAAAACCTTGGCGCTCTCCATGATGGTCGCATCCCGTAATGTACAATCTTACCCCCCCCTCGCCGTGCTGCCCACCCTTCTACCCCTTCCTACCCCTCCCGGACCCTGCCGACGACCTCCTCAGCTGGGGCCCTGCCTTCCCAATACGCCTGCGCCGATCCGCGCACCCCGGGGGTCCCCGCTGCTACTTCTGCGGTCAGCAGAAGCACCCCCGCCAAAACTGCCCGACCCGCACTGCCGTTTGTTAATCCTGCAGTAAGAAGGGCCACTTCACGGCTGTGTGCCAGGCCCGCGCAGTCGCTGAGATCGCGCCCGCTATCGCTGTAGCCACCTGAGTTGGCCAAGTCCCGATTTAAAATGGCGAACGGCAAAGACTGAAGGGAAATTTAGCCAACACAGGCAGAAACCAGTAGGTGCAAGTTTGCTGTGTATTTTACTCTGCAAAGGCCCAGACGGCATCGATACTAGCAGCCATCTGCATAATAATGTAGCAACCATCTACATACTAATAAGCAATCCCCGGGAACAATAGCAACATTTGCGACAAACAAAAGTAAGCCAGATTCCCTGGCGCCAGCAGGAGCCAACACAAAAGAGGTTAACGGACACTCAAAGACCGCCCATCGATCAGGGAACCGCTCCAGTATTGGAGAAATCGAACCAAGCGATTGGAACAAAGTCCAATCACCTAGGACCAGGTACAGGGTCCGCCCCGAAAGGCGGGAAGCCCCTGTGGACTATAAAGTTAAGCCCCCAAGTTCAAATCGCCCCTTCTTCTTGACCGGGTCACCCAGCAACACGAACCAACATTGACCGTGACCGGTCCAACGGCCGCCGAGAGATCGTAAGTCTTAAGTCAACGCTCGCTACGAGATAGGCGCTCCTAGCTATCAATCCGTACCAACTTCGAATCCCGCAGACTCAGAACCCAAACGAAAGGCCATTTGTTCCCCTGACCTGGTGGGCCAGTCCGAAGCGAAGTACAGGCCTGTTAGTCATAGAAGTAGCTTAGACGTAGAATTTGTGCATGAGTAACGATTACTGTGCATAATAAATGTGCTTTGATTCAAATCTTACTAATCGGTGTATTGAGTTATTGGTCATTACTCGAACTTGAACTTCATGGCGGTATCATAAAGCTACCTGGCGACTCGAGAGCAAAGGTTGTAAAACAGAGCCAAGTGAACCAACCAAAAGTTAGCAACATCGCCCCCTCCCCCACGCCAAACGTACAATGGGAGCCGCCATCTGCTCCTCCCGGGGCCATGTGCGACCAATGGGCACCACCATCTTGTCCCCCTTCGGCCACGTGCGCCCCATGGGTGCCGCCATCTTGTCCTGACCCTGCGATGTGCGCACCATGGGCGCCGCCATCTTGTCCCCCACAAGGTCACCGGACATCCCGAGATCGGAACCGCAAACGCTCACCACCCGAAGCATTCGACAACTACCCGCAGCTCGCTTTGATGACGCTGGATCAATCTCGCCCGCACAACCCGCCCGCCCACTCATTCAGTCCACCCAATTCCCTCTCGCGGCCGAGGCACAACACGCTTTCGCCCGCATCAGAGCAGATATCGCAAAGGCCGGGATGCATGCAGTGGACGAGTCACTGCCTTTTCAAGTAGAAAGCGACACTTCAGACGTCGCCCTTGCCGCCACTCTAAACCAGGCAGGCAGACCTGTGGCATTCTTTTCCCGCACCTTCATGCCTCTGAAATTCGACATTCATCCGTCGAAAAGGAGGCCCAAGCTATCGTTGAAGCTGTGCGGCATTGGAGGCATTACCATGCTGGTAAGAGATTCACCCTCCTCACTGACCAACGGTTGTTAGCCTTCATGTTCAATAATACACAGCGGGGCAAGATCTAAAATGATAAAATCTTGCGGTGGAGAATCGAGCTCTCCACCTATAATTACGAGATTTTGTATCGCATCGGTAAACTCAACAAGCCCCCAGACGCCCTCTCCCGAGGTACATGTGCCAGCGCACAAGTAGACCAACTCTGGGCCCTATACGGCAGCCTTTGTCACCCGGGGGTCACTCGATTGTACCATCTGGTCAAAGCTCGCAATCTGCCCTACTCCGTCGAGGAAGTAAGGACAGTCACCAGGGACTGCCAGGTCTGTGCGGAGTGCAAGCCGCACTTCTACCGGTCGGACCGTGCGCGCCTGGTGAAGGCTTCCCGTCCCTTTGAACGCTTCAGCGTGGATTTCAAAGGGCCCCTCCCCTCCACCGACCGTAACACGTACATTCTCAGTGTGCTCGATGAGTTCTCCAGATTCCCCTTTGCCATCCCATGCCCCGAAATGACGTCTGCCACCGTCATCAAAGCCCTCAACACTATCTTCGCTCTGTTCGGTTTCCCCGCTTACATCCACAGGACAGGGGATCCTCATTCATGAGCGATGAGCTGCGTCAGTTCCTGCTCAGCAGGGGTATAGCCTCCAGCAAGACGACCAGCTACAACCCCTGGGGAAACGGGCAAGTAGAACGGGAGAATGGGACGGTTTGGAGGGCCATCCAGCTGGCCCTACAGTCCAGGAACCTCCCAGCCTCTACACTCCATCCGGTCACTATTGTGCACCGCCACTAATAACACACTCCATGAACGTGTTTTTACGTTCCCCAGGAAGTCCACATCCGGGGTGTCGCTCCCAACTTGGCTCGCAGCTCCAGGACCGGTCCTTCTCCGGAGGCACGTCCAACTCCACAAGGCGGACCCCTTCGTGGAGAGGGTTCACCTGCTCCACGCCAACCCTCAATATGCCTACGTTGAGTTCCCCGACGGCCGCCAAGATACTGTCTCACTCAGGGACCTGGCACCGTCAGGTTCCACCCCAACACACTCCCCCACCCATGCGCCCGCCCCCCCTCTCCCACCGTGCCGCCAGCACTGACCCCACCAGACCACCCCCCCCTTTACGCACAAGAGGACAAAGAGGACTTCGGCATGCTCCCGGAGTTCCCCGATGACTGGCCAGCATCAGCACCACCATCACCGCCATCGTTACGCCGCTCCCAACGAAGCACCAAAGCACCGGATCGGCTGAACCTTTGACGGACTCCGGACCGTCAACATGGACTTTTTATTTTTTCTCTTCTTAACACTGTACATAATTGCACTATTTGTATATAGTTTCACATCACCCCCGCCGGATTCATTTTTAACTGGGGGTGAATGTGGTGAACCATTGTATTAGGGGATGTAAGGTAGGACCTGCACTACAGGTTCGCCGGTAGCCCCTGCCGGCTGGCTCCGTCCACTAAGAGCTGTATAAATATGCATGACCTCCATTGCCCTGCCATTTCGCCAGCTGCAGCAGGAGACCATGCATCTGACTGCAATAAAGCCTCAGTTGTACCCAATCTGCGTCTTTGTGCAATTGATTGCGCATCAGTGTCTAAATGGATGATGAGGTGCTGTTCCTTCAGAATGCGTTGGGCTTCATTGGAACATTGGAGCAGGTCAAGGTCAGAAATGCGACCATGAGAGCAAGGTGGTGAATTGAAATGACAAGCAACCAGAAGATCAGGGTCATGCTTGTGAACTGAATGGAGGTGTTCTGTAAAGTAGTCACCCAGTCTGCATTTGATCTCCCCAATGTAGAAAAGATCACATTGTGAGCAGTGAACACAGTATGAAATGAAATGAAAGGTAAAGAGGCAGACATTACACCTGCAATTGCCTGGGAAGAGGATAATGTGTTGTGGTGACAGAAGAGTGGGCCAGGGTGACTTGGTGGGAACAGTCTCTTCAGAATGCTGACAGGGGACGGAAAGATGTGTTTGGTGATTGCATCATACTGGATTAGGTAGACATGGCAAAGGATAAACCCTTCAATGGTGGGATGGGAAGTGAGGACAAGGGAAAATCTCCCATGGTTCTGGGAGGAATGAGAATGGTTGCGGGCAGAAGTGTAGGAAATGGGTCAACGTGGTAGAGAGCCCTGACAACCACAGCAAGCAGGGCAAGATCCTCAGCTGGGGAAAAAGGAAGCCATGGTGGAAGTATCGTTCTGGACTAGGACCAGAGTACCGGCGAGCGGAGCTCCTCAGTGTAGAGAACGTGGTTGAGTTCTGCCTTGGGCACACATTCCCCACTGAGGCCCCATATCTAACAGGATGGGTGTTAGATAGTGGCACTGTGAGTGCCGGGAAACACGCGGTTAAATGTTCTCGCTTTGGGACTCTGTTCCCATTTGGTTAGATTGGGCCACTTATTTCCCGGTTTTCTCCGTTCCTCACCAGTGACTAACAAGCTTCCCACCCAATGCATTTTCATGGATGTATATATTATTAAAGGGCCTACACACTACATGATTCCCCTTTACTGAATATTCAAACCTCACCGACATGATGTGAGGTTCACAACATCTTTAGGAAGATGGGAAACAGTCTAGGAGTTCCTGTCGGGTGCGCCAAGATCACACAAGATTACAGGCGCATGACTGGGCACTGATCCTGGCACTGCCTTTGGCAATGCTCCCTGGCACAGGTTGGCACTGTCCACGGTCTTTGCACAGAGAAAATCAAGTAAACCTGATTAATAACTATTTATAAGTGGTATTTGAATTATATTGGTTTACTTAATTGGAACATATAGTTGCAGGTGTAGGAATTAAGTTAAAGTTTTTCCTTTTATTTAAGAACTGTTTAAACTGTTAACTGTAAAGCTATTTCTTTGTTGCCAATATGATTGGTTCCGTGTTAAAAGTTTGTTTTAACAAATAAGAGATACACATTGGTCATTGTTATCACTCCTGTGGTAAAGTATCCTTTCCTCACCATTTTACAAATAGCAAATTGTTGGGTTCTCGACTTGGATCCTAACAAAGCTGAGAGAAGCTTAAAGTTTGCAAGGCAGAAGTTGTATGAGTTTGGGACTAAGCCAGGTTAAGTATTTAGCATACTTAACTAAGAAGAAGGCAGATTCTAGGTGTGCACTGTTTGGGAGGAGGGAGGATTATGAGGACAGAGGAGATTAATGGGGTTTTTAAGAATGTTTATGCAGAATTATATAAGTCAGATCAGTCTGGTGATGCGATGGCAAGTATGGATCATTTTTCCTATTCCTTTGGGCTTCCAGAGGCTTCAGAGAGCCAACGCTTGGTTCTCAATGCTCCTATCGTTAAAGATAAGGTGGCAGGGGCCACTAAGGAGCTTCAGCCGGGCAAGGCCCCGAGACTGGATGGTTTTGGGTGGGAATTCTACAGGGAGTTTAAAGATTTGTTGTTGGAACCGCTGATGGTAACGTCTTACCTTTCTTTTGAGGAAGGGCTATTGTCGCTGATACTTTGTGAGGCTAATATTTCTTTGTTTTGAAAGCGGGTAAAGATCCGGAGGAATATGCCTCTTTCAGGCCAATTTATCTCTTGATTGTTGATCTGAAATTGTTGTCTAAGGTTTTGGCGAGAAGGTTGAAAGATATCCTTCTGATGATTGTTCCGGAGGACTAGACTTTGTTTATTAAGGGTAGAGTTTCTTGTAACAATTGTGGTGTTGGGTGCTCTGAGGTACAGATGAACCAACACGGTTGCGATTGGTACAACGCAGTTTTTTTCCAACTTGTTATTTACAGATCTGTCTTGGTACTCAGCACGTGGTGACTGTGTGAGTGTCTTGTTAATCAGGTCCTGTCCTTGTCCTTGTCTCCAGATGGACTGACTACCAGGTGTCGTGTTTCTTGTCTTATACTGTGTCTGCCCTTGTCTGTGATTGGCTGTCGTGTTATGTGTGCTAATTGGTCTGTTGGTCTGTCTATGTGTGTGTTTGAATATCATGACATCCCCCCTTTTTTGACAAGATTATGTGCCTACGTGGTTATAAATATGAATGTGTCCTGAGTGCAGCTAAAGGTGTGTGTGCGTGATATTTACAGCATGTACATGTGGCGTAACTATATACATGGGGCGATGTCAGGTGTGGCATGCTAACGAGGTTGTACCATAACAAAAGAAGAAAAACTTTGAAGTGTGGTCCGGTCAAACGAGATCTGGAACAATAATACAGTAACATGTTACAATACAATAGTTGCTAAACTTTGACGTGTGAACAGTCTCATAAGTCCAGTCTAGTAGGTGGGCGACGAATTTGGGTTGACCGCCTCAAGGGTGGGTCGAGAACCACCGGGTGAGGTGCGAGCCTGGCCACGGGTGGCGACAGAAGTGGCATGGTATATGGCAGCTCCACGAAGTCACTATCAGGAACCATTGGAGGACACGGTGTCTGTGTGTGGTTCCGTTGCGAGCGTGGAAGTAGGCGAAGGGCTCGCCGATTGCGCCTACGCACCGATCCATCCGTCATGCGTACCAGGAACGAGGTGGAGTCTTTTTCTTTTTTTTAATGTTTGTGGTGGTGCTGTCGGATGGCATCTTGTAGTTGATGGGTCGTTGACATTGAATAGGTACCATCAACAATATCATTCAAGGTCATGGATGTGCCAGATGTTGAAGTCGGATGAGACTGTGCATACTGGTTCTGGCCACATGCTGTGCTGGAAGGGTGATTCTGCTGAGAAGCGTTGAAGCATGTCGCTTTGGAGACAGAATTGCTGCTCGCATCAATGTCTGGTGATGGTGTGAAACTAGACCCTTGCATCTGATAGGAATATGGTGTCTGGCCAGGCTGTGGTGCATCAAATCCTGGGCAGTAACTAAGGCATCCAGTCTGTAGTGCAGATTGCGCTGGCGGTAGTCCTCCTTCGGTCTTGATTCCATTAGTGGGCAATCCGTAGTGCTGGCCTGTTTAGTGCTGCATAGACTGCTGGCTGCTGCATGCCTGAATACTGGGTTTGTCCAGCATGAGCTGGCATTGGCCGCACTGTCGGTGTGGAACAAATGTGTGGACATAGCTGTGGTGAAAATTGGTGTATTCCTCTTGGACTGTAGCTGCTGCTTGTTATTGCTGACCCAGTGTGATTGTCACGTGATCCATCTCCTGTCGTTGTGGCATCTGCTGTCACCCTGAGCGTGTCATCACTGAAGTTGCGACACTGCCTGTCTGGAGTAAAGTCTGGCTTACGTGAATCAGAGTCGGCGTTTGGTTGCTCCGCATCTGGAGTCTGGTCTGTTTTTTGTTGATGCTCCCCGTCCGGAGTCTTAGCAGGTTCACTGGAGTCAGCTGAGATTTCTTGAAGCTGCACGTCTGGAGTCGGAACATGCAGGAATGCATTGACTAGTGGAGAGGTTCGAGCAATTGAGGGTGGAAGTAGTGTGGTGTCACCGTAGTCACCAGTGGTCTCACCATGATCGTCGAGTGCCTCTGTACACACTAGCTGAGGTCTGTCACTTTGCACCTTTTGCATGGGAAGTGGGATGCTGTCGTCACTCGTTTCACATAACGTGGGTAGATCCTTAGGAGCTGCTTGCTGTTCACTAGGGTTGGGTAAATTGTCAGAGTTTTCATCTGGTGGTGCAAACCATGTGGGTGGACTGTCATTGTCTTGCCGTTGTCCTTCATTTGGGCTTTTCCGCTTTGGAATTTTAAATCTTCCCCCAGACATTACAGAACCTTGTTCATTTCCCTCAATTTCTCCCATATGTAGGGCACCAAATGTTAGATCCAATGTTTCTTTCGACATTGTACTAGTTTCCAAAGAACAGTCCGTTTCAATTTTCTTCTCAGTTACTTCATATGTATCCTTTTCTAATGTACATGCCTGCATAGTCTCTGGGTCTGATTTTGCTGGGACTGGCATAGTCACAGTCTCTCTTTTACTGTTCTCAATTGCCCACATTCTACTCCCCAGACATAAATGCTTAATCTCTGGAGTTAATGTGGTACAATGGATAATCGGGTCGACCTTATCTGCATCTTCACCATCACTGGAGAGCACAATTGGTTCACTTGAAACTGCTGCGGGTTTTAAGTGCTTTGTCTGGCTACTCGATGTCGGTGTCCTCAGGATTCTTGCTCCAATGTTCTGCTCATTTATCAGTGGAGTGTGCATAGGTTCAATGCGATTAATATTCCCATCAGGGATTGAAGAGTCATTTCTGACTAACTGCTGGTCTCTGAAGTTGGGACTTTGCGGTTTTGTGTTGAAGGGAGACAGTTGTCCCTGCTGTAGATATGATTCAGGTTGTGTTATTTCCATTAAATGAGGATCAATGTCTTGTCCATTTTTTCGATCCGTACTAAAGCAATGGCAATTTTCAGTCTGCTCCTTGCAAGTTAGACATACAAGCAATTTCTTTAGCAAATCCTCAGCATCCTTCTGTGACTGTGCAGCATTATTAATATCTCTTCGGCTATAATGATCCTGAAGGTCAGCGCAGAATCCTTTTTTCTTCGGGCTTGGAAGAGGCGATTCCTTTGGCTTGTCTTCATTTGGGCTTGAACAGTCATCAGCGCTGTGCCCTTCATTGTAGCATGATAGACCGTCATGGTCGTCCTGCTGTGCACTGGAGCGTGGTGGATTGTTATAGCCTTCTTGCTGTTTACGTGAGCATGGCAGACTTGCATCATCTGCCGCTAGTTGGTCAGAGGAGGTTGCTAGACCCTCATGGTCTTGTTCCTGCAAGGACTGCGCATTGGAGTCTTGTGTTGCTTCCCTCGTACAGTCGGGAACCCTGAGCGGGGCGTGGACCACGCTCTGTGTGGCAGCAGGCCGCTCTCTGTGGGCTTGTACCGCTTTCTGTCTCTTAATTTCAGGCTGCAGCATCACCCTGCACTGATGAGTTGGGACGTCGTATCTGCTGGGTTGAAGATCCTCAGATCCGAAAAGTGAATCCGCATCTGCGTCGGATTCAATGCGAGGGTCGCCAATGTGCAACCCGAAAGGTTCGTCCGGGTCGTAGCCGTCTAGGACCATGGAGCTGTCATTGGGCTCGCGAGGTCCAGAAAAAATGTAAAGATCGGTATCGAAGTATTCGAGGTCGGAATCATCGGTTTGTGCGGAGGTAACTGCTTGTTGCAGGGTTCTTCGGAGGTTAAATTCATTTCCTGGTTCAATTTGAGGCATTGCGCTGTCATTCCAGGTGAAGGAAGGTTGTTTTACAGCTTTTGAAGATTTTTTTTCTTTGATTTGGGACGGTTCCCCTTTAAATTGGATTTGGGATGTTTCCTCTTTAAATTGGTGCGGTCTGGGGCCTCTGACGTCATGATGCACGTGACGTAGCACGTAGGAAGTGATTGCGCATGCGCAGATCGCTGTTCCTTTACCGATGGCCGTTTTCTTGATTGCGCATACGCAAACGAACCTTCCGGTTCTGCGCACTTCTCACGCAACTGCGCTGGTGTAGTCCCTTTAGCAAGATGGCCGCCGACCTCGACCCAAATCGCTCTCAGGTCCGGGATTTCGGCCTCCGGGAATTCGGCCTCCGGGATTTCGGCCTCGAGGTGAGTACTGGCGCTTCTCTTACCTTTCCTTGCCGATTGGAGTGTGTTTTCCTCACAGTATTTGCCGAATTTGTCCAGGACTGCCTGGAAGTCGTACCTGTTTTGCCCCTTGGAGAACTTGAATTTGTTAAAGATTTCTTCTGCTCTTGCACTGGCGATGATGAGGAGAAACTCAATTTTTACATCATCGACCAGGTCTTGAAGTTCAGCTGCCACCAGGAAGAATTCAAACGTTTGCCGGAATCGCTGCCAGTTTTCACGGAGATCGCCGTGGCACTGGAGCGGCTGCGGAATCGGGAGCCCGTACATTTTGTCTGGGTATTGCTGGTTGTCTCTGTACGCTGAGGTATGGCGGCAGGTATCGATCCACTCACTGGTATCATGTGGTGTTGGGTGCTCTGAGGTACAGATGAACCAACACGGTTGCGATTGGTGCAACGCAGTTTTATTCCAATTTGTTATTTACAGATCTGTCTTGGTACTAAGCACGTGGTGACTGTATGAGTGTCTTGTTAATCAGGTTCTGTCCTTGTCCTTGTCTCCAGATGGACTGACTACCACGTGTCGTGTTTCTTGTCTTATACTGTGTCTGCCCTTGTCTGTGATTGGCTGTCGTGTTATGTGTGCTAATTGGTCTGTTGGTCTGTCTATCATGATGTGTGTGTTTGAATATCATGACAACAATGTTAATAACTGCTGAATGTGATTCAGACCTTTCAGAAACAGGCACTGGATGGGCCGGTCGGATCTCCCTGGTTGGGGAAAAGGCTTTTGACCGGGTTGAATGGAATTATTTGGTGCTTATGTTACGGAGATTCATGTTGGGAGAGGATTACATTAAGTGGATTCAAGTGTTGTATCATATGCCTGTGGCGGCTGTACTCATGGATGGTTTAAGATTGTAGAATTTTGGGCTCCAGAGAGGGACTAGACAGGGGTGTCCTCTATCCCCCTTGTTGTTTGCATCAGCTATTGAAACACTGGCAGAGGCCATTAGAAAAGATCCATTAATATTGGGACCAGAATGTGGGGTCAGGCAGCACAAGATTGTGTTTTATGCGGATAATGTGCTGCTGTTTGTGTCAAACTCGGGTGTCTCAGTTCCAACCATTCTTGGTGTGGTGGATGGATTTAGTGCCTTCTCTGGTTATCATCTCACCTTTATTAAATCTGAGGCTATGCCAGTGGGTGAGTTGAAAAATACACCTCCTCCTCTCGATATTTCCCTCTTAGATGGTCCTCCTTGAGATTTAAGTAACTGGATGCTTCAATTACCTCTTCCTTTCGGCAGTCATATAGGGTCAATTTCCCTTGGTTGATTGCATCTATTAGATGGGACGTAGCCCGTTGGTCAGCCCTGTCGCTTCTTGGCTGGGAAGGATCGCCCTGAAAAAAATGAACATGTTGCCTAGATTGTTGTATCCTCTGCAGATGCTGTCTGTACTACTGTTGGCTTCAGTTGTTAAGGAAACCAATGGAATGATTAGTTCATTTATCTGGAACAAGCTCAGGGAGGTTTGGCTGTCCCGAATATTAAGCTACATCAGCCTCTCATTTAAAGTTTATAATGTTGCTGCTAACTTTAGCCTTAGTTTAATTGCTCTGTTCTATCACCTTTGCTCTTGAGTCGCCAGGTATCTTTCTGATACCGCCACGTGGTTCAAGTCCGAGTAATGATCAATAATCCAACACACCGCTTAGTAAGAGTTAAATTAATGCACATTTATTATATACAGTAATCAATTCTTATGCATAAATTCTACTTCTAAGCTACTTCCTACAACTAACAGGCCAATACTTAACTTGGAAATGGCCCACCAGGTCAGGGAAATGAATGGCCTTTTGTTTGTGTTCTGAGCCTGCGGGATTCGAAGCTGGTGCAGATCGATAGCTAGGAGCGCCTATCTCGTAGCAAGCGTTGAAGTAAGACTTACAATTTGAGCGAATGTTGCAGAAGGTCAGCAGAAGGGTGCAGGAAGCAGAAGGGGTTGCAGAAGGGTGGCAGAAGGGTCGATTTGAACTTGGACTCTATACTTATAGTCCCCAGGGGCTTCCCGCCTTTCAGGCAGACCCTGTACCTGGTTCCAAGCGATTGGACTTCGTCCCAATCACTTGGTTCGATATTCTCCAATGCTGGAGCGATTCCTTGATCGATGGGTGGTCTTGGGGTGATCGTTCACCTCCCTTTGTGTAGGCTCCTGTTGGCGCCGAAAGGTCTGGGTTGTCTTTGTGTGTCTAGATTGTTGCACATTGTTCCCGGGGATTGCTCATTGATAATCAGATGGCTGGTGTTTTGTTGTGCTGATGGCTGCAGGTATCGATCTTGTCTGGCCTTCCCAGAGGCGAATACACAGTTTTACCTGCAGCTGCTTGTTTTAGTCCTGTTGGCTGACTTTCCCATCAGTCTTTTCCGTTCGCCATTTTAAATCCGGGTTAGCCATTCTAAATCGGGAGTTAGCCATTTTAACTGGCTACATAAGGGATTGGGTTAGGAAGGACCCAAAGGGTTTGCACTGAGTGCTGAATTTGGTGCATTTGAGTGCTATAGTGAGAGTTTGGTGACTGAGGGAGTATAAGGCTTCATTTTAATCTAAAGTCTAGTCTTTCTTTTATTTAGTTAATTAACTTAAAAGTTGCTGTTTGGTTTAGAAGAAGGTGAATTTTCAATCAGCTTTAAACAAAGCTTCTACTTGTAGGTACGTGCAGCTGGAGCTTGTTAATTAGTTAATTAGTTAATTGGATTAGGCCAGTTTTCAGAGGCTAGATTCACAGGATAAAAGTGATCCCCTACAGTGCAGACTTTGTTTGCACTGAGTGCTGAATTTGGTGCATTTGAGTGCTATAGTGAGAGTTTGGTGACTGAGGGAGTGCTGAATTTGGTGCATTTGAGTGCTATAGTTAGAGTTTGGTGACTGAGGGAGTGCTGAATTTGGTGCATTTGAGTGCTATAGTGAGAGTTTGGTGACTGAGGGAGTGCTGAATTTGGTGCATTTGAGTGCTATAGTGAGAGTTTGGTGACTGAGGGAGTTAGGTGAGGAGGGAGTAAGGTGCTCCTTTCATTTTGTTTCCTACATTTCCGCAAAGAGTGAGAAGAGAGCCAGGAGTTTACAGAGAGTGCAGCTGACTGGGAGCAGAGTCGGAGGGCGGAGATCCAGTTGGTCCACAGGGCAGCTATGTTCTGTAAGGTAAGAGGGGATGGAGGCTAGGCCAGTTGCATGCTCCTCCTGTAGGATGTGGGTGGTGAGGGATACCACCAGTGTCCCCGCTGACTATACCTGCGGGAAGTGCACCCAACTCCAGCTCCTCAAAGACCGTGTTAGGGAACTGGAGCGGAAGCTGGATGAACTTCGGATCATCCGGGAGGCAGAGAGGGTGATAGAGAAGAGTTACAGGGAGGTAACCACACCCAAGGTACAGGACAAGAATAGCTGGGTTACAGTCAGGGGAAAAAAACAAACAGGCAGACAGTGCAGGGATCCCTCGTGGCCGTTCTCCTTCAAAACAAGTATGCCGTTTTGGATGCTGTTGGGGGGATGACCTACCGGGGGAAGGCCCTAGCGGCCAGGTCTCTGGCACTGAGTCTGGCTCTGGGGCTCAGAAGGGAAGGGGGAGAATAGAAAAGCAATAGTTGTCGGAGATTCAATGATTAGGGGAATAGATAGGCGATTCTGTGGTCGCGAGCGAGACTCCTGGAAGGTATGTTGCCTCCCGGGTGCCAGGGCCAGGGATGTCTCGGATTGTGTCTTCAGGATCCTTAAGGGGGAGGGGGAGCAGCCAGAAGTTGTGGTGCACATTGGTACCAACGACGTAGGTAGGAAAAGGGGTGTGGAGGTAAGAAATGAGTTTAGGGAGTTAGGCTGGAAGTTAAAAGCCAGGACAGACAGAGTTGTCATCGCTGGTTTGTTGCTGGTGCCACGTGATAGCGAGGCTAGGAATAGGGAGAGAGTGCATCTGAACACGTGGCTGCAGGAATGGTGTAGGAGGGAGGGCTTCAGGTATTTGGATAATTGGACCGCATTCTGGGGAAGGTGGGACCTGTACAAGCAGGACGGGTTGCATCTGAACCAGAGGGGCACCAATATCCTGGGAGGGAGATTTTCTAGTACTCTTCGGGAGGGTTTAAACTAATTTGGCAGGGGAATGGGAACCGGATTTGTAGTCCAACAACTAAGGTAGCCGATATTCAGGACGCCAAAGCTTGTAATGAGGCAGTGGGGAAGGGAACACTGACAAAGGAGAGTACTTGCAGGCACGGAAATGGGTTGAAGTGTGTATACTTCAATGCAAGAAGCATCAGGAATAAGGTGGGTGAACTTAAGGCATGGATCGGTACTTGGGACTACGATGTGGTGGCCATCACGGAAACTTGGATAGAAGAGGGGCAGAAATGGTTGTTGGAGGTCCCTGGTTATAGATGTTTCAATAAGATTAGGGAGGGTGGTAAAAGAGGTGGGGGTGGGTGGGTGGGTGGCATTGTTAATTAGAGATAGTATAACAGCTGCAGAAAGGCAGTTCGAGGAGTATCAGCCTACTGAGATAGTATGGGTTGAAGTCAGAAATAGGAAAGGAGCAGTCACCTTGTTAGGAGTTTTCTATAGGCCCCCCAATAGTAGCAGAGATGTGCAGGAACAGATTGGGAAACAGATTTTGGAAAGGTGCAGAAGTCACAGGGTAGTAGTCATGGGTGACTTTAACTTCCCAAACATTGAGTGGAAACTCTTAAGATCAAATAGTTTGGATGGGGTGGTGTTTGTGCAGTTTGTCCAGGAAGCTTTTCTAACACAGTATGTAGATTGTCCGACCAGAGGAGGGGCAATATTGGATTTAGTACTTGGTAATGAACCAGGGCAAGTGATAGATTTGTTAGTGGGGGAGCATTTTGGAGATAGTGACCACAATTCTGTGACTTTCACTTTAGTAATGGAGAGGAATGGTGCGTGCAACAGGGCAAGGTTTACAATTGGGGGAAGGGTAAATATGATGTTGTCAGACAAGAATTGAAGTGCATAAGTTGGGAACATAGGCTGTCAGGGAAGGACACAAGTGAAATGTGGAACTTGTTCAAGGAACAGGTACTAGGTGTCCTTGATATGTATGTCCCTGTCAGGCAGGGAAGAGATGGTCGAGTGAGGGAACCATGGTTGACAAGAGAGGTTGAATGTCTTTTTAAGAGGAAAAAGGAGACGTATGTAAGGCTGAGGAAACAAGGTTCAGACAGGGCGTTGGAGGGATAAAAGATAGCCAGGAGGGAACTGAAGAAAGGGATTAGGGGAGCTAAGAGAGGGCATGAACAATCTTTGGCGGGTAGGATCAAGGAAAACCCCAAGGCCTTTTACACATATGTGAGAAATATGAGAATGACTAGAGCGAGGGTAGATCCGATCAAGGACAGTAGCGGGAGATTGTGTATTGAGTCTGAAGAGATAGGAGAGGTCTTGAACGAGTACTTTTCTTCAGTATTTACAAATGAGAGGGGCCATATTGTTGGAGAGGACAGTGTGAAACAGACTGGTAAGCTCGAGGAAATATTTGTTAGGAAGGAAGATGTGTTGGGCATTTTGAAAAACATGAGGATAGACAAGTCCCCCGGGCCTGACGGGATATATCCAAGGATTCTATGGGAAGCAAGAGATGAAATTGCAGAGCCGTTGGCAATTATCTTTTCGTCCTCACTGTCAAGAGGGGTGGTACCAGGGGATTGGAGAGTGGCGAATGTCGTGCCCCTGTTCAAAAAAGGGACTAGGGATAACCCTGGGAATTACAGGCCAGTTAGTCTTACTTCGGTGGTAGGCAAAGTAATGGAAAGGGTACTGAAGGATAGGATTTCTGAGCATCTGGAAAGACACTGCTTGATTAGGGATAGTCAGCACGGATTTGTGAGGGGTAGGTCTTGCCTTACAAGTCTTATTGAATTCTTTGAGGAGGTGACCAAGCATGTGGATGAAGGTAAAGCAGTGGATGTAGTGTACATGGATTTTAGTAAGGCATTTGATAAGATTCCCCATGGTAGGCTTCTGCAGAAAGTAAGGAGATGGGATAGTGGGAAATTTGGCCAGTTGGATAACGAACTGGCTAACCGATAGAAGTCAGAGAGTGCTGGTGGATGGCAAATATTCAGCCTGGATCCCAGTTACCAGTGGCGTACCGCAGGGATCAGTTCTGGGTCCTCTGCTGTTTGTGATTTTCATTAATGACTTGGATGAGGGAGTTGAAGGGTGGGTCAGTAAATTTGCAGACGATACGAAGATTGGTGGAGTTGTGGATAGTGAGGAGGGCTGTTGTCGGCTGCAAAGAGACATAGATAGGATGCAGAGCTGGGCTGAGAAGTGGCAGATGGAGTTTAACCATGAAAAGTGTGAGGTTGTCCATTTTGGAAGGACAAATATGAATGCGGAATACAGGGTTAACGGTAGAGTTCTTGGCAATGTGGAGGAGCAGAGAGATCTTGGGGTCTATGTTCATACATCTTTGAAAGTTGCCACTCAAGTGGATAGAGCTGTGAAGAAGGCCTATGGTGTGCTAGCGTTCATTAACAGAGGGATTGAATTTAAGAGCCGTGAGGTGATGATGCAGCTGTACAAAACTTTGGTAAGGCCACATTTGGAGTACTGTGTACAGTTCTGGTCGCCTCATTTTAGGAAGGATGTGGAAGCTTTGGAAAAGGTGCAAAGGAGATTTACCAGGATGTTGCCTGGAATGGAGAGTAGGTCTTACGAGGAACGGTTGAGGGTGCTAGGCCTTTTCTCATTAGAACGGAGAAGGATGAGGGACGACTTGATAGAGGTTTATAAGATGATCAGGGGAATAGATAGAGTAGACAGTCAGAGACTTTTTCCCCGGGTGGAACAAACCATTAGAAGGGGAAATAAATTTAAGGTGAATGGTGGAAGATATAGGGGGGATGTCAGAGGTAGGTTCTTTACCCAGAGAGTAGTGGGGGCATGGAATGCACTGCCTGTGGAAGTAGTTGAGTCGGAAACATTAGGGACCTTCAAGCAGCTATTGGATAGGCACATGGATTACGGTAAAATGATATAATGTAGATTTATTTGTTCTTAAGGGCAGCACGGTAGCATTGTGGATAGCACAATTGCTTCACAGCTCCAGGGTCCCATGTTCGATTCCGGCTTGGGTCACTGTCTGTGCGGAGTCTGCACATCCTCCCCGTGTCTGTGTGGGTTTCCTCTGGGTGCTCTGGTTTCCTCCCACAGTCCAAAGATGTGCAGGTTAGGTGGATTGGCCATGATAAATTGCCCTTAGTGTCCAAAATTGCCCTTAGTGTTGGGTGAAGGTGTTGACTTTGGGTAGGGTGCTCTTTCCAAGAGCCAGTGCAGTCTCAATGGGCCGAATGGCCTCCTTCTGCACTGTAAATTCAATGATAATCTATGATTAATCTAGGACAAAGGTTCGGCACAACATCGTGGGCCGAAGGGCCTGTTCTGTGCTGTATTTTTCTATTTTTAAATTTTTTTTCTATTTTTATCTATTTGGTTTGATATTATTTGTCTTGAAGCAGACCACTCAGTTTATCCTCTACAGGTCTTGTTGTTTTATGGTGATTTTAAGGCAGGTTCTGCTAAGCGTGATAATCCTATTATTATTAATACTCTTAGAGTATGGAAATTAGTCCGTCGACTAGAAAGGAAATCAAAACTGACTTCCGCTCTCCTATCCAGAGCAGTCCCGACTTTAAACCCAGTTTAATCAACCATGGATTTGACACTTGGAGAGATAAAGCCATTTGTAGGCTGGGACATTTGTTCAGAGATGCTTCCTTGTCATCCTTTGAGCAGCTATGTCAACAATTTGTCTTCCCTAGTTCTCTCCCTTTTTAAGTATTTACAACTTAAGGACTTTATCCTTAATCAGACATCTTTGCATCTTGACTGCTCAATTTCCCTGGTGGAAAGAATGCTAAATTCTGTAGAGCCTTAACAATTAATTAGCAAGTTCTATGACACTTTTAATGTTAAATTCTGCGTTAGCACGCTGTGTGCTTTGCAGTTTTGGGACAAGGGCTTGGCAATCAGTATTGATGAGGAGACATGGGGGAATATATGGGACAATGTTGGTAAAATTTCGGTTTGCAATAAAATGGAGAACCAGTTTAAGATATTACACCGTCTGCATATAATGCCTAGTCTTAGACACAGGTTTGATCATGCTATATCTCCGATGTGCCTAAAGTGCCTGCTAGTCGAGGGTGATTATATACATTATTTATGTACCTGTTAAGATTTAATCCTATTGGTCTGGTGTAGTCAGGAAGCTGGAGAGGATTTTTGATGAATCCTTAGAGTCTCATCCTGTATTCCTGATTCTGGGTCTTCTAGGTGGGAGAATTACTGATTCTAATAAAAAAAGGCTGTTTAATATCCTGAATGTTGCAGCTCGTAAGGATATCCTATGCTCCTGGATTAGTGACAAATATCCTTCAATTCAAAACATGCATCGGCTAATTATGGAATGCATCCCGATGGAATTCCTGACTTCTGGGATCTGCTCTAAGTCTGATGCTTTCCGTAAATTATAGAACCTTTATCTTAAATTCAAAGGTTCCACCTTGGCTGACTTATTCCTGTTGGGATTTCCATGAGCTATTTCATTTCATTTAGTTAGTCTTGATATTGCTTGATATTGCAATGCATAAAGACATGCGTCCTGAACTGTTCTTCCTTTCTCCCATTCAATTTGTTAATCTGTTGTTGAATTGATACGTTATATAAATTACAGGTGCTGGTCCTTAAGTATACTTGTGACACTAATAAAGATTATTATTATTTTTATACCGTTCTGAATAATCCTATCTTGCTTTTCCTATGCTTGCTATAACTCTTGTTCTGTTCTGTACTTGTTTTGCACTGATTGTTCTTGTTATTTTGTTGCATTTATTGTAAAAAAACAGAAAGATCCAATAAAAAATATATTTAAAGAAAGATGACACCCCAATTTCTGTGGCGACAAGGGGCCCTGTTCTGCCAGACGGACGGTGTATTCCACGCCATCTGATTTTCTTTTTGTCAGAGTACCAGAAAATCTAGTCTGAAAACTCGGCAGTGCATCTGGGGAGATACACGCCAGTTTTCAGCCACAGCCTGACACTCAGGCAAATTATGGGAAAATTCTGCCCTCTATTAATGCATTGGAAAATGCTTTACAAAAAATGTTTTAAAATCGTACCTGTTATCTGCATGTTGCTATGCATCTCTGTATGAGGAAAGTGATTGTGGGATGAGATCTGGACAAGGGTGATTACATTTAATTTTGCACCTTTCCTTTTAGTTTATGGTTGAATTCTCCGTTAGTTGGGTCCCGCTACAAAGAGTGCACTTTTGTTTAATGGGAAGTGCACAATGCCTGCTTGTTGGCTTGTTAGAAAAAGCATGGTGTAGTGCTATGGTTACAGGAAACTTTGGTACTCTGTCCAGTTCTGGTGGCTGAAATAAAGGGAGACATCCAAGTGCTGGAGGAGAGCCAGAAGCTGATCCATGTTACTAATGGTCTAAATTATAAGGAACGACTGGAGAATAACTTGAGCTTCTCAGCCTGAAAGGAGATATTTGAAAGGTGAATTTCTAGATTAAAATCTTTATTTTTTTATAATATAATCTTTATTGTTGTCACAAGTAGGCTTACATTAACACTGCAATGAAGTTACTGTGAAAAGCCCCGAGTCGACACACTCCAGCGCCTGCTCAGGTACATAGAGGGAGGATTCAGAATGCCCAATTCACCTAACAAGCATGTCTTTTGGGACTTGTGGGAGGACAGCGGAGCACCCGGAGGAAACTCACGCAGACACAGGGAGAACGTGCAGGCTCCCCACAGATAGTGACCCAAGTGGGAATTGAACCTGGGATGTGGCGCTGTGAAGTGAAATGGAAAAATTAAACTGTGAGATTCATCCAGGATTGAGCGGCACACTGGTTAGCACTACTATCCCACAGCGCCAGCGACCCGGGTTCAATTCTGGCCTTGGGTGACTGCCTGTGTGGAGTTTGCACATTCTGCCCGTGTCTGCGTGGGTTTTCTCGGGTGCTCTGGTTTCCTCCCAAAGTCCAAATATGTGCAAATTAGGTGGATTAGTCATGATAAATTGTCCTTAATGTCCAAACGTTAGGTGGGGTTACGGGAGAGGGCAGGGGAATGGGCCTAGGTAGGATGCACTTTAGAAGGGTCAGTGCTGACTCGATGGGCTGAATGGCCTCCTTATGCACTGCATGGATTCTATGATTAGCTTGTGAGAGAACAGAGATGGTAGACAGCCCCCTCTGGTGGCCTAATAGAAAAATTCCTCTCACATACAATTGGAAAATAAACGATTGCTGTTGGAATTTAAAGCTGTCATCACAATAATATACAACAAATAATTTTCAAACTATATGTTGTCGAACCATTTTATGACTAAATCTTATTTACAACAGCAATTGAGCTGCCTACGATTAGAAGCAGACACAAAGCACAGTTAAAACAACTTTGATCTA
This sequence comes from Scyliorhinus torazame, assembly GCF_047496885.1. Classification (NCBI taxonomy): domain Eukaryota; kingdom Metazoa; phylum Chordata; class Chondrichthyes; order Carcharhiniformes; family Scyliorhinidae; genus Scyliorhinus; species Scyliorhinus torazame. Next base: position 103,103,307 of record NC_092721.1, read on the forward strand.
AGGTAACATTTTGAACAGCTGGATTATGGAGGATTATGACTAGCATTTAATGGAGGTGATGGAGGTCTCGTTCATTAGCTGGAGAGTCAGCGGGAACCCCATGTCATCTTTTTTCGGGAGGACCCACTGCATTAAGTGCCATTCAGGCACTTAACTGGACAGGAGTGGGTCAGCCACGGGATCAAGGGCTCTGGGGAAGAGGTCCCACCTGTCGAGCCCTGCCAGCCAATCAGAGACCAATAGCTCTATTAAAGTGTCTTCCTCTACACGCTTACTTCTGAATGGAAACCTAAAGGTTTTCCACACCATTAACAAAAATGTAGGCTTCTAACAATTGATATTATCGAGTGCTTTTGATGGCAAAAGTCTACAGTAAAAGGCATGCTTCATTATCGCTTAAAGAGAAGGAGGAGAAGATATGGAACCACTTTTAGGACCTATCACTGGTTCAAAAGCCGAGGAAAAGATAAATAAACAATGGAGTAGTGAAAAATAAACTCCATTCTCAGACTTACTGGGGAGGGCTCAGTACATAAATCAGGTATGCAGGCTTCCCACCCTCTCCGCCATCCCTTCCCATCACATTCCATCCATTTGCCTCTATGCAGGTCAAGCATGCCCAGACCAAGAGGGAGAGAAACCAGAATGGAGGAGGGACGGCTGACTCTCGAAATTCAAGGAGGTTGCCTTTGAATTGTCCGGCGAGGGCAGAGATCGCTCCTGTCGGAAAAGCGAGATCGGCCTCTCCCAGCAAGTGAGTACGGATGAGCCCTCCATGACTGCATCATATCCTGACATTCTCAGTGAGTGAGTGGCAATGCTGTATTCAGTCTGTTAATTAACTAAATCTACCTGCTCTTTCTTACAGACACCAATGGGTCCAGACACACCAGCAGAGCTAACTTAAGCTCCAACTCCCAGCCTCACAAGAAGATGATGAGGATTCATATGAAGAAGACCCATCACTCCATTCACCTCCAACTTCCACCAACGCAGAGACACAGGCCCCAGTGGGTCATGGATCTAGATTAGGCTCGCAATCACATTCTGGGGAACACCTCACAGGCATGTCTCCACAGCAGTTAGAGGCAGTAACAGCCCAGATCTCAGGGCACTCTGAGGACTGCGGGAGATCAGGCACATAATGAGTCTGAATCAGATGATGATCCTCTGGAAACAACTGTCGCACACATACTGGAGATTAAAAGTGGCAGAAAATCAGGTCAAGTTGTGAGAGGCAGTCAACAGATGAATCCGTCCACATTCTAGCTGATGTAATGGCTCTGACGTGCGAGTGCCTCGAGGTCTCTAGTGGAAGGGTGGGGCTGCCTTGTAGACCTTGGTCAACAGGTTCTGCCGGATTGGTGCTCAGACCTGCACTCCACTGCTAAAAGCATTAGTGGGACCCATCAGTGGCTAGGCAAGAGGTGGGGCCACACCCTCCAGGCACCCCCGCTCCTCAAGGAGTCAGGCAAGGGCCCTCATGTGCTCAGAGGAAGGAGGACAGCAGCTGGAGATCCCAGGGCCATCCACACAAGTGACTCAGAGTCTTCAGCCAGCTTCAATTCTCTCTGTCTGTGTCCTCATCGTCTCCAACTGTACAGGCCGAGAGGGTGTACCTGCCCCATAGTCATCACAGCCAACAGGACATAGCGAGATCGGCCTCTCCCAGCAAGTGAGTACGGATGAGCCCTCCATGACTGCATCATATCCTGACATTCTCAGTGAATGAATGGCAATGCTGTATTCAGTCTGTTAATTAACTAAATCTACTTGCTCTTTCTTACAGACCAATGGGTCCAGACACACCAGCAGAGCCAACTTAAGCTCCAACTTAGCAAGATGCCTCCACCTCTGCTGCGAATGTCGGGCATGCATCAGAATTTAGCAGTCAGGTTAGAAAAAATAAGAAACTTTGACATCATTTCTGCGCCCCAAATGTTCATTCATTTTTAAAAAATCTTTAATCTTTTTATTCTCCACATTTTCATCAAACAAACAAAAGAAAAACAAACAAAATAACAATTCCAAAGAACAACTGGCCCCTCAATATACAGTCTGATATACATCCATTCGTTAATTCAAAGTGAAAGTTAACAAAACAGCGAAAAAGGGAACCCAGCCCCCCACTTCCCACCTAGTGTTCAATGGCACCAAGTTCCCTAAAGCAGGCATTGTCAAACTCAGGGGCGCGACCTGCGGGTGGGTCGCGGGCGGGTGTCAGGAGGGTTGCGGAGCCGTCTGTTGCGGTGCACCCGATCGCGCAAATTCGTGCGCAACAGCCGGCTTTTAATAATGCCGGCTGCGGCGGCCTTCAAAATGGCCAGGAATAGATTTTAAAAATGGGGCCGCATTGCGCATGCGTGCCCGATCATCGGTGCGCGCATAGTTTTGCGCATGCACACCGATGATCGGGCACGCATGTGCAGTGCGGCCCCATTTTTATTTATATGGTCGCAGCCTTTTTTTTTCCAAGTTCGGGGGGCCAAGGGGATCAAAGGGACAAAGGGACCATTGGGGCCAAAGGGACCCAAAACCATTTCCTCCATTTTTGTCAGCAACAAACAAGGTAAGAGAAAATGCTGGGTCACACAGGTTGGCCGGCGTGGGTCGCGAAGGTCGGCCGGCGTGGGTCATGAAAGTCGGCCGGGTTGGGTCCCGAAGGTTGGCCGGTTGGTAAAAATGGATCCCCGGAAAAAAAGTTTGAAAAATACTGCCCTAAAGTGCATGATTATCAGTCCCCATGAGTTGTAGAACCCCTCCTTTGTCCCCCTTAGTTCAAATGCCACTTTCTCCAGGGTCAAGAATTTAAGTAGTTCCCCCCCGCCATGCCGCGGCACAGGGTGGGGAAGCTGACCTCCACCCCAATAGGACCCGCCTCTGGAAAATCAGCAAGGCGAAGGCGAAAACATCTGCCCCACACCTGTCTGCAGCTCGGGCCAGTCCGACAGCCCGAAAATGACTTCTAAAGGACCTGGTTCCAAATCCACATGTAGTACCCCTGAGATGATGCTCAAGACCTCCTTCCAATACCTCTCAAACTTCGGACAGGACCAACACATATGTACATGATTTGCGGGGCCCCTCCACACCACTTACAGATATCCTCCACCCCGTCAAAGAGCCAGCTCATCCTTGCCTTCATGAGGTGTGCCCCATTCACGACCATCAGTTGTATCAGTCCCAACCTCGCGCATGAGGTCGAGGCGTTCACATTTCGTAGCACCTCACACTACAGACCTTCGTCCATTACCTCCCCCAACTTTTCTTCCCACTTGGCCTTAATCCCTTCCATGGACGTCCTGTCCTCCTCCAGAATCTTCCCGTAAATCGCCGACAGCATCCCCCTCTCCAATCCTCCTGCTGTCTATACCTCTTCCAACAGCAAAGGGGCCGGTGCTATCGAGAAGATCGGAATCTCCTTCCTTGCAAAGTCTCGGAGCTGCAGGTACTTAAACCCTTCCCCTTGCCCCAGTCCGTACTTCTCCCCTAACTCTTCCAACCTCACAAAACGTTCCCCCGGGAACAGGTCTTTTATTACCCTGATGCCCCTCTCCACCCATCTCCAAAACCTCCCATCCAACCTTCCCGGTTCAAACCTATGGTTCCCCCTAATCGGCTTCTGCCTTGACCCAGCCCCCCCCCCCCCCCCCCCCCCCCCCCCCGACCGAACGTCCCCCCCCCCCGTCTCTGCGTTCGTCGCCCAATAGTAATATAGATTTGGGAGGCCCAGCCCGCCTGCCTGCCGCCCTCTCTGCAGGACCACCTTCCTGATTCTGGCTACCTTTCCCCCCCAGATGAAAGAGGTGACCACTTTGTCCACTTCCTTAAAAAATGACTTGGGTAAAAAGACTGACAGGCACTGAAACAACAATCGCGGCAACACATTCATCTTAATCGCCTGCACCCGGCCTGCCAATGACAGAGGGAGATTGTCCCACGTTGTCGAGTCGGCTTTCACCCTGCTCACCAAGCTAGTGAAATTCCGCCCCCCCCCCCCGTCTCCCCCAATCCCAAGCCACCTGCACCCCTAGATAGCTGAAGTGGATTGCCGCCCTGCAAAACGGCAGCCCCCCTACTCCCGCCTCCATTCCTGGCTGGGACACCATAAAATACTCACTTTTCTCTAAATCCAGGTTATACCTTGAAAACGAACCAAACCTTTGGAGAAATCCCAAAATGTTCCCCACTAGCATACTGTAAAGTAAAAATGGGAAAATATGTCATTTGAAACATGGAAGCCTGGCAAAACCTGACCTGAGGGTACATGAGAAAATGTAGGAAAAAATCCCACGAAGAGTTAACAGCAGCTGCAAAAAAAGGTTTTGAAATGCAGATAGCCTTTATCAAACAGATGTGAAGAAAACAGCTTGTAACAGCTCAAGCTGTAAAACTGATGCCTGTCTTTCAAGTTAAAGCAGATTGAACTTTTAGTTACATGAAGGGAAAGAATATTTCGCACCTTTTTGGAAGTTAATTATTATTTTTAAAAAATATATATTTTATTCAAATTTTTTGGCCAAACAAAACAATACAAAGGTTTTCCTTTTTACAACAGTAAAACAGTATAAGTAACAGTGGCCGTTTTTAACAAATAAATAAATAATATATAAACTAAATGGCAACTGCCATATCAAAAATAATAACTCTCCAAAAATAAAATCAAACAGTCCAATATACATGGCCTAATACAGATATCTTTACAAAAACACCCCCGAGGACCCGCCCGGGCCCCCCCCCCCCCCCCCCCCCCCCCGGGTTGCTGCTGTTACCTTCCCATTTCCTTTATCGTTCTGCGAGGTAGTCAATGAACGGTTGCCACCGCCTGGTGAACCCTTGAGCCGAACCCCTTAGTGCGAACTTTATCCGTTCTAGTTTTATAAACCCTGCCATGTCATTTATCCAGGTCTCCACGCCCGGGGGTTTGGCTTCCTTCCACATAAGCAATATCCTTCGCCGGGCTACTAGGGACGCAAAGGCCAAGACATCAGCCTCTTTCGCCTCCTGCACTCCCGGCTCTTCTGCAACCCCAAATATAGCCAACCCCCAGCCTGGCTCGACCTGGGCCCCCACCACCTTCGATAGCACCTTTGCCACCCCCACCCAGAACCCCTGCAGTGCCGGACACGACCAAAACATGTGGGTGTGTTTTGCTGGGCTTCTCGAGCATCTCCCACACCTATCCTCTACCCCGAAGAATTTACTGAGCCTTGCTCCGGTCATATGCGCCCTGTGCAAAACCTTGAATTGTATCAGGCTTAGCCTGGCGCACGAGGACGAAGAGTTTACCCTACGTAGGGCATCTGCCCACAGCCCCTCTTCAATCTCTTCCCCCAGCTCTTCTTCCCATTTTCCCTTCAGCTCATCCACCATGATCTCCCCCTCGTCCCTCATTTCCCTGTATATATCCAACACCCTACCATCCCCCACCCATGTCCCTGAGATCACTCTATCCTGAACCTCCTGCGTCGGGAGCTGCGGGAATTCCCTCACCTGTTGCCTCGCAAAAGCCCTCAGTTGCATGTACCAAAATGCATTCCCTTGGGGCAACCCATATTTTTCCATTAGCGCTCCCAGACTCGCAAACATCCCATCTACAAACAGATCTCTCAGTTGCACAAACCCAGTTCTTTGCCATGCTCCAAATCCCCCATCCATTCTCCCCGGGACAAACCTATGGTTATTTCCTATCGGGGACCGCACCGAGGCTCCCGTCCTTCCCCTATGTCGTCTCCACTGCCCCCAAATTTTTAGTGTTGCCACAACCACTGGGCTTGTGCTGTATTTTTTCGGGGAGAACGGCAACGGCGCCGTCACCATTGCTTGTAGGCTGGTTCCCTTGCAGGACGCCATCTCCAATCTCTTCCACGCCGCTCCCTCCCCTTCTCCCATCCACTTACACACCATTGAGATATTGGCGGCCCAGTAGTATTCACTTAGGCTCGGTAGTGCCAGCCCCCCCTATCCCTGCTACGCTGCAAGAACCCCCTCCTCACTCTCGGGGTCTTCCCGGCCCACACAAAACTCATGACACTTTTCTTAATTCTCTTGAAAAAAGCCTTCGTGACCATCACCGGAAGGCACTGAAACACAAAGAGGAATCTCGGGAGGACGACCATTTTGACCGCCTGCAACCTACCCACCAGTGACAGGGGCACCATGTCCCATCTCTTAAAATCCTCCTCCATCTGTTCCACCAATCTTGTTAAATTAAGCCGGTGTAAGGTTCCCCAACTCCTGGCTATCTGAATCCCTAAGTACCGGAAATCTCTTGTTACCTTCCTCAGCGGTAAGTCATCTATTCCCCTGCTCTGCTCCCCCAGATGCACCACAAACAACTCACTCTTACCCATATTCAATTTGTACCCCAAAAATTCCACAAACTCCCTGAGTGTCTGAATTATCTCAGGCATCCCCTCCACTGGGTCCGCAACATACAGCAATAAATCATCTGCATACAAGGATACCTGGTGTTCTTCTCCTCCCCTGAGCACTCCCCTCCACTTCCTGGAGCCCCTCAGTGCTATGGCCAGGGGCTCAATAGCCAATGCAAACAGTAACGGAGACAGGGGACACCCCTGCCTCGTCGCTCTCTGAAGACGGAAGTAATCAGACCTCTGTCTGTTCGTGACCACGCTCGCAACCTCCGTATGTTCGTGTTCAGCTGTCTCCCCTTAACGAACCCAGTTTGATCCTCGTGGACCACCCCCGGGACACAGTCCTCTATCCTCGTCGCCATCACCTTGGCCAGGAGCTTAGCATCTACATTTAAAAGGGAAATGGGCCTGTAGGACCCACACTACAGCGGGTCTTTTTCCTTCTTCAAAAGGAGCGATATCGTTGCCTCCGACATAGTCGGGGGCAGCAGCCCCCTTTCCCTAGCCTCATTAAAGGTTCTCGTCAAAAGCGGGGCCAGTAAGTCCATATACTTCCTATAAAATTCCACCGGGAATCCGTCCGGTCCCGGGGCCTTCCCCGCCTGCATGCTCCCAATCCCTTTTACCACCTCCTCCATCTCAATCTGTGCTCCCAGTCCCGCCCTCTCCTGCTCCTCCACCTTAGGGAATTCCAGCTGATCCAAGAAACACATCACTCCCGCCTTCCCTTCCGGGGGCTGAGCCTTATATAACCTCTCATAAAATGCCTTGAACACCCCGTTCACTCTCTCTGCTCCCCAATCCATCTCTCCCTCCTCATCTCTCACCCCACCTATCTCCCTCGCTGCTCCCCTCTTCCTCAATTGGTGGGCCAGTAGCCGACTCGCCTTCTCTCCATACTCATACTGTACACCCTGTGCCCTCCTCCACTGTGCCTCTGCCTTACCCGTGGTCAGCAGGTCAAATTCCACATGTAGCCTTTGTCTTTCCCTGTACAGTCCCTCCTCCGGTGCCTCCGCCTATTGCCTGTCCACCCTCAAAAGTTCTTTCAGCAATCGCTCCCTTTCTTTACCCTCCCTTTCTTGTGCCCTTATGGATATCAGTTCCCCTCTAACCACCGCCTTCAACGCCTCCCAGACCACTCCCACCTGAACCTCTCCATTGTCATTAAGCTCCAAGTACCTTTCGATGCACACCCTCACCCTTAAACATACCCCCTCATCCGCCAATAAGCCCATATCCATTCTCCAGAGTGGGTGCTGTTCTTTTTCCTCTCCTACCTCCAGGTCTACCCAATGTGGAGCGTGGTCCGAAATAGCTATGGCCGTATATTCCGTCCCTGTCACCTTCGGAATCAATGCCCTTCCCAAGACAAAAAAGTCTATCCGTGTGTATACTTTGTGGACATGGGAGAAAAATGAGAACTCCTTACTCCTAGGCCTACTAAATCTCCAGGGGTCTACCCCTCCCACCTGCTCCATGAAATCCTTGAGCACCCTGGCCGCTGCCGGCCTCCTCCCGGTCCTGGACCTCGATCGGTCCAGCCCTGGATCAAGCACCGTATTGAAGTCTCCCCCCATTACCAACTTTCCCGCCTCCAGGTCCGGGATACGTCCCAACATACGCCTCATAAAATTTGCATCATCCCAGTTCGGGGCATATACATTCACCAGAACCACCGCCTCCCCTTGCAATCTGCCACTCACCATCACATATCTACCCCCACTATCCGCCACTATGGTGTTTGCCTCAAACAGTACCCGTTTCCTCACCAAGATAGCCACCCCCCTGTTCTTCGCATCCAAACCCGAATGAAACACCTGCCCCACCCATCCTTTACGTAGTCTGACCTGGTCTATCAGTTTCAGATGCGTCTCCTGCAACATAACCACATCTGCCTTTAATTTCTTTAGGTGTGCGAGTACCCGTGCCCTTTTAATCGGCCCGTTCAGCCCTCTCACATTCCACGTGATCAGCCGGGTTGGGGGGCTCTTTACCCCCCCCTTGTCGACTAGCCATCCCCTTTTTTAACCCAGCTCCTCACCCGGTTCCCACGTACCCGTGTATCCCCCCGACGGCGCCCTCCCACCTCGACCACCCCATCCCATAACAGCTCCTCCTTCTCCTTAGCAGCAGCAACCCAGTTAACCCCCCCCTCCCCCCCTCCGCTAGATCCCTTTCTAGCGTAGTTGCACCCCCCATGTTGCTCCCAGAAGTCAGCGAACTCTGGCTGACCTCGGCTTCCCCCCTTGTCCTCGGCCCCCACTGTGCGAGGCCCCCTCCTTCCTGCGTCCCTGTTCCCGCCATAATTACCATAGCGCGGGAACAAAGCCCGCGTTTCCCACTCGGCCCCGCCCCTAATGACCGGCGCCCACAGTTCCTCATACTCCCCCCCCCCCCCCCCCAACATGGGGAAGAGAGAAAAGTTACAGGATCGCAAGATTAATAAATTGAAAAATCATCCCACCCCCTTTTTCCTCGCCCCACATAATCACCCCACCACTTTGTCCCAAAAGTTCTTTCTCTCGCCAGACTATTCCAGCTTCTCGTGCACAATGAATGTCCACGCCTCTTCTGCCGTCTCAAAGTAGTGGTGCTTCCCTTGGTGTGTGACCCACAATCTCGCCAGTTGTAACATTCCAAACTGGATCTTCTTTTTGTGAAGCACCGCCTGAGCCCGATTAAAACTTGCCCTCCTTCTCGCCACCTCCGCACTCCAATCCTGGTATACGCGGATCACCGCGTTCTCCCACCTACAGCTCCGAGTTTTCTTCGCCCATCTGAGGACCGTCTCTCTGTCATTATAGCGGAGAAACCTCACCACTATAGCTCGAGGTATTTCTCCAGCCCTCAGTCTTCACGCCAAAACTCGATAAGCTCCCTCCACCTCCAAAGGGCCCGTCGGGGCCTCCGATCCCATTAGCGAGTGAAGCATCGTGCTCACATATGTCCCGACGTCTGCCCCTTCTGCGCCTTCGGGAAGACCCAGAACCCTTAAATTCTTCCTCCTCGAATTATTCTCAAGTACTTCCAGCCTTTCCACACACCTTTTGTGCTGTGCCTCGTGCGTCTCTGTCTTCACCACCAGGCCCTGTATTTCATCTTCATTTTCAGCAGCCTTTGCCTTCACGACCCGAAGCTCCTGCTCTTGGGTCTTCTGCTCCTCCTTTAGCCCTTCAATCGCCTGTAATATCGGGGCCAACAGCTCCTTCTTCAACTCCTTTTTCAGCTCTTCCACACAGCGCCGCAGGAACTCTTGTTGGTCTGGGCCCCATAACAAACGGCCACCTTCCGACGCCATCTTGCTTTGAGCTTGCCTTCCTTGCCGCTGCTCCAGAGGATCATCCGCAATCTGGCCGCTATTCTCTTCCTTATCTATGCGTGTCCGGGGGGATTCCCTTCTAGTTTACCGCACAGTGTTTTTGGCCGTTTAAATTGCCATTGGGGCTCCTATTAAGAGCCCAAAAGTCCATTCCACCGGGAGCTGCCGAAACGTGCGACTTAGCTGGTCATCGCCGCACCCGGAAGTCGGAAGTTAATTATTTTAGTAAGCAGTAATTAAAGAATTGACAGGATCTTCAGTTGAATTAGGTGACAAATGTTTAGGTGTAAAATACTGCTGACACCAGGTGAATATGGGAAGCCAGAGATGATGTATCCACGAGAGCACAAGTTAACCTCAAATCGGAGTCAGAGTTCTGACAAGCTAAGGGCACTATTTGGTAATAAAGCAACTTTAGAAGTGGCAGGAATCAGATGTAACACCCATCTAGGATCAAAGCACTTTTGAACATTACACAGGAAAAAGTGTAATCAGAGTTCGATGAGCTAAAGTCATGCTCAACATGAATATGTAGTCGTGTTAGAAGTAATTAAGATTAAAGGTACCTTGAACAATCAAGAGCAAAACAAAGTTACTTTACGATAATGTCATATACACTTAATAACTGCAAAAGGGAAATATAAACCCTAAATCGATAGCAGCCAGCAGAGTCAGCTCTCATAGCTGCCCTTGGTCATGGGAAGGATAGGACACAGAGACCGAGCAGAACAGCGAATGCATCAGGAGAAAACCAAAAGCTAAAGAAGAAAGATTGTCAAGGTAGACCTGAAGGTCTGATAAACCGACCAGGAGGATCCAAAGAAAAGATCTTTTTACCTTTCTGCAAAAACAGTGATTTCATCTTTTAAAAGAAAAAATATAATAATAAAATAACTTAAAGTTTTAACCTGAAGCAGTGGTTATTACAAAGTCTACTTTACTTACTTAGCAATGCGGGATCCAGGATCGATGCTACTAAGTGGTATGTAGATGAAATCTTCCATGAAGATATGGGTTATACCTTCTATGAAGATATGGGGATAACTTGAAAATATAGATTGACTAGAATAGCACCCACCATGTCTGCATAGGAGTCAGGGAGTGAGAATCCCATTTAGAATGTCTTATTGACCCTTTTTGGTACAGGGGGAATTCTAAGAATAGTGGTGAGTTTTTTACTTCAATACTCGGCGCTGAAATATACAGCAGTAAATCGTCCACGTGCAAGGATACCCTATGTTCCATCCCCCCCTCGCACTATCCCCTTCCACAGTCCCAAACTCCTTAAGGTGATGGATAATGGCTCTATCGCTAATGCAAATAGCAGGGGCGACATAGGACACCCCTACCTAGTACCTGGGTGCAGAGCAAAGTGCCCCAAGCACATATTATTTGTGCGGACACTCGCTATCGGTTCCCTATACAATAGCCGTACCCATTCTGTAAACCTCGACCCGATCCCAAATCTCTCCAAGACCACCATCAAGTACCTCCATTCTACCCAATAGAACGCCTTTTCCGCATCTAGCGCCATAACCACCTTTGTCTCCTTTCCCTTGGCCGGTGTCATGAACATATTTAATAACCTTCTGATATTTGAGAATAGCTGACTTCCTTTCACACACCCTGTCTGGTCCTCCCCTATCACCTTCAGAAGGCACCCCTCCAGCCGAGCGACCAACACCTTCACCAGTGTCTTGGCATCTACATTCAATAATGATATGGGCCTATATGACCCACACTACATCAGGTCCTTGTCCTTCTTTAACAACAGGGAGATCGAAGCTTGTCCCAAAGTTTGTGGTAGTACCCCCCTCCCTATTGCCTCCTTAAACATCCCCACCATCAGCGACACCAACATTTCTTTGAACTTCTTATAATATTTCACTGGGAACCCATCTGGCCCTGCCGCCTGCCCCGATTGCATCTTCCCAATTGTGTCCTTTACCCCCTGTTCCTCCACTGATCCCTCCAACCTTGCCCTATCTTCCTCCTCCAGCCTCAGATACTCCAACCCATCCAGGAACTTCCTCATCCCTCGGTCCTCACCCGGTGGCTCCGACCTAAACAGCTTTTCATAAAACTCCTCAAACACCTTATTAAACTGATCCAGAACCACCACCACTTTCCCTGCACTATCCCACACCTGGGCTATCTCCCTCGCTGCCGTCTCCCTCCGAAGCTGGCCTGCCAACATGTTCATAAACTGCTTCCCTTGCCCGCCTCAGTTGATGTACCGCGTTTCCCGTAGACAACCGGTCAAACCTATCCTGAAGCTCTTTCCTCTTGTCCAGAAGGGCCGGATCTGAATCCTCCACGTACCCCTTGTCGAACTCCAACATTTCCTCTCCTCCCCTTTGTCGCTCCTCACTCTCCTCTATCCAACTTGGCCTTAAACTACATCACCTCCCCACTCACGACAACCTTCAGGGCCGGGTACTATTCTGACCGGGGGACTCTTTCTCTCTCTTCAACCCCCCCCCCCCCCCCCCCCAATCCCCCCGCCCCTCCTATCCTCCATCATCATAACTCCGGGCCCTGCACACTGGGCCTTGCTCGCCCCGGCCCTCTGTAGCCATCAAACCCCTCCCCTTTCTAGAATCCTCCCATCCACTTCCTCAGATAAACACCTCTCCCGGTACCTAACCCTCCCCCCACCTTTTACACCACCCAGGCCAACAAATCCTGTTTGACCAGGCTCCAATGACCGCAGCTCCTCCCCCCACTACACTCCCATTCACTAGCCAACTTAAGCTTGCTAGTTTGGAGGCCCCTGCCCCTTCCCCGGCCCCGGACCCCCTCCTCCTCCTCCCAATTCCCTCCCCCATGCCCAGTCCTTAAAAAAAACCAAAGAAATTCCCATCACTTAAACAAACCCAGTGTAAACACACAAACCCAGAAAACCACCATCGCTAAAAATCCCAACTCCTACCCTTCCCAAAACAGGTAACTTAACACCCTTAAATCACAATTAACAACATCAAATAGAACTATATTCAATCTTCCACCCCCCTACCTTCGGTCCAAGACCAAACCCAAGTCTCCATTTCTCATTTCTGCCCCAATCCTTCTACCTTCGCAAAAGCCTCCACCGCCTCCACCATCTCAAGGTAAAAGTCTTTTGAGTTGTAGGCCACCCTCAACTTCGCTAGATACACCACGACAAACCTCATACCACTGCTGTACAATGCCACCTTCTCTCGACCGAAGGCCACCCGCCTTCTCGCCAGCTCCACAGTTAGGTCCTGGTATATGCATATACCAGCTCCTGCCCACTGTACCTCACGTTTCTGTTTCGCCCATCATAGGACCTTCTCCTTCACATGGTACTTGTGAAAATAAATTATTACTGCTCTTAGCGGTAATAGGCCTCAACGACCGATGAGCCTGATCCAGTTCATACAGGAAGGGATCTTCCCCCTTCCCCAGCAGCTCCGCCAACATCTTGGCAAAGTACTCAGTCGGCCTCAGGTCCTCCACCCCTTCGGGCAGACCCACAATTCTTAAGTTCTGCCACCTAAACCTATTTGCCAGGCCCCCTACCTTCGCTCTCAGTCCTTTGTTGGCCTCCACAGCTCCTCACGCATCGAGGTGAACTGGGCACTGTGCTGCAACAAAGCCTCTTCCACCCTCTTCAGCTTCTCTCCCTGTTACCGCACCTCGGCCGATGTCTTCGACACCACCGCCTTCACCGTGACAATCGCCTTCTCCACCTATACCTTCGTTGCTGCCATCATTTTCTTCCACATCACCTCCACGTGTTGGGCGAACTGTTTCTCAACTTCCACGGCCATCACCTTGGTCATCTTCTCTGCTGTACAGCCGCACCCAGTGATCCAGTCCCCGCCACCGTTCCTGCTGCCGGGCTGACCCATTCACTCGATGGCCTTCACTTGCCCCCTTCTTCCCGATGGCTTTCTTCTGGTTTTTAGACATCCCCCTTCTTCTTTATGTCTTTCTGCACCTGTTCGTTTAAGAATTGTCCCTGGCACCGGGCATTAAGTTCTGAAAAATCGAGCCTCGATCAGGAGCTACCCAATGTGCGACTTCCACTTACATGCCATCACCGAAGTCCCCCCAGGTGTTCATTCATGGTCTGTATCATGCACCTTTGTAAATACATTTGCTGTTCATAAGAATGGTTTTATCATTTGAAAGCATCGTGCATATAACAAAGAACAAAGAACAATCCAGCACAGCAACAGGCCCTTCGGACCTCCAAGCCTGTGCCGACCATGGTTCCTGCCTAAAGTAAAACCGTCTGCACTTACGGAATCCGTATCCGTGGCCAGTGCCACCCTATTCATATATTTGTCTAGATGTCCCCTAAATGCCACTATTGTACTTGCTCCCACCATCTCCCCAGACAGCGTGTTCCATATATTTAACACCCATTGTGTAAAAAGACTTGCCTCGCACATCTGTTCTAAACTTTTCCTCACGCACTTTAAACCTATGTTCCCTCGTACTTGATTCTCCTACACTCTGTCCATGCCACTCATAATCTTGTACAGCTCTATCAGGTCGCCTCTTAACCTCCGTCGTTCCATGAGAACAGACAGAGTTTATCTAACCTCTCCTCATAGCTAATGCCCTCCATATCAGGCAACATCCTAGTAAACCGCTTCTGTACCCTCTCCAAAGCATCCACGTCCTTCTGGTAGTGTGGCGACCAGACTTGTACACAATATTCCAAATGAGGCCTAACTAAGTTCCTGTACAGCTGCAACATGACTTGCCAATTTTTATATTCAATGCCCTGACCGATGAAGGCCAGCATGCCGTATGCCTTCTTGACCACCTTATCCACATGCGTTGCCACTTTCAGTGATCGGTGGACATGCACGCCCAGATCTCTCTGCCTATCAGTACTCGCAAGAGTTCTACCATTTATTGTGTAATTCCTACATGCATTAGACCTTCCAAAGTGCATAACCTCACACTTGTCTGGATTAAACTCCATCTGCCATTTCTCCGCCCAAGACTCTCTGACAATCCAATTCACTATCCCCAACTCCACCAAATTTTGTGTCATCTGTGAACTTACTAATCAGACCAGCTACATTTTCTTCCAAATCATTTATATACACCACGAACAACAAAGCCCGCAGAAAGGGCAGCACGGTAGCATAGTGGTTAGCACAATTGCTTCACAGCTCCAGGGTCCCAGGTTCGATTCCGGCTTGGGTCACTGTCTGTGCGGAGTCTGCACGTTCTCCCCGTGTGTGCGTGGGTTTCCTCCGGGCGCTCCGGTTTCCTCCCACAGTCCAAAGATGTGCAGGTTAGGTGGATTGGCCATGCTAAATTGCCCTTAGTGTGCAAAAATTGTCCTTAGTGTTGGGTGGGGTTACTGGGTTATGGGGATAGGGTAGGGGTGTGGGCTTGGGTGGGGTGCTCTTTCCAAGAGCCGGTGCAGACTCGATGGGCCGAATGGCCTCCTTCCGCACTGTAAATTCTATGAAATTCTATGAAACTGATTCCTGTGAAACGGCGCTAGTCACAGCCTTCCATTCAGAAAAGCAATATGCATCCATGTGATCTCTTATCGCGAGGGTGAACCATTCTTCCACTCAGGGTTCATCTCCCTTTGTGAGCCTCACATTTATGTGATGTGCAGCTGACTTGTGATAGTTACTCTACCCTGGTGTTATGTCAGGGAAATGTGTCAAATTCTTCACTGGAAGTGCCTGCAAAATGCTGTTAGTAACATATACTCCTTACAAGACAATATAAGAGATAGGCCTTGGAGGGGTATCTGTAATTTTTTCTCAGAGTGAGAAGGCTGCTTCCAATGGAAGTGCCAAAACACCTGCAGTTATGATGGTCTCTCCAACCATCCGTGCCTCTCAGTGCCTTCTACAAGTTTCTTATTAAGGTGGTGACAATTTCATAAAGTTCTTTGATGCAGCATTTTCACTGTGTATTTTTATTTGTTCAAGGGACGTGGGCATCGCTGACTGGGTCAGCATTTATTTCCCATCCCTAATTGCCCTTGGAGGACAGTTAAGAGTTAATCACATTGCTGTGGGTCTAGAGTCACATGTAGGCCAGACCAGTAAGGATATCAGATTTCCTTCCTTAAAGGACAATAGTGAACCAGGTAGGTTTTTATGACAATCAACAATGGTTTCATGGTCATCATTAGACTTTTAATTCCAGATGTTTATTGAATTCAAATTTCAATATCTGCAGTGGAGGGATTTAAATCTGGGCCTCCAGAGCATGTCCTTGGATTTCTGGTTTACTAGTCCAGTGACAATACCACTATGCCACCGTTTCCCTGTATTGTGCCATCTATTACTTTCTCATGCACAATGATCCTGTTATGACACTTTGGGCTTGGGCTAGGGAGTGGTCAATTCCAACGCCCCCTCGACCCGGAATTGCAACACAATTGAATCAACAAAGAAGTCTTTGGCCCTTGGCTGCCCAATAATTATAATCACCAGGTTTGTAAGCTTAAACACAAGTACTTTTTATTTATAACAAGGACATAATGAAATACACAGCAAATACAACACAGCAAATTCAACTGTTTAATAATTATCTAATTTCTAATCTCCCACTTTAACTTGCCCCCCATCCTCTACACACACAACAGATAAACACAGAGGTGAGGAGAGGGGTGAAAATAATAAGTAATTATTTGATTCAGGTGATTGTCTTTAAGTACCTTCTTTCAACATAAGCTTTCAGATCTCTGCTTGCAGCCTGTAATGGTTTTACTCTAGATTCATTCAGGTTCTCCGTAGGTTTAGAAATACATCATCTCACAATGTTTCTGTAGAGAGAGAGAAGGTTCTTGTTCCTGTGTGTCCAGGTCTCAACTCTGCTTTCCTTAGGTCTCTGCAAATCTTCCCACTTGGGCAGGATCTACTCATCACCTGTTACCTGGCAAAATATGGCATTCTTGGCCAATTCATTGGCCACCAGCCAACCAATCGAACCGAGTCCCACCCCATCTCTCAAGTGACAGAGTCTGGGTTATAGAACATAGAACAGTACAGCAAAGTACAGGCCCTTCGGCCCACGATGTTGTGCCAACCATTTATCCTAATCTAAGATCAACCTAACCTACACCCCTTCAATTTACTGCTGTCCATGTGCCTGTCCAAGAGTTGCTTAAATGTCCCTAATGATTCTGACTCCACCACCTCTGCTGGCAGTGCATTCCACACACCCACCACTCTCTGTGTAAAAAAATGACCTCTCACATCTCCCCTATACCTTCCTCCAATCACCTTAAAACAATGTACCCTCGTGACAGCCATTTCCGCCCCGGAAAAGTCTCAGGCTATCCACTCTATCCATGCCTCTCATCACCTTGTACACCTCTATCAAGTCACCTCTCTTCCTTCTTTGCTCCAGTGAGAAAAGCCCTAGCTCCCTCTATCTTTCTTCATAAGACATGCCCTCCATTCCAGGCAGCATCCTGGTAAATCTCCTCTATACCCTCTCCAAAGCATCCACATTCTTCCTATAATGAGGTGACCACAACTGGAACAATATTCCAAGTGTGGTCTAACTAGAGTTTTATAAACCTCGCGACTCATAAACTCAATCCCCCTGTTAATGAAAGCCAACACACCATACGCCTTCTTAACAACCCTATCAACCTTGGTGACAACTTTGAGGGATCTATGTACGTGGACCCCAAGATCCTTCTGTTCCTCCACACATCCAAGAACCCTGCCTTTAACCCTGTATTCAGCATTCAAATTCGACCTCCCAAAATGAATTACTTCACATTTATCGAGGTTGAACTCCATCTGCCACTTCTCAGCCCAGCTCTGCATCCTGTCAATGTCCTGTTGTAACCTGTAACAACCCTCAACACTACCTACAACTCCCCCAACCTTCGTGTCATCGGCAAACTGACTAACCCACCCTTCCACTTCCTCATCCAAGTCATTTATAAAAACCACAAAGGGCAGAGGTCCCAGAACAGATCACTGTGGGACACCACTGGTTACTGACCTCCAGGCGGAATACTTTCCATCCACTACCACTCGCTGTCTTCTTTCGGCCAGCCAATTCTGTATCCAGACAGCCAGATTCCCCTGTATCCCATGCCCCCTAACTTTCTGAATGAGCCTACCATGGGGAACCTCATCAAATGCCTTACTGAAATCCATATACACCACATCCACTGTGTCTCGTCACATCCTCAAAGAATTCAATGACGCTTGTGAAGCATGACCTGACCCTCACAAAGCCTTGCTGACTATCTTTAATCAAACTATGTTTTTCTAAATAATCCTAAATCCTAGGCGGGATTCTCCCGAATCGGCGCGATGGCCCGGCGCCGGCGTAAAAAACGGGGCGAACCACTCTGCCGTTGGGCCGACCGGAAGCTGTGGAATTCTCTGCACTTCCGGGGGCCAGACCAGCGGCGAAGGGGTTGTTGCTGCGCCAGCTGGCGCCTAAGGGACTGCGCAGGTTAGCACATGCACAGAACCACCGGCGTGGGTCAACGCATGCACAGACCGGCCGGCGTATTCTGGCGCATGCGGAGGGGGGTGTCTTCTCCGCGCCAGCCATGGCGGAGCCCTACAGGGGCCAGCATGGAAGTAAGAAGTGCCCCCACGGCACAGGCCCGCCCGCAGCTTGGTGGGCCAGGCCACGGTGGCCCCCCCCCCCCCCCACAGGACCGCACCAGCCAACTTACCTGCCAGGTCCCGCCATGTGGGACTGTAGCACCATCGATCACACACGAGGCGAGACGTAGAGAACTTCAGTCGAGGCTTTATTGAGCAGACTTGTTCCCCAGCAGCTCAGTCACAGAATGCAGCTGCGGGGAGCAAACCGGGTTCTTATACCCCGCCTATCTGGGTGGAGCCCAGTAGGCGACAGATCCAATCGGGACCCAGTATCTGTCCTCCAATAGCTCCTCGGCATTCATGGTGTACCGTATTACCCCTAATACATACCACCACAGGGACCATGTCCAATCTACGTCGGCGGGACTGGCCAGAAACCGACTGCCGCTCGTCCCATCAGGGCCCAGAGAATTGTCAGGGGGATCGCTGCCAACTGCCCCCGACCGGCGTGGTGTGATCCCCGCCCGAAAACCGGCACCGGAGAACACGGCAGCCGGCGGCGGGGCGGGATTCACGCCACCCCCCCGGGGATTCTCCGACCCGGTGGGGGGTTGGAGAATCTCGCCCCCTATCTCTCAGAATCCTTTCCAATATTTTGATCACCACAGACGTAAGACTGATGGATCTGTAATTCCCAGGGATTTCCCTATTCCCTTTCTTGAACAGGGGAACAACATTCGCCTTCCTCCAATCATCCGGTACTACTCTAGTGGAGAGTGAGGATGCAAAGATCATCGCCAACGGCGCAGCAATCTCTTCCCTCGCTTCCCGTAGTAACCTTGGGTATATCCCGTCAGACCCAGGGGACTTCTGTATCCTGATGCTCTTCAAAATTTAAAAATTTCCAAGGGTTCTGCTAGCCAAAGCTAGAAGTACTATATGCTATGTTGCAACTTCTTGAACTCCTCGTTTTCTCTGCTACTTGACCTAAAGATATATGCTGATTAAGTATCCATGGATCAAAAATGACAGCAGCAAAAACAATTTTTTTGGGGGGGAAATGTTTTAATTACATTTTTTAGCATTTTATGCAAAATTATAAAACATACAAGTAAAAACCCTTAACCAAACACAAGTCCCAAACAAATCCCCAACACAATCTTCCAATCCATGAAACAAAATAAGAACCCCCCCCCATTCACTCATCCCTCCCACCCCCTCACCCCCATCCTCCGTCTAACAGCTAACAGTCACCAATTCTCTGAAATACAAAATTCACGGCCGCCATTTCCAGTAGAACCCTTCAATTGACCCACTCGCAGTGCATTTGACCTTCTCAAGGTGCAAAAACACCATCAAATCCCCTAGCCAAGCCGAAGCTCTCGGCGGTATCGCCAACCTCTAGTCCAGCAGGATACACCTCCGCACCCATTCAAAGCTCCGGCACTTCCAAAACCTGGAAAATAAGGGCAGCTCAATATTTAGAATCGTCGACATGGTGTTGAAAAAGGACCTCCAGAATCCCACCAGCTTAGAACAGGACCTAAACATGGGTGTGTGTGGTTTGTGTGCCCCCTTGAGCAGCGCTCACACATAGTCACTACCCCTCAAAAAAATGACTCTTCCTGACCTTAGTGAGGTGGGTTGGAAACACTACCTTTAACTGGATAATCTCAGTCTTGCACACAACAATGTGGCGTTCACCCTCCGCAGCCTTTCACTCCATACCTGTTCCCAATTCCTCCACCCATTTAGCCTTCACCCCTTCCACCGATCTCAACCCTTCCCTTACGATCCATTCATACGTCACTGATATACTCCCCTCCCCCGACTGCGAACAGGAGAGAATCCTTTCCAATAAGAATGATTGTGGCACCACCGGGAAAATTGAAAAAAATTCTTAATGAATCTTCGCACCTGGAGGTACCTAAACATGTCTAAGCCTGACACCCCAAATTTCTCCTGCAGCTCCTTCAGACAGACAAACCACCCCTCCAAGAATAAATCACGACACTCTCCAGCCCTTTCTCTCTCCCTGCATCAAATGTGGCAGCTAGCCTTGCTGGCTCAAACAGGTGGTTAGCACAAATGGGGCCAGCCTCGAATCTGCCTCTGACTTGAAATGCTGGCAGAGTTACCTTTATATTTTTAGTGTGGACACCACCACTAGGTTCGCTGAGTAGCTTCGGTGCCAACAGAAGTGACGTTGTTACCAATGCCCCCAAACCTGTCCCTATACATGACCCAGACTCCATCTGAACTCAGAAAGCCGCCGGGTCCCTGCACCATCCCAACACCTTCTCTGTGTTGGCTGCCCAATAATAGTACAGAAAATTTAGCAATGCGAGAACCCCTGCCTGTTTCTCCCTGTGGAGGACATCCCTCCGAATCCTCGGGACCTTATCTGCACAAATAAAGCCGAAAATAAGCCACTTGACCCTTCAGGAGACACTAAATTAAAAATATAAATCTCGGCAAGATGTTCATCTTAACTGATTACACCCTGCCCCCCAACAATATCGGGAGACTACCCCACCTTCGTAAGTTTGGCTTAACTTTACTCACCGGGGTCATATCATTCAACCTCTGAATCTGCATCAAATCCCCCGCCACCTGGACCCCTAAGAATCAAAAACTTGTCCCTGCCAACCCAAATGCTAACCTCCCAATCCGGCTCCCACTGCCTACCCCCCCCCCCCCCCCCCCCCAATGCAGTGACCACAAAATATTCACTCTTCCCTATGTTTAACTTGTAACCGGAGAAGGCACCGAAGCTCTGCAAAATACCCATAATATTCCCTACAGACCAATGGTTTTCAAACAATTTTGGACCGGGACCCATTTTTATCAACTGGCCTTCCTTCGGGACCCATGCATTTGCGAACCATGCCGGCCAACCTTTGCAATCCGCCATTTTCTTTAATCTCACTTCAATCAGATTCACAGGAGGAGAGAGCTATGCATATATCGGGTGCAGGATTCAGCCGGTTCCTTTATGCCGTCTTCATCTTTGTGAAGACGGAAAATCCAACTTCACACAAGTAGGTCATTGTGAAGGGCAAAAGCAACAAAATGCTTGTTTTACTCAGCTCTGGATACGCTTCAGAGACACTACTCCAGAATGCCGACAGCCTCATTGACTTGTGCTGTGTTTTTAATGTGCTTTCACAGCTGTGGCGTAGAAGTTCAATCTCTTCATTTGAAGTCAGCTGCAAGTTAACAATTGATTTTGGGGTCTCAAACTCAAAGGAATTTTTCACCCACCTCTACTCTCTCGAAATCTTAAACTTCTCCTCTGGAAAGTAGCGACAAAAACTGTTGATCAAGGTAGCCAGATGTGACTGAATAAGGCTTGCCAGTCCACTGACCATTTCCTTACAAACACTGTTTTCTTTGATGTGTCATAGCAGTGTGGGGAACATGCAGTAATTTTGGCTTTGCACACTCAATTGCCAAACTTTCAATGACTTTTGGAAAGCTTTGATTTCTTCACAATGCCGAATGCAATCATCATCCTTCCTTTGCAATTTGAGGTTCAGTTAATTTAGAATTGAAAAGATGCCTCTAAGGTAAGACATAGGAAGCATCTAAGTTTCATCAGCAAACAGATTAGCCAGAGGGGATGTTTTCTCGAGAAGGAAAGCGTAGATTTGATACCTCAGTTCATAAACTCTGACTAGTGTCATGTGAGAGTACCTTTAAGAAATGGGTGTTTATAAATGGGTGTGTATATAAATATCTGTAGTGAGAATACCTTTAAAAAATGGGAGTTTACTACTGCAGTGATGTCAGACAGTGGGTGGAGCTGGGCTGTCTGTCAGCTTTTTACTTTTGTTTTTGAGCAGGCTGCAGGGTGTGTTTTAGTTTCATTTTGAGTGAAAGCCAGACCAAGCAGGTGTACTGCTGTTCTACCTGCCATAAAAGACTATCTCTTAATTATTTGGTGAATTCAGAATTATAAATGTTCTCAGTAGTGAATGTAAACGTAATGTGCTTCTGTTGAAAGGTGTTTCTTCTGTCTTCTGGATGTTGTTTGGGAAGTTATTAAGCATTACTTCGTGTTGTATTCTTTGGGGGTTGTATTTGAATTAATGGTTGCTATGATGTTCACTGTATGTTTCAAAAAGGTTAACTTGAGTTCATAGAATAAACATTGTTTTGCTTTACAAAATACTTTTCCATTTCTGCTGTACCACACCTGTAGAGTGGGCCGTGTGTTCCCCATACCACAATCTATTAAAAGTTGTGGGTCAGGTGAACTCCATGATACATTTTGGGGTTATCTAAACCCTGGCCCAAAACAAATTGGGGGCTCGAGGGGGATAAACGTCTATCTATTGGATTGGCTTAGTGAACTTAAAGACAGTGAGGGGTGAGCATATTGTGGGTGCTTTTCAGGTATGGTATTCTAGTTTAAGTAGGGAGTGTGTTGTGGCCAATGGCTCTTTCAGAAGCTCTAAAGTTTTTGGAGGTGGAGATGGTCACACGCAGTACCTTACAGACAGAGACTAAAAGCAGACTGTTAGATTTGGCAAAAACATTGCAGTTAACATTACCTGACAAAATGCGAAAAGATGAGGTCAGTATGGCGGTGGCTAAGCATTTAAAGTTGCCTGAGATATAGTTTGACTCATTGGAAATAGCAAAAATTCAGTTGCAAATTAAACAAATGAAACATGAGAAAGAATTAAAGCAGCTTGAATATGAAAGAGAGAGAGAGGAAAAAGAAAGAAAAAGAGAGAGAGAGGAAAAAGAGAGCAAAGAAAGGAAAACAGAAAGAATAGCCCTAGCAGAACAAAAAGAAAGAGAAAGGGAGATATAGATCAGGGAAAAAGATAAAGAGAGAGAGTTTGAACTTCAGAAAATGGCCATGAAACATGACAGTCAGTTAAAATTGGCAGACGTAAAGGAAAACATACAGTTGTGGATAGTGATGAAGATAGTGAGAAAGAGCGTCATAGTCAAAGGCTTGGTGGGAATCTATTTAAATAGGTCCAAGCATTGCCAAGGTTTAATGAGAAGGAGGTAGAAGCTTTTTTCATTTCATTTGAGAAGGTAGCTAAACAAATGAAATGGCCACAGGACATGTGGGTATTACTGATTCAAACAAAGCTGGTAGGTAGGGCTAGTGAAGTGTTTGCATCACTATCAGAGGAGGTATCTGAGTCGTATGAGGAGGTGAAAAAATCCATCTTAGGTGCATATGAATAAGTGGCTGAAGCCTACAGACAAAGGTTTAGAAATTTCAGGAAAGAATTTGGTCAAACATACATGGAGTTTGAAAGGATCAAACAGAGTAATTTTCATAGGTGGATAAGGGCTTTGAAAGTAGACCAAACGTATGAAGCTCTCAGAGAAATTATACTTTTGGAGGAGTTTAAAAATTCAATTCCTGATGTCGTGAGAACTCATGTGGAAGAGCAGAGGGTTAAAACTGCGAGATTAGCAGCAGAAATGGCAGATGGTTATGAATTAGTTCATAAATCAAAGCTTGGTTTCCGACGTCAGTTTCAGCCTATGAGGGATAGAAACTGGGGACATGAGAAATACTCAAGTGGTAAAGGTAAAGGTGATCTGATGGGAGATAATAAGTAGAGTGTACCTCAGATTAAAAAAGAAATCCAGGAGGGTGGAAAAGAAATAAACAACGAACAAAGAAATGTACAGCACAGGAACAGGTCCTTCGGCCCTCCAAACCCGTGCCAACCATGCTGCCCGACTAAACTACAATCTTCTACACTTCCTGGGTCCGTATCCCTCTATTCCCATCCTATTCATGTATTTGTCAAGATGCCCCTTAAATGTCACTATTGTCCCTGCTTCCACCACCTCCTCCGATAGCAAGTTCCAGGCACCCACTACCCTCTGTGTAAAAAACTTGCCTCGTACATCTACTCTAAACCTTGCCCCTCTCACCTTAAACCTATGCCCCCTAGTAATTGACCCCTCTACCCTGGGGAAAAGCCTCTGACTATCCACTCTGTCTATGCCCCTCATAATTTTGTAGACCTCTATCAGGTCGCCCCTCAACCTCCGTCGTTCCAGTGAGAACAAACCGAGTTTATTCAACCGCTCCTCATAGCTAATGCCCTCCATACCAGGCAACATTCTGGTAAATCTCTTCTGCACCCTCTCTAAAGCCTCCACATCCTTCTGGTAGTGTGGCGATCAGAATTGAACACTATACTCCAAGTGTGGCCTAACTAAGTTTCTAGATGAAAAGTTTCAAATGTTTTCACTGTCATAAACTAGGCCATGTAAAGACACAGTGTTGGTGGTTGAAGAAAAGCACTGGGAAGGCTGATATGGTAAAACAGGATAAGACAGTGGGGGTTGTTAAAGTGGAAAAGGAAAGCCCAAGTGAAGCGAAGGAGGTGCAAAAGATTGTACAGCCTGATCAAGAGGTGATTGATCAGAAGGTGCCAGATCTCTTTAAAGAATTTACTTGCGTGGGTAAAGTTTACTCATGTGTATCAGGAGGAGCAGGTAAAGAAGTCACAATTTTATGAGATACGGGAGCTAGTCAATCTTTAATGGTAAGAGTTGAGGAGTTATGTAGTTTGGGAAGAATGTTGCCAGAAAAGGTGGTAATATGTGGAATTCAGGGTGAGAGGAGTTGTGTTCCATTATATAAGATAAGGTTGGAAAGTCCAGTGAAGAGTGGTGAAGTGGTAGTAGGAGTAATAGAGAAGCTATCTTGTCCAGGAATACAGTTTATCTTGGGTAATGATATAGCTGGATCGCAGGTGGGAGTGATGCCTACTGTAGTGGATAAGTCAGTGGAAAATCAGACAACTGAAGTGTTGAAGGACGAATATCTTGGGATTTTTCCAGATTGTGTAGTAACAATGTCGCAAAGTCGCAGGTGAAAACAAGAGGAGAAATCAAAGAGTGAAGATGATGTTGAAGTGCAATTATCAGAAACGATTTTTGATCAGATGGTTGAAAAAGAACAAGAACAGGTGGAGGATGAGGCGGATATTTTTTGTTCAGGAAAATTGGCGGAGTTACACCAAAAAGATGTAGAAATAAAATAGATGTATTAGAAAGCATACACGGAAGAGGAATCTGCATGTATACCAGAGTGCTATTACCGTAAAAGTGATGTCTTTTTTTTTAACAAACAATTTTATTGAGGTATTTTTTGGCATAGTAAACAGTTACAGATTACAGAAATGTGAAAACATCAACGAAAAACCAACACTTCCACCAAACCATAGTGCACATAACCGATCCTATCCCATAACAACTACCCGCCTATTTATCCCTCCAACTCTACTCTAATCTCCCCCCCCCCTGCTGGCGTTCAATCTCCCGCGAAGAAGTCGATGAATGATGGTTGCCATTTTCGGGCGAAACTCAATACAGATCCCCTCAAGGCGAACATGATTTTTTTCCAGACCCAGAAAACTCGACATGTCCGAAAGGTATAGTTCGGTCTTCGGGGGTTTTGAGTCCCTCCATGCCAGCAGTATTCGTCGCCGGGCTATCAGGGAAGCAAAGGCCAGAATGCCGGCCTCTTTCTCCTCCTGAACTCCCGGGTCTTCAGAAACTCCGAAAATTGCCACCTCTGGGCTCATCACTACCCTTGTTTTCAGTACCCGGGACATGACACCCGCAAATCCCTCCC
Source organism: Scyliorhinus torazame (assembly GCF_047496885.1). Lineage (NCBI taxonomy): Eukaryota > Metazoa > Chordata > Chondrichthyes > Carcharhiniformes > Scyliorhinidae > Scyliorhinus > Scyliorhinus torazame. The sequence goes on from NC_092721.1 coordinate 103,129,176, forward strand.
AGTACCCCCTAAGCTTAGGGCATGCCCAAAACATGTGAGTGTGGTTCGCTGGTCCTCCCGCGCATCTAGCGCACTTGTCCTCTACCCCAAAGAATTTGCTCATCTGAGCCACCGAATTTGCTCATCTGAGCCACTGAGTGGGCCCGGTGAATGACCTTAAATTGAATCAGGCCAAGCCTGGCACATGTTGCGGTTGAGTTTACCCTACTCAGAGTTTCCGCCCATACCCCGCCCTCCATCTCCCCGCCAAGTTCCTTCTCCCATTTGAGTTTTAGTTCCTCCGTCTAGGACTCTTTCCCCTTCATGAGCACCTTGTAAATATCCGAGACTCTACCCTCTCCTCCTTCTCCTCTAGAGACTATTCTGTCCTGGATCCCTATTGGCGGGAGGCGTGGGAAGGATGGGACCTGTCTGTGTATAAAGTCCCGCACTTGTACGTACCTGAAGTAATTTCCCCTTATCAGCCCAAATTTCTCCTCCAAAGCCCTCATGCTCGCAAAGCTCCCCTCCAGGAACATATCAACCACCCTCCTCACCCCCGCCCGCCGCCATGTTCGAAACCCACCAACCATGTACCCGGGGGCGAATCGATGGTTATCACATATCGGAGCCCAGAACGATGCACCCACGTCCCCTACTTGTTTCCTCCACTGGCCCCATATCCACAGGGCCGCCCCCACTGGTGGAGTACCTGGCCGTCGAAAGCGTTGGGGAGCCGTGACCAGGGCTGCCAGGCTGGTGCCCCTGCACGAAACCGCCTCCACCCGCTCCCAAATAGACCCCGTACCCACCATCCATTTCCTTATCATGGCTATGTTAGCCGCCCAGTAATAATTGATCAGATTCGGCAACGCCAGTCCCCCCTCGCTGCGGTTCCTTTCAAGCATCGCCTTCCTAACCCGTGGGGATTTTCCCGCCCAGACAAAGCACATAATAATGTTGCTGGTCCTTTTAAAGAAGGACTGCGGGATAAAGATTGGGAGGCACTGAAAAATGAACAGGAATCTTGGGAGGATTGTCATGTTTACCATCTGCACCCTCCCCGCAAGTGATAGTGGGAGTGCATCCCATCTCCGAAACTCCCTCTTCATTTGTTCCACCACTCTAGTCAAATTTAACTTATGCAACCTGCCCCAGTCTCGTGCCACCTGTATCCCCAAGTACCGGAAACTTTCCTCCACCAGCCTAAATGGCAGCTCCTTCAGCCTATTCTCCTGGCCCCTTGCCTGCACCACAAACATCTCACTCTTGGTCATATTTAATTTGTACCCTGAGAACCGGCCAAACTTTCTCAATGTTTCCAGTATATTGTCCATCCCGGCCAGTGGGTCCGACACGTACAGGAGCAAGTCGTCTGCATAGAGAGAGACCTTGTGCTCCACCCCCGCCATCCCCTAGTCATTCCCTTCCACCCCTTCGCAGCTCTCAGGGCAATCGCCAACGGTCCTAGGGCCAGCGCGAACAGCAACGGGGTAAGTGGGCATCCCTGTCTTGTCCCGCGGTGTAGTCTGAAATAGTCTGACGTTGTCCTGTTCGTCCTTAAAAGTGATGTCTTGATGAGAAAATGGAGACCTTTACATATGCAAGCGGATGAAAAGTGGGCAGAAGTTCATCAAGTAGTATTGCCGGTAGCGTATAGAAAGGAGGTGTTGCGAGTTGCACATGAGGTACCAGTGGGAGGTCATTTGGGAAGAAAGAAAACTCAAGCTAAAATCCAGAAACATTTTTATTGGCCCGGACTACATAAAGATGTAGTTAAATTTTGTCAATCATGTCACACATGTCAAGTGATAGGGAAACCTCATGCAGTGATAAAACCAGCATACTTAATACCCAGTCCAGCATTTGAGGAACCTTTTACACGGGTCCTAATTGATTGCGTAGGACCGCTTCCTAAAACAAAAAGTGGGAATCAATATCTTCTGACTATAATGGATGTGTCTACTAGGTTTCCAGAGGCCATTCCAGTACGTAATATTACAGCTAAAAAGATTGTGGAGGAGTTACTTAAATTCTTTACTAGATATGGACTACCCACAGAAATACAATCGGATCAAGGATCAAGTTTTACCTCGAGGTTATTCAAAGAAGTTATGGATAGCTTCGGAATAAAACAATTCAAATCAACTGCGTACCATTCAGAATCGCAGGGAGCGTTAGAAAGGTGGCACCAGACATTAAAGACAATGTTGAGGCCTTATTGTCATGATTATCCAGAGGATTGGGATAAAGGAATTCCATTCGTACTGTTTGCAATTAGGGATGCACCTAATGAGTCAACCAATTTTAGTCCTTTTGAACTAATTTTTGGTCATGAGGTAAGAGGACCACTTAAATTGATTAAGGAAAAATTGGTGAGTGAGAAATCGGAAATTACTTAATTGGATTAAGTGTCAAATTTTAGGGAACGATTAAATAGAGCAGGTGAATTGGCTGGACAACATTTAAAAGTTGCACAAAATGTGATGGGATGATAGCGGACAGGAAATCCAAAGTTCATAGTTTTTGCCAGTGGAAATAAAGTTTGAGTGTTGTTACTAGTGGCAGGTGAACCCTTAAAAGCAAGGTTTTGTGGACCTTATCAGATTGAAAGGAAATTAAGTGAGGTGAATTATGTGATAAAAACACCAGATAGAAGGAAGACTCGCCGTGTGAATATGCTTAAAAGGTACTTTGAAAGGGAAGGAGAGGAAAAGGAGGAGGTTTTAATGATTCTAACTCAAAGTGACGAACCAAATCCAGATGACTGTGACTTTGACATACCTCAAATTAAATTGGAAAACGAGGATGTTCTTAAAAATTGGGATAAATTGTTGAGTTACCTTCCAGAGGAAAAACAGACTGACCTGAAAGAGTTATTGATATCACGTGGGCAAGTTTGTAGAGATAAATTGGGAAATACTAAAATGGTTATGCATGATGTAGATGTGGGAAATGCTGTTCCAATCAAACAACATCCATACAGACTTAACCCTTTAAAATTGGTACAGGTTAACAAAAAGATTGAGAGTGTGCTTAAAAATGGCATAATTGAAGTGGGTTGCAGCCAATGGAGCTCACCCATAGTGATGGTACCAAAACCAGACGGTACCCAACGGTTGTGTGTGGACTATAGAAAGGTTAATGCAGTTATAAGAACGGACTCTTATCCTATCCCACGTTTGGAGGATTGCATTGAGAAAGTGGGACAATCAGCTTTTATTTCCAAACTGGATTTACTTAAAGGTTACTGGCAGGTACCTTTATCCGAAAGGGTGAAGGAGATTTCAGCTTTTGTGACTCCAGATGATATATACCAATTCAAGGTCGTGCCATTTGGCATGAAAAACGCCCCAGCCACATTTCAACGGTTAACTAACAAAGTTGTTTCAGGATTACCCAATTGTGCGGTATACATCGACGATCTGGTAATTTTCAGCCAGACATGGAAAGAACATTTGAAACATCTGATGGAGTTATTCGATCGACTTCAGGAGGTGGGTTTGGTGATAAACCTAGCTAAAAGTGAATTTGGTCATACAATCGGACGGGGTCGAATGGTCCCACAGAATGTGAAAACAAAAGTTATTGGGGAGTTTCCGATTCCCTCGACACGATGGGATTTTACCGGAAATTTGTACCGAATTTCAGTAGCGTGGTCGCTCTACTGACGGACTTGCTCAAGAAGCGTAATACATTCCAGTGGACAGCAGAGTGTCAACAGGCATTTGACGGCCTGAAGGCTGTGTTAATCACTGCTCCTGTGTTAGCCATCCCAACTTATACAAAACCATTCAAAGCGGTGGTTGATGCGAGTGATGTGGGGGTAGGTGCGGTGCTTCTACAAGACGACGACGAAGGGCTAGAGCGGCCTATTGGTTATTTTTCAAAGAAATTGAATTCTCATCAGAAAAAGCATTCAATGAGTGAGAAGGAGACGTTGAGTTTGGTGCTAGCTTTGCAACATTTTCACATTTAGACAAAACTAAAACACACCCTGCAGCAAACAGCCTAAAATGAAAGTAAAAAACTGACAGCCAGCTCCACCCACACTCTGACATCACTGATAAACACCCATTTCTTAAAGGTACATTTCTTAAACACCCATTTCTTAAAGGTACTCTCACATGACACCACATGTGAGTGTCCTCCCCGTGTGTGCGTGGGTTTCCTGCGGGTGCTCCGGTTTCCTCCCACAGTCCAAAGATGTGCAGGTGAGGTGGATTGGCCATGATAAATTGCCCTTAGTGTCCAAAATTGCCCTTAGTGTTGGGTGGGGTTACTGGGTTATGGGGATAGGGTGGAGGTGTTGACCTTGGGTAGGGTGCTCTTTCCAAGAGCCGGTGCAGACTTGATGGGCCGAATGGCCTCCTTCTGCACTGTAAATTCTCTGAAATTCTATGAAATGTGATGTCTGACACCATTATATATACTGATCATAATCCATTAACATTTTTGGAGCGATTCTGGAATAACAATGCAAGGCTGTTTCGCTGGAGTTTATTGTTACAGCCATTTCATTTTAAAAAAGCACATGTGGCAGGATGAGAAAACGTGTTAGCCGATGCTTTGTCATGAATGTAATGAACAGAAGCAGTTTCAGTTGGAAGAAGAAGAACGAAAAACAATTGGACTATATTATTATACCTTTTTGCTTGTGTTGTTATTTTGAAACAGAAAAGTATATTTACTGTGTGCATTTCTTAAAGGATAGTGAAAAGGTGAAAAATGAAACCGTCTTGAAGTTGATGGTTTATTTTTTTTTCTTGGGGGCTGGTGTCATGTGAGAGTACCTTTCAGAAACGGGTGTTTAAGAAATGTACCTTTAAGAAATGGGTGTTTATTAGTGATGTCAGAGTGTGGGTGGAGCTGGGTTGTCTGTCAGCTTTTTACTTTTGTTTTAGGCTGTTTGCTGCAGGGTGTGTTTTAGTTTTGTTTTCAGAGCTGGATAGCTGCAGTCACAGCCAGAAGGGGTATTAGTCTCTCTCTCTGTAATCTAAAAACTGTAAATCGATCCTTTGGTGATTTAAAACTAATAAATGTTCTCAGTAGTGACTTTAACCTGATGTGCTTCTGTTAAAAGTTCTTTCTTAAGTCTTATGGATGTTAAAAGGACAGCTTAAGGATGACTTAGTGTTGTATTATTTGGGGGTTGCATTTGAATTAATGCTTGCTCAGATGTTCACTGTATGTTTTAAAAAGGTTAACTTGAGTTCATAGAATAAACATTGTTTTGCTTTAAAAAATACTTTTCCATTTCTGCTGTACTACACCTGCAGAGTGGGCCGTGTGCTCCCCATACCACAATCTATTAAAAGTTGTGGGTCAGGTGAACTTCATGATGCACTTTGGGGTTCTCTAAACTCTGGCCCATAACAGCAGGAGGAATTAATCTCTCTGCTACAGTGTGGGCCATTTTCTCTTTAGCTACATGGTAAGCTGCCATGTAAGAAGTTTTGTCGTTCAATGCAACATTTCTGCTGAGGACTTCAGCTGATGATTTAAGTCAATGTGGAAAAGTGTGAGGTTATGCACTTTGGAAGGAGGAATGGAGGCAGACTATTTTCTAAATGGGGAAATGCTTAGTAAATCAGAAGCACAAAGGGACTTGGGAGTCCTTGTTCAAGATTCTCTTATTAATGTGCAGGCTCAGTCGGCACTTAGGAAGGCAAATACAATGTTAGCATTCATGTTGAGAGGGCTAGAGTACACGACCAGGGATGTACTTCCGAGGCTGTATAAGGCTCTGGTCAGACCCCATTTGGAGTATTGTGAGCATTTTTGGGCCCGTATCTAAGGAAGGATATGCTGCCTTTGGAAAGGTCCAGAGGAGGTTCACAAGAATGATTCCTGGAATGAAGAGCTTGTCATATGAGGAACGGGTGAGGGCTCTGGGTTTGTACTCATTGGAGTTTAGAAGGATGAGGGGGGATCTTACTGAAACTTACAGGATACTGTGAGGCCTGGATAGAGTGAAAGTAGAGAGAATGTTTCCACTTGTTGGAAGAACTAGAAGCAGAGGACACAATCTCAGACTAAAGGGAGGATCCCTTAAAACAGAGATGAGGAGGAATTTCTTCGGCCAGAGGGTGGTGAATCTGTTGGACTCTTTGCCGCAGAAGGCTGTGGAGCCCAAATCAATGAGTATCTTTGAGACAGAGATGGGATAGGTTCTTGATTAATAAGGGGATCAGGGGTTATAGGGAGAAGTCTGGAGAATGGGGACGAGAAAAATATCAGCCATGATTGAATGGCGGAGCAGACTCGATTGGCCGAGTGGCCTAATTCTGCTCCTATGTCTTCTGGCCTAAGTTCTCGCTGCATCCTTTGAAAAAATTCAAGAGGTTGGCCCTCAAACTCTCCATGTGAGTCTTCAAATGTTTTGAGGGTTTTAAACATTCACCAGAGGCCCAGGAGCTCACACCAGCACTTCTTTGCCCTGCTGGGGATTCTCCTGAACAGCTCACACCACCACTGCTTTATCCTGCTATGGATTCTCTTGAGCCACTCACTCCAGCAAGTTTAGTTGTGAGATCCTGGCCTGTTGGTTTCTGGCCCTCTCTTCCTTATTACGAAACAATCCATTTTAAATTCTTCAGTCCTGATGCTTGTTTGCAGCTAACAAAATGGAGGAATTGCAATCGCACCCAAAGCACGTGACGTCAATGTTCGGGCTGCATGACCTGCTCTCTGCCGTCGCCTCAGGCAGGAAAACTGCATCGAATTTTTTTTAAAAATCTTCTTCTAAGTCAGCGCACTGACATCAGGAGGACGTGGTCTTTCTCATTGGGCCTGCGCACTGATGAGTGAGCACGCATGCGCAGCACAACCGACATTCTGAAAGCTGGTCGCACCTGGCATTCTTAAAAGCTGGCAGCTGTGGCCGTTGGCCATTAATTCCCCGATCGGGAAGGCCACGATGCATAGCTTCTTGACCCTCCGAACACCTGCCCACGACCCCACTATGGGTCACGACCCCGACTTTGAAAATGACTGCGATAGACGATTCTGGGTCTCTAACATACAGCAGCAAATCATCTGCATATAACGACACCCTGGGGACGATTCTCCGAGCCCGGAAAATTGAGGTGCGGAGAATCGGCGCCTTGCGCTGGCGCATTTGGTGCGGTGCCGGCCGCAGGCCGGAATTGGCGGGGCCGCCGATTCTCCGGCCCAGATGGGCCGAGCGGCCGCGCCGATATGACAGAGTCCCGCTGGCGCCATTCACCCCTGGTCGCTCCCTGCGGGAACCCTGCGGGGGGGGGGGGGAGGGGGGCTTCTTCACCGGGGGGGGGCCTCCGATGGGGTCTGGCCCACCGATCGGCGGGCCGACCTCTCCCCCCTCCCCTGGGCCTGCTTCCTGGCGCACCGGCCCCTGAACACCGACTCCATGTTGAGTTGGGGCCAGCATGCTAAAGAAGTCCCCCGCGCATGCGCGGCCCAACTGCACTTGCGTGGGTTGGCACGGCGCCCATTTGGTGCCGCGAAAGGAGGCTGGAGCGGGCTGAACCGCTCCAGTGCCGTGCTGGCCCTCTGTGGAGGTCAGAATCGGTAGTACCAGGGCCCGATTCACACCGTCATGAAATGCGACGGCATTCACGACGGCGCAAACACTTGGGCTCCATATCGGAGAATCGCCCCACCTATATTCCACCCCACTATCCTCACACAGCAGACCACGATTATGTGGGACACCCTCTGAGGAGAGCACTGCAGAGCCCCACCTGAGCCATGAGTACATCAGAAGTGCATCTTCAGGATACCAATCATCTGCTCAATGATGGATCGTGTCAACCTATGTGCTGTATTATACCTCTTCTAATCGTTCTGAGGACGAGGCACGGGTGTTATGAGCCATCATTTGAGCGAGTACCTCTTGTCCCCAAGCAGCCAGCCTGTAATCACCAAGGTCCTTCCAATATGTCAGTCAGGATGTTTGAGTCATGCGAACTTCCAGGGTATCTGGCACAAATGTGCTTCTGATGATCACACACCTGTTGAATGTTCAAGGAGTGCAATCTTTTCTTGTTAATGAACATCAGGGGTTGCTGCCATAGAGCCCTCAAAGCCACACTTGTGCAATCGATTACACCTTGTACCCTAGGGAAGCTTGATTTAGCCACACACCTCACAAATCTAACAGCTTGGCCAGCTTCATTGAATGCGAACTTCACATTATGATGACCCTTCTATAGAGGGCATCTGCCATTGACTTAATACATGTATGTGCAAACAGTCAGCCAATGTTATGCCATAGAGCTACATCTGCATTACTAGTTTTTCGCTGATACAGCCTTGCTGTTGAGGTGCATATCCTCAGTTCTAGGTGACCAAGATGCCACCATGATAGTTGACATCTCAATCCCACAGAAGTTAGAAGAGTTTAGAACACGTTCATGAAATATGCCACCGTATGAACATACAAAGGTATGAACATACAAAATACGAGTAGGCAATTCAGCCCCAAGAGCCAGCTCCATATTCAATAAGTTCATGGCTGATTGGATTGTGCTGAGTTCCACATTCCCCATCGACCAATAATCTTTGATTCCCTTACATAACAAGAATCGATCTACCTCCACCTTAAAAATATTCAGTGTTCCCACTTTCACAGCCTTCTGAGGAAGAGTTCCAAAGTCGTGCAACCCTCGGAGAGAAAAAATTCTCCTCATCTCTGTCCGATTAGGGGGACCCGAATTTTAAATCAGTAAGTTATACACTTACCCACAAGAGGAAACATCCTTTCAATACCATTCACGATGTTATATACTTCAATCAAGTCCCCTCAATCCTCTAAACACTAATGGAAACAAATCCATCCTTTCCAACCTATCCTCATAAAACAACCATTCATTCCAGGTATCAATCTAGTAAACACCCTCTGAAATGCCTCCTATGTATTTACATCCTTCCTTAAATAAGGAGACCAAAACTGCACACAGTATTTGAGATACGGTCTCACCAACGTCCTCTATATCTGAAGCATAACATCCTTACTTTTATTTTGAATTCCTCTTGTAATAAAGGGTAGCATTCCATTAGCCTTTAAAAAAAATAAATATGTTCATTCAAATTTTTCCAACAAAATGTTTTAGCAAACAAGCCCCCCCCCCCCCCCCCCCCATAACATAAAGAAGAAAGAACACAAACACCACAATCAAAAATAATAAACGACATATACATTGGGTTTCTCCCGCATATATTAACCCCCCCATATGACATTCAAAAGTACCCTTGGGGAAACCCCCCTCCCCCCACCCGCCCAAATACCCCCCCGAAAGAGACACCCCCCCTCCCCCACCCCCCGGGTTGCTGCTGCTGACCTCCTCCTAGCACTCCCCGAGATAGTCTAGGAACGGTTGCCACCGCCTGAAGAACCCCTGCACAGAGCCTCGTAAGGCAAACTTTATCCTCGCCAGCTTAATGAACCCTGCCATGTCGTTTATCCAGGCTTCCACACTGGGGGGCTTCGCATCCTTCCATACTAACAAGATCCTCCGCCGGGCTACCAGGGACGCAAAGGCCAGGATACCGGCCTCTTTCGCCTCCTGCACTCCCGGCTCTTCCGTTACCCCAAATAGTGCCAACCCTCAACTCGGCTTGACCTGGACTTTCACCACCTTGGACATAGTCCTCGCGAAACCCCTCCAGAACCCATCCAGCGCCGGGCACGACCAGAACATGTGGACGTGGTTCGCCGGGCTTCCCGAGCACCTCCCACATCTATCCTCCACCCCAAAGAACCTACTCATCCTCGCCCCTGTCATATGCGCTCTGTGAACAAGCTTGAATTGTATTAGGCTGAGCCTGGCGCAAGAGGAGGAAGAATTAACCCTACTCAGGGCATCAGCCCACAGACCCTCATCAATCTCCTACCCAAGCTCCTCCTCCCACTTGCCCTTTAGCTCCTCTACCGAAACCTGCTCCTCTTTTTTCATCTCTTGATAGATCACCAAAACCTTGCCTTCTCCGGCCCATACACCCAAAATCACCCTGTCCTGAATCCTCTGTGCCGGGAGCAACGGGAATTCCCTCACCTGCCGCCTCACAAACGCCCTCACTTGCATATACCTGAACGCATTTCCCGGGGGTAACCCAAACTTCTCCTCCAGCGCCCCTAGGCTCGCAAACGTCCCATCTATAAACAGGTCCCCCATTCTTCTGATCCCTGCCCGATGCCAGCTCCGAAACCCCCCATCCATCCTTCCCGGGATGAACCGATGGTTCTCCCGAATCGGGGACCAAACCGAGGCTCCCATCTCGCCCCTATGCCGTTTCCACTGCCCCCAGATCTTCAACGTTGTCACCACCAACGGACTCGTGCCCCTGCAGGACGCCATCTCTAACCTCTTCCACGCCGCCCCCTCTCCCTCTGTTACCCACTTACGGATCATCGCCACGTTGGCTGCCCAATAGTAGCCGCACAGATTCGTCAGCGCAAGCCCTCCCTGTCCCTGCTATGCTCCAGAAACACCCTCTTTACCCTCGGGGTCTTATTTGCCCACACGAAACCCATGATGCTCCTACCTACCCGTTTTAAAAAGGCCTTGGTAATCACAATGGGAAGGCACTGGAAGACAAAGAGAAACCTCAGGAGGACCATCATTTTAACCGACTGTACCCTGCCCGCTAGCGAGAGTGGCAGCACATCCCATCTTTTGACATCCTCCTCCATCTGCTCCACCAACCGCGTCAAATTGAGCTTGTACAGGGCCCCCCAGCTCCCAGCCACCTGGATCCCCAAGTACCGAAAGTTCCTTTCCGCCCTCTTCAATGGTAGGTCGTCTATCCCCCTTCTCTGGTCCCCTGGATGCAGCACAAAGAGCTCACTTTTCCCTACGTTGAGCTTATAGCCCGAGAAGTCCCCAAACTCCCTTAGTATCCGCATGACCTCCACCATCCCGTCCACTGGATCTGCCACATACAGCAACAGGTCGTCCGCATACAGCGACACCCGATGTTCCTCTTCCCCCGGACCAGTCCCCTCCATTTCCTGGACTCCCTTAGTGCCATGGCCAAAGCTCAATTGCCAATGCAAACAACAAGGGGGCCAGGGGGCACCCCTGCCTCGTCCCTCGGTACAGCCGAAAGTGCTCCGACCTCCGCCGATTCGTAGCCACACTCGCCACCTGGGCTCTATATAGGAACCTGACCCAACTGATAAACCCCTCCCCGAACCGAAACCTCCGCAGCACTTCCCAAAGATACTCCCACTCCACCCGGTCGAAGGCCTTCTCTGCGTCCATAGCTGCCACTACCTCCGCCTCTCCCTCCACCGATGGCATCATAATCACGTTGAGGAGCCTCCGCACATTAGTGTTTAGCTGCCTGCCCTTTACAAATCCCGTCTGGTCCTCATGAATCACCCCAGGGGCACAGTCCTCAATTCTCGTAGCCAGCACTTTTGCCAGCAACTTAGCATCCACATGAAGGAGCGAGATCGGTCTATACGACCCACATTGCAGCGGGTCCTTCTCCCGCTTCAGAATCAGTGAGATCAGCGCCCCGGACATTGTCGGGGGCAGGGTCCCCCTCTCCCTTGCCTCATTGAAGGGGGCAGCACAGTAGCATTGTGGATAGCACAATTGCTTCACAGCTCCAGGGTCCCAGGTTCGATTCCGGCTTGGGACACTGTCTGTGCGGAGTCTGCACATCCTCCCCGTGTGTGCGTGGGTTTCCTCCGGGTACTCCGGTTTCCTCCCACAGTCCAAAGATGTGCGGGTTAGGTGGATTGGCCATGATAAATTACCCATAGTGTCCAAAATTGCCCTTAGTGTTGGGTGGGGTTACTGGGTTATGGGGATGGGGTGGAGGTGTTGATCTTGGGTGGGGTGCTCTTTCCAAGAGCCGGTGTGGACTCGATGGGCCGAATGGCCACTTTCTGCACTGTAAATTCTATGATGATTGAAAGTCCTCACTAACAACGGGCCTAGCAGGTCCACATATTTCCCATAAAATTTGACCGGGAACCCATCCGGCCCCGGGGCCTTCCCCGCCTGTATGTTCCCCAATCCTTTAACCAGCTCCTCCAACCCAATTGGCACCCCTAAACTAGCCACCTCCTGCTCCTCCACCCTCGGGTACCTCAGTTGATCCAAAAATCGTTGCATCCCCTCTTCCCCCGCTGGGGGCTCAGATCTGTACAGCTCCTCATAGAAGTCTTTAAATACCTCATTTACTCTCACCGCACTCCGCACCGTATTCCCGCTGCTATCCTTAACTGCACCTATCTCCCTCGCTGCCACCCTCTTACGGAGCTGGTGTGCCAGCATCCGGCTCGCCTTCTCCCCATACTCGTACGTCGCCCTCTGTGCTTTCCTCCACTGTGCCTCTGCTTTCACTGTGGTCAACAGGTCAAACTCCGTCTGGAGGCTTCGCCGCTCCCTAAGTAGTCCCTCCTCGGGGGCCTCTGCATATCTCCTATCCACCCTTAATATCTCCCCCACCAATCTCTCCCTCTCCCTGCCCTCTCTCTTCTCCCTGTGGGCCCTAATGGAGATTAACTCTCCCCTGACCACCGCCTTCAATGCCTCCCAGACTACCCCCACCTGCACCTCTCCATTGTCATTGGCCTCCAAGTATCTCTCAATGCACCCCCAGACCCTCCCACACACCTCCTCATCCGCCAGTAATCCCACATCAAGACGCCACAGCGGGTGCTGGTCCCTCTCCTCTCCTAACTCCAGCTCCACCCAGTGCGGGGCGTGGTCTGAGATGGCTATGGCTGAATACTCCGTTCCTTCCACTTTCGGGATAGCGCCCTACTCAAAACAAAAAAATCTATCCGGGAGTAGGCTCTATGTACATGGGAAAAGAATGAGAATTCCCTGGCCAGGGGCCTAGCAAACCTCCATGGATCCACTCCCCCCATCTGGTCCATAAACCCCCTAAGCACCTTGGCCGCAGCCGGCCTCTTCCCCATCTTGGATCTGGAGCGATCTTATGCTGGATCCAGCACCGTGTTGAAACCCCCCCCCCCATTTTCAAGCTTCCTGCCTCCAGGTCCGGAAACCGACCCAGCATAAGACCATAAGACCATAAGACATAGGAGCGGAAGTAAGGAATTCAGCCCATCGAGTCCACTCCACCATTCAATCATGGCTGATTTCAACTCCATTTACCCGCTCTCTCTCCATAGCCCTTAATTCCTCGAGAGATCAAGAATTTATCAACTTCTGTCTTAAAGACACTCAACGTCCTGGCCTCCACCGCCCTCTGTGGCAATGAATTCCACAGACCCACCACTCTCTGGCTGAAGAAATTTCTCCTCATCTCTGTTCTAAAGTGACTCCCTTTTATTCTAAGGCTGTGCCCCCGGGTCCTAGTCTCCCCTGCTAATGGAAACAACTTTCCTACATCCACCCTATCTAAGCCATTCATTATCTTGTAAGTTTCTATTAGATCTCCCCTCAACCTCCTAAACTCCAATGAATATAATCCCAGGATCCTCAGACGTTCATCGTATGTTACCATTCCTGGGATCATCCGTGTGAATCTCCGCTGGACCCGCTCCAGTGCCAGTATGTCCTTCCTGAGGTGTGGGGCCCAAAATTGCTCACAGTATTCTAAATGAGGCCTAACTAATGCTTTATAAAGCTTCAGAAGTACATCCCTGCTTTTATATTCCAAGCCTCTTGAGATGAATGACAACATTGCATTTGCTTTCTTAATTACGGACTCAACCTGCAAGTTTACCTTCAGAGAATCCTGGACTAGGACTCCCAAGTCCCTTTGCACTTCAGCATTATGAATTTTGTCACCGTTTAGAAAATAGTCCATGCCTCTATTCTTTTTTCCAAAGTGCAAGACCTCGCACTTGCCACGTTGAATTTCATCAACCATTTCTTGGACCACTCTCCTAAACTGTCTAAATCTTTCTGCAGCCTCCCCACCTCCTCCATACTACCTGCCCCTCCACCTATCTTTGTATCATCAGCAAACTTAGCCAGAATGCCCCCAGTCCCGGCATCTAGATCGTTAATATATAAAGAGAACAGCTGTGGCCCCAACACTGAACCCTGCGGGACACCACTCGTCACCGGTTGCCATTCCGAAAAAGAACCTTTTATCCCAACTCTCTGTCATCTGCCTGACAGCCAATCGTCAATCCATGTTAGTACCTTGCCTCGAATACCATGGGCCCTTATTTTACTCAGCAATCTCCCGTGAGGCACCTTATCAAAGGCCTTTTGGATGTCAAGATAGATAACACCCATTGGCTCTCCTTGGTCTAACCTATTTGTTATCTCTTCAAAGAACTCTAACAGGTTTGTCAGGCACGACCTCCCCTTACTAAATCCATGCTGACTTGTCCTAATCCGACCCTGCACTTCCAAGAATTTAGAAATCTCATCCTTAACAATGGATTCCAGAATCTTGCCAACAACTGAGGTTAGGCTAATTGGCCTATAATGTTCCATCTTTTTCCTTGTTACCTTCTTGAACAGGGGGGTTACAACAGCGATTTTCAAATCCTCTGGGACTTTCCCTGACTCCAGTGACTTTTGAAAGATCAGAACTAACGCCTCCACTATTTCTTCAGCTATCTCCTTTAGAACTCTAGGATGTAGCCCATCTGGACCAGGAGATTTATCAATTTTTAGACCTCTTAGTTTCTCTAGCACTTTCTCCTTTGTGATGGCTACCATATTCAACTCTGCCCCCTGACTCTCCTGAATTGTTGGGATATTACTCATGTCTTCTACTGTGAAGACTGACGCAAAGTACTTATTTAGTTCCTCAGCTATTTCCTCGTCTCCCATCACTAGATTACCAGTGTCATTTTGGAGCGGCCCAATGTCAACTTTTGCCTCCCGTTTGTTTTTAATGTATTTAAAGAAACTTTTACTATCATTCCTAATGTTACTGGCTAGCCTACCTTCATAATTGATCCTCTCTTTCCTTCTTTCTCTCTTTGTTATCCTCTGTTTGTTTTTGTAGCCTTCCCAATCTTCTGACTTCCCACTACTCTTTGCCACATTATAGGCTTTCTCTTTTGCTTTGATGCATTCCCTAACTTCCTTTGTCAGCCATGGCTGCCTAATCCCCCCTCTGATAACCTTTCTTTTCTTTGGGATGAACCTCTGTACTGTGTCCTCAATTACTCTCAGAAACTCCTGCCATTGCTGTTCTACTGTCTTTCCCACTAGGCTCTGCTCCCAGTCGATTTTCGTCAGTTCCTCCCTCATGCCCTTGTAGTTACCTTTATTTAACTGTAACACCTTTACATCTGATTCTACCTTCTTTCTTTCAAATTGGAGATTGAATTCTACCATATTATGATCACTGCCTCCTAAGTGTTCCCTTACTTTAAGATCTTTAATCAAGTCTGGCTCATTACATAACACTAAGTCCAGAATGGCCTGTTCCCTCATGGGCTCCATCACAAGCTGTTCCAAAAAGCCCTCCTGTAAACATTCAATGAATTCCCTTTCCTTGGGTCCACTGGCAGCATTATTTACCCAGTCCACCTGCATATTGAAGTCCCCCATGATCACTGTGACCTTGCCTCTCTGACATGCACTTTCTATTTTGTGGTGCATTTTGTGCCCCCGGTCCTGACCACTGTTAGGAGGCCTGTACATAACTCCCATTGTGGTGTTTTTGCCTTTGTGGTTCCTCAACTCTACCCACACAGACTCCACATCATCTGACCCTATGTCGTTTAGTGCTATTGATTTAATTTCATTCCTAATTAACAAGGCAACCCCGCCCCCTCTGCCCACCTCTCTGTCTTTTCGATAGGTTGTGAATCCCTGGATGTTTAAATGCCAGTCCTGAACCCCCTGCAACCATGTCTCTGTGATGCCTACCACATCATACCTGCCAGTCACAATCTGGGCCACAAGCTCATCTACCTTGTTCCGTACACTGCGCGCATTTAAATATAGCACCTTTAATTCTCTATTGACCGTCCCTTTTTGTTTTCTTAGTGTGGTGGACCTTGGTTTACTGAGCCTTTCCATACACTGTGTCATATTTTGTGGGATGGGGACTATCGTAACCTCTCCTGAGTTTTGTCTTTTCGTGCTTTATTGTATTCCTAAGCAGCTACGCTTCCCACTGATTACTTCACCTCTTGGTTCCCTGACTTTCCCTTCCCCCCCAATCTCTAGTTTAAAGTCCTATTGACCACCCTATTTACTCTTTTCGCCAGAACACTGGTCCCAGCTCGGTTCAGATGGAGACCATCCCAACGGTATAGGCCCCCCCTGTCCCAAAACTGATGCCAGTGTCCCATGAAAAGGAACCCCTCTTTCCCACACCACTCTTTCAGCCACGTGTTAACTTCTCTTATTCTTGCCTCCCTATGCCAATTTGCACGTGGCTCGGGCAGTAATCCGGAGATTATGACCCTTGAGGACCTGTTTTTTAATTTGAATCCTAGCTCTTTATAATCTCTAAACAGGTCCTCTTTCCTAGACTTGCCTATGTTGTTGGTACCGACATGGACCACAACAACTGGATCCTCCCTCTCCAGTATCCTTTCAAGCCGGTCAGAAATGTCCCGCACCCTAGCACCGGGCAGGCAACATACCATGCGGGACTCTTTATCCTGCTCACAAAGGATACTATCTATCCCCCTGATAATAGAATCCCCTACAACTACAACTTGCCTATTTACTCCCTCCCCTTGAATGGCCTGCTGAACCATGGTGCCTTTGTCAGCTGACTCATCCTTCCTGCAGCCCTGTTCGCCATCCACACAGGGAGTAAGTGCCTCATACCTGTTGGACAGGGTCAAGGGCTGAGGCTCCTGAGTTCCTGACTGCTGGTTCCCTTTACCTGCCTGACTTGCAGTCACACCCTGCTGTCCCTGGCCACTGGCAGGATTTAAATTACTTACTCAGACAGGTGTGACTGCCTGCTGAAACACAGTGTCCAGGTAAGTCTCCCCCTCCCGGATGTGCCTCAGTGTTTGAAGCTCAGACTCCAGCTCATCAACTCTGAGCCGGAACTCTTCGAGCAGCCAACACTTACTGCAGATGTGGTCGCTGCAGCTTGCAATGGGATCTGCCAGCTCCCACATCAAGCAGCTCAAGCACATCGCCTGACCAGCCATCATTAATGAATTAATTAGTTTAATTTAAGTTTACGAGCTTAGCTGTGTTTTTTTAAAATTTGGGGCAGATTTGCTATCAACCAATCAGATCACAGCTTCCCTCTGACGTCACTTTTGAAAAAAAAACTGGAAAACAGGAAGTTACCGTTAGGTTTTTATACTCACAGAGACTGCTCCTCCTCCTCCGAACGGCTCCCGAAATTAGGCCCGAAGAAAGAGAGAGAACAAAACAGTCGGGAAAAAGCACCTTCTCCCACTCTTCACCGAATTACCTCACTGCACCAAATTACCAAATTCTCACTCTGTCTGTGTCTCACTCACTCAGGCTGTGTCTCCTTGACCTGTGCAATGCTTACTAATGTGCGCTTTCTGTCTGTCTTTTATACAGCATGCGCTTCATAAATCCGGCATTATCCCAGTTCGGGGCGTATACGTTTACCAGTACCACCCACACCCCCTGCAACCTACCGCTCACCATCACATATCGACCTCCATTATCCACTACAATATTCTTGGCCTCAAACAACACCCGCTTCCCCACCAGTATTGCCACCCCTCTTTGCATCCAGCCCCGAATGGAATACCTGTCCTACCCATCCCTTTCTCAACCTGACCTGGTCTGCCACCTTCAAATGTGTCTCCTGAAGCATGACCACGTCTGCCTTCAGTCCCTTTAAGTGCGCGAACACTCGTGCCCCCTTAACCGGCCTATTCAGGCCCCTCACATTCCAAGTTATCAGCCGGATTGGGGGGCCTCTCACCCCCCCCCCCCCCCCCCCCGCTGACTAGCCATCTCCTTTTCTAGGCCAGTCACGTGCCCGCGCCTCCCGCACCCTCCAGTCCCCCAGACGGCGGACCCCCGCCCCGACCACCTCTCCTATTTCCAGTTCCCCATTGGCCAATGCAGCAGCAACCCTATACCCCCCTCCCCCCTCCCCCCACTAGACCCATGTCCAGCTCTTTTGCTCCCCCCATAACACTCCCGTAAGTCAGCTGACTCCTGCTGACCCCGGCCTCTCCCGCCTTCCCATCGACCCCCCCAGTGTGGGAATTCCCCCACTCCCTCCTCCCTAGCAGTCAGTGTGCGCTCCTCCGACCCCCGCCGTCCTTCCCTAGCGCGGGAAAAAGCCCGCGTATTCCTGAGCCGGCCCTGCTCCCTCTGGCGCAGCTCCTTTTGCGGCCTTATCTCAATTCTCCCATCCCCGGGCCTCCCCTCCCTCCAACACCGGTGCCCACACTCTCCCCATCAAATCCCTTCACCCATCCCCATCCAGCACCCAACCAAGGGAACATTCCCTACACGTAGTTAAAACCATATATACAGCAGACATCCCCCCCACAACCACAGACCCTCAATTTGAGTCCAACTTTTCAGTCTGTATAAAGCTCCAAGCCTCCTCAGGCGTTTCGAAATAGTGGTGCCAATCTTGGAATGTGACCCACAATCGCGCTGGCTGCAGCATACCGAACTTCACCCCCTTCCGATGGAGCACCGCCTTGGCCCGATTAAAGCCAGCTCTCTTCTTGGTCACCTCCTGGTAGATTCGGATCTCCGTGTTCTCCCACCTGCTGCTACGCTCTTTCTTGGCCCATCTCAGGACACACTCTCTATCCATAAAGCAGTGAAACCTCACCACTACAGCCCTTGGCGGCTCGTTGGCCTTGGGTCTCCTTGCCAGGACCCGATGAGCCCCATTTAGCTCCAGGGGCCTCGGGAAAGCTCCCGCGCCCATCAGCGAATTGAGCATGGTGCTCACATATGCCCCGGTATCGGGCCCCTCAACTCCTTCAGGGAGACCCAGAATCCGAAGATTCTTCCTCCTCGACCTATTCTCCAGGTCCTCAAATCTTTCCGCCCACCTCTTGTGCAGCACCTCGTGTGCCCCACCTTCACTGCCAGGCCCATGATCTCATCCTCGTTCTCCGAGGCTTTCTGCCGCACCTCCCGGATCGCCGCCCCCTGGGCCCTCTGGGTCTCCACTAACTTCTCAATCGCCGCCTTCATTGGTGCCAGCATTTCTGTCTTCAGCTCCTCAAAGCAGCGTTTAAGAAACTCCTGCTGCTCCTGCGACCACTGCGCCCATGCTGCTTGGTCTCCACCCGTCGCCATCTTGCTTTTTCTCCCTCTCACTTTTTGCTGCTCCAAGATGCCTTTTTTCACCGCTCCACTCCTGGTCCAATCCATATACTGTCGGGGGGACCTTGCTGTCACCTTCCCACACTGGAAGCCGTCGAACAAGTGCCATTGGGGCCCCTCTAGAGATCCCTAAAGTCGGTTCCCGGCGGGAGCTGATGAACGTGCGACCTATTCAGGCATGGCCGCAACCGGAAGTTCTCCCATTAGCCTTCTTGATTACATGCTGCACCTGCATACTCACCTTTTGTGACTCACGCATGAAAAACAAAGGCTCTCCTGCAATCTCTGATCTGGATGCTGATCAAGCTCAATTTGTACTTCATCAATGACTGGGTGCCTTTTGGCTTGTCATCCATGCCATTGGAGATTGCAATTTGGAGGTTTCCATTTATGACCTGGCAGACATGCAGCAGCTGCACATTCTTAATTGTTGCCTACATTTTCATTCTTGCTGACCTCACTGTTAATTCTCAAATAGAGCGACAATATTGCAAAATCAATTACTCCTGCAGTCTCTTGTTAAAGTGAACCTAAATGCAATGGCTCCAATTGCACCTTGTTGAGGAAGTCTTCATCTTTTCCCTCTGCTCTGATTCTATTTAAACATTGAAACCCTAAGGAATTTGAGGGTGCCTCCTGAAAGGTCCCACAGTCCAACTGTGGACTCCTCTCTCGCTGCCTCAGACACTTTTCTAGTTTCGATTTCTAACGAAGCAACAACTTTCGGTTTTCAAGATGGTGGTGTTGCATTTTTATTTTGAGACCTACTTCAACCCTTTCATTGTTCAGGTCCCAACAATCTTTCTGGAACCCCAGGTGGCAGGGTGGCACTACAGGAGCATGGTGGCACAGTGGTTAACACTGCTGCCTCACAGTGTCAGTGCCTGGGTACGATTCCAGCCTTGGGTCACTGTCTGTGCAGAGTCTGTACGTTCTCCCTGTGTCTGTGTGGGTTTCCTCCGGGTGCTCCGGTTTTCTTCCACAGTCCAAAGATGTGCAGGTTATGGAGTTATGGGGATAGGGTGTTGGAGTGGGCCGAGGTCTTTCAGGGGTTGGTTCAGACTCGTTAGGCCGAATGGCCTCCTTCTGCATTGTAGAATTCTATGGATTCTATGTGCTGGTTGACCTCCCTCCGGTTTTTTCTCAGTCTCTCTCTGTATCCTAGGGAGGACTGGGTTCCGACTGACTCTTCCTTGAGGTTGAGTTTCTACTTTGGGTCTCTCTCTTTATTCCTCTTTGGAGCTATTGGAATGAGTAGAGTCAATAATGGTGCTCGCTGAGGTAAGGCTGAGTAATCTGTGGTTGTTTTGTTGTGGAGAGGGATTGTTCTTGGTATCCTCTCTGTGATGAAGGATGGTGTGGGGTGGTAGTGTATGGTTCTGGGTCAGTTCGGGCGCACCTCCCTTGGGGTTTTTTCTCTCTTTTTTTCCTCAACCGGGTGATCCGGTCCGATGGTTTGTGGCAGGTTCCCCTGGTCGTACCGGGTAGGAGAGAATCGGACCTCCATCCCAGGGCCCCCAATTGTTGGGTGTCTTGATGGTAATTCTTCTCCTTGGGATGGGGTCTCCTTGGTTTGGGCTGGCGTAATTATCCTTTTCTTCCTAGTATAAGTGGGGATGGTGCATTGCCCCAGATGGGGTGGGAGAGGTGTGGGTTTGGCTGGGGTGCGGGTTTTGGGGTGGGATGTGCTGGAGGTTCTTGGGAATAGTTTCCTGTGTGTCGGGATTTACTGGGCTGGGCCAAGTTTGGTGCTATGGCTGATATCCTGTTCCCCCTGGGGGCTTGGGCTCAAAGGCACTTCATAGGGACATCCTGAGAGGTTGGGTTTTGCATCTTCGGTGCTCTGGGGCCTCGGAATGAGCCACGTCCTGTGGTTTGGTGGACATCCTGCTGGCCCACTGGATGGGGCTATGGGGGCGGCTGAGAGAGACTGGTCAATAAGGGCAGAGAGAGAATAACTTGAAGGAACAGTGAGGCATGTAAGTGTGTATGTGTGAGAGAGAGAGGTGAGTGTGTTTGTGTGAGAAAGGTGAGTTTGTGCGTGTGAGAGAGAGGTGAGTGTGTCTGAGGGGTGAGTGTGTGTGTTCATATGAGAGAGGTTAGAGTATGTGTGTGTGAGAGAGAGAGAGGTGAGTGTGTTTGTGTGAGAAAGGTGAGTATGTGCGTGTGAGAGAGAGGTGAGTGTGTCTGAGGGGTGAGTGTGTGTGTTCATATGAGAGAGGTTAGAGTATGTGTGTGTGAGAGAGAGAGAGGTGAGTGTGTTTGTGAGAGAAAGGTTAGTGTGTGTGTGTGAGAGAGAGAAGCGAGCATGTGAGAGCGAAATGCGAGTATTTGTGTGTGTGAGAGGTGTGTGTGAGAGAGAGAGCGAGAGAGGTTAGTGTGTCTGTGAGGAGAGAGAGAGGTTAGTGTGTGTGAGAGAGAGAGGTGAGTGTGTGTGAGTGTGAGCGATAGAGGTGAGTGTGCGTGTGTGAGAGAAGTGAGCGTGTGAGAGCGAAATGCGAGTATTTGTGTGTGTGAGGTGTGTGTGTGAGGTGTGTGTGTGAGGTGTGTGTGTGTGAGAGGTGTGTGTGTGTGTGTGAGAGGTGTGTGTGTGAGAGGTGTGTGTGTGAGAGGTGTGTGTGTGAGAGGTGTGTGTGTGAGGTGTGTGTGTGAGAGGTGTGTGTGTGAGAGGTGTGTGTGTGTGAGAGGTGTGTGTGAGAGCTGTGTGTGTGTGTGTGTGTGTGAGAGGTGTGTGTGTGTGAGGTGTGAGAGGTGTGTGTGTGAGAGGTGTGTGTGTGAGAGGTGTGTGTGTGAGAGGTGTGTGTGTGAGAGGTGTGTGAGTGAGAGGTGTGTGTGTGAGAGGTGTGTGTGTGTGAGAGGTGTGTGTGTGTGTGAGGTGCGTGTGTGTGTGAGAGATGTGTGTGCGTGTGTGTGAGAGGTGTGTGTGTGTGAGGTGTGCGTGTGAGAGGTGTGTGTGTGAGAGAGGTGCATGTGTGAGAGAGGTGCGTGTGTGAGAGAGGTGTGTGTGTGTGAGAAGTGAGAGAGAGGTGAGTGTGTGTGAGAGGTGTGTGAGGTGAGAGATGTATGTGTGAGGTGAGAGGTGTGTGTGTGAGGTGAGTGTGTGTGAGGTGAGTGTGTGTGAGAGGTGAGAGGTGTGTGTGAGGTGAGTGTGAGGTGAGGTAGAATTTCATAGAATTTACAGTGCAGAAGGAGGCCATTCGGCCCATCGAGTCTGCACCGGCTCTTGGAAAGAGCACCCTACCCAAGGTCAACACCTCCCCCCTATCCCCATAACCCAGTACCCCCTCCCAACACTAAGGGCAATTTTGGACACTAAGGGCAATTTATCACGGCCAATCCACCTAACCTGCACATCTTTGGACTGTGGGAGGAAACCGGAGCACCCGGAGGAAACCCACGCACACACGGGGAGGATGTGCAGACTCCGCACAGACAGTGACCCAAGCCGGAATCGAACCTGGGACCCTGGTGCTGTGAAGCAATTGTGCTATCCACAATGCTACCATGCTGCCCGTGTGTGAGGTGAGAGGTGTGTGTTTGAGGTGAGAGGCGTGTGTGTGTGTGTGAGAGGGGTGTGTGTGTGAGAGGTGAGAGAGAGGTGAGTGTGTGTGAGAGGTGAGAGAAGTGTGTATAGAAATACCCCACAGCAGGTTCCATAGCTGGAAACATTTCGTGAGAAATACCCCACAGCAGGTTCCATAGCTGGAAACATTTCGTGAGAAATGCTGTGGGATATTTCTATACATGAGACACCAAATAAATGCAAGCTGTTATTGTTGCATCCTTTCTCTTTAAACCACACCAGCCTTTGAGAGACTTTTTGTCCAGGCTCAGTGCTGGATGTCTGTTTCTATTTGTTATCATTATGACATAGGCCAATGCGATGTGAAGATGTTGTTGTGGAGTTATATTGGAAACCTTTCAGAGTGCAGAGGTTGAGTAAGGCCTAGCAGAAAACCAAAGACAACCATTAGAGAATACTGGAACTTGAGGCCAGTGGTTGCCTGTGTTTTCTGGTGCAAGGCAAATCTCAAGTTAAAATACAATTATTTACATTGATGTGTCATCCTGAGTAATATACTGAAACTAGACATTAGAATGTAATCCTATTGGATGTATGACCAAGGAAATTTAAATGAGTATTGCTTTCCTTAAGAGACTATCAAAAAGTATGATCCTAGGTACAATATTTGTGGCTTTTTTGCTGCGTTGAAAATTATTTCCAAGAACTGTATTTGCATGCAGTATGAGATAATCAAATTCCTAAGATAACTAAATCTTCACCAAGCCCAGCTTTGTTTTTTTGGAATTCATGGGGCATTCCTGTATGTGCAGTTCTGGTTTGAACACATTTTTGTCTGACCCAACCCTTCAGGTACAACAAGATTCCACTGTACGTTTCAGAGGTAACAAGTACTACTTTTTGTCAGTCTATGGAAGCCGGTGCATTCTTTTGTTTTCCAGCATAAGTTTTGGAACATTCATGATACATTTAACATTAAGAAATATGTTTCATTATGTAAGTAGGGCAACAAAACATTGATGCATGTTATCTCTGAACGTTTTTAAAGTTGAATTTTATATGACTCCTCCTTTTGCAAATTTTTTTTGTTTTGGCTTGCACTATCTACTTAAGCCACACCTAGAAATATCAACACATCCAAATACCTTTGAATCAACAAACATACAATTTATGTCACCTTTATACAAGGTGCTAACAAATTGTATTTAACTATAGCATGTTCTAATATTAACAGGTATCGGTTTTGACTTTAATGTATTGCTCCATTGGAATGTTTGCAGGTTTTCATGGGAATTAAATGCATAACTTCCTGTTTGCAAAACCTGTTCATCCTTTCAGGGACTGACCTGAGGGTAATAATGTGGTACTAGTGCAATGGCAGCATGACACCTGCTTTTTGAAACCAGTGTACACCTGTAGTATCTTTAGCATTGTTTAATTATTTAATTATAATTTTTGCACAGATGCATTGGGCCCTTGTCCACGGCCTGAAGGACGTCAAATACTGCACTGCATATGCGCAACCTGTTCCATGTACGGAATTCCCGAGGCTCGTCGGGACTTGGATTCGCTGCCCCCACTGGGGAACAAGGTAAGCTTGGCCTTCCTATAGGTTAACCAAGCCTCAAGTCATGCCAATATATTACCGTAAATTCCAAGCTCTTTACCTTGCATATTAACCTTTTGAGTGGCAACATATCGAAATCCAAATATACTTCATCTACTGCCTTTCTCTTAACTATGCTAGTAGTTACATCTTTAAAAACTCTAATAAATATTTTAAATACGACTTTCCATTAATTTAACTATGATGGCTTTGCCTGATGTTACTATGATTTTCTAAGTACATTGTTAATAGTCCAGTTGCGGCGATGACTAGCTAAGCCGCACGTTTCGGCGGCTCCAGCTCCAACGGACCTTCGGGCTCTTTTAAGAGCCCCAACGGGAAATTTTCGCGCGACGAAACCCGGTGTGGGGTGAGTGAGTAGGGAGTCCCCCCCCCCAACAAAAGAGGAAAATATCGGCAGCGGCGGCTGCAGCGCGAGGAATCCTCGACGAGAGGGACAGAAAGGGAGAAGACAAGATGGCGGCGGAGAAAGCCCAGGCGGCATGAGGGCCCGAGCAAGATGAAATCTTGAGACGGTGTGTGGAGCTACTAAAGAGGGAGGTGCTGACCCCGATGCTACAGGCAATTGAGGGGCTCAAGGAGGCACAAAGGACCCAGGAGACAGAGCTCCGCGTGGTGGAGCAGAAGGTGACGGATAATGAGGACGAGATCCTGGGCCTGGCGGTCAAAACACAGACGCACGAGGCGCTCCACAAAAGATGCATTGAAAGGATTGAGGCCATAGAAAACAGAGCGCGAAGGAAGAACCTTCGGATACTGGGTCTCCCTGAGGGAGTGGAAGGAGCGGATTGCGGGGCTTATGTAAGCACGATGCTAAGCTCGTTGATGGGAGCTGAGGCCCCTGCGGGCCCCTTAGAGGTGGAGGGGGCACATCGGATCCCGGCGAGAAGACCAAAAGCGGGAGAACCACCTAGGGCGACAATCGTGCGATTTCACCGCTTTAAAGACAGAGAAGAGGTCCTGAGATGGGCTAAAAAAGTACGGAGTAGCAGATGGGAGAATGCAGTGGTACGGGTGTACCAGGATTGGAGTGCGGAGGTGGCGAGAAGGAGGGCGAGTTTTAACCGAGCCAAGGAGGTGTTACACAAAAAGAAGGTGAAGTTCGGGATGCTGCAGCCGGCACGACTATGGGTCACGTACCAGGAGAGACATCACTATTTTGAAACGGCGGAAGAAGCATGGACCTTTATTAAAGAGGAGAAATTGGATCGGAACTGAGGGACTGATACTGTAGGGAATGTTATTGTCGATGTAAATAGAGAAGTTAATTGGGAAGGGGGGAGACACTAAGAAATGTGGGCGCCGGTGAGGGGGGAAAGAAGGGACATAGGCGGAGAATGAGGAATGGGAGTGGGAGGGGAAGGGAGCTGCGCCACAAAAGGCGGGTCAGATAAAGGGATGTTTCCGCGCCAGAAAGATAATGGCGGGAAGACAGGCGCAAGGCAGATGGGAGTTCCCCTCACGGGGGGGGTCAAGGAGGGAGCAAGAGTAGCCGGGGTCAGTTGAAGTCAGCTGACTTGCGGAAGTAATATGGGGGGAGCAATCACGCTAGAAGGGGATCTAGCGGGGGGGGGGGGGGGGGGGAGGGGGGGGAGAGGGGGGGATAACTGGGTTGCTGCTGCGGAAATCAAAGAGGAAATGGCTAAAGAGTGGGTGGATGGGGATGGAATGCGACGCCTGGGGAGCGAGTGGGAGCGCGGAGGAGGGATACGGGACTGGCCTAGAGAAGGTGATGGCTAGTCGCCACGGGAAGGGGGCAGGTAGCCCCCTAGTGAGGCTGATCACGTGGAACGTGAGAGGCCTGAATGGACCGATTAAAAGGGCCCGAGTGCTTGCGCATTTGAAAGGACTAAGGGCAGACGTGGCTATGCTCCAGGAGACGCACCTGAAGGTGGCGGACCAAGTTAGGTTAAGGAAAGGATGGGTGGGACAGGTGTTCCACTCAGGACTAGATGTGAAGTATAGAGGGGTGGCCATATTGGTGGGGAAACGGGTAGCATTTGAAGCAAGGAGCACTGTAGCAGATAGCGGAGGTAGATATGTAATGGTGAGTGGCAGGCTGGAGGGAATGGAGGTCGTGCTGGTTAATGAGGAGGGACTGTACAGGGAGAGGAGACGACTCCAGACGGAGTTTGACCTCCTGACCACCAGAAAGGCGGAGGTGCTGTGGAGGAAGGCACAGGGGAGGAGGTATGAATATGGGGAAAAGGCTAGTCGCCTGCTGGCCCATCAGCTGCGAAAGAGGACAGCGGCGAGGGAGATAGGGGGAATTAGAGACGAAAAGGGAGCTATGGTGCGGAGAGCAGGGAAGATAAACGAGGTGTTCAAGACCTTTTATGAGGGACTGTATAGGTCCCAACCCCCGGAGGGAGAGGAGGGGATGCGGCAGTTCCTGGATCAATTGAGGTTTCCGAGGGTGGAGGAGCAGGAGGTGGAAGGCCTGGGGGCACCGATTGGGGTGGACGAGGTTATTAAGGGGCTGGGGAATATGCAGGCAGGGAAGGCTCTGGGACCAGACGGGTTCCCGGTGGAATTTTATAGAAAGTACGTGGACGTGTTGGCCCCGCTGTTGGTGAGGACGTTTAATGAGGCCAGGGAAGGAGGGACTTTACCCTCGACAATGTCGGAGGCGACGATATTGCTAATTCTGAAGCGGGATAAAGATCCGTTGCAGTGCGGGTCCTATAGACCTATTTCATTATTGAATGTGGACGCCAAATTGCTGGCAAAGGTACTGGCATCGAGGATAGAGGACTGTGTCCCAGGGGTGGTGCGCGAAGACCAGACAGGGTTCGTAAAGGGGAGACAACTGAATGTCAACGTGCGACGACTATTAGGGGTGATAATGATGCCCCCAGTGGAGGGGGAGGCAGAGATAGTGGCGGCAATGGATGCAGAGAAGGCATTTGATAGGGTGGAGTGGGAGTACTTATGGGAGGTGCTAAGGAGGTTTGGGTTCGGGAATGGGTTTATTAGCTGGGTCAAACTCCTTTATGGGGCCCCAACGGCAAGTGTGGTCACGGGTCGGCAAAGATCGGAGTATTTCCGACTATATAGGGGAACAAGACAGGGATGCCCGCTATCTCCATTGTTGTTCGCGTTGGCAATTGAACCTCTGGCCATGGCGTTGACTCCAGGAAATGGAGAGGGGTGATTAGAGGGGGAGAAGAACACCGAGTGTCGCTATACGCAGATGACCTACTGTTGTATGTGACGGACCCAGTGGGGGGGATGACAGAGGTCATGCAGATATTGAGGGAGTTCAGAGATTTCTCGGGATATAGGCTTAACATGGGGAAGAGTGAACTATTCGTGATACACCCTGGGGACCAGAGTAGAGAGATAGAAGGCCTGCCTCTAAGGAAAGTGGAAAGAAACTTCCGATACCTGGGGATTCGGATCGCTAGGAGCTGGGGAACCTTACACAGACTTAATCTGACACGATTGGTAGAACAAATGGAGGAGGACTTCAAGAGGTGGGACATGCAGCCTCTGTCGTTGGCGGGCAGGGTGCAGGCAATTAAGGTGATGGTCCTCCCGAGGTTCTTATTTGTATTTCAATGTCTCCCTATACTAATCACTAAGACCTTTTTTAAAAAAAATAGACAGGACCATCACGAGCTTCGTGTGGGCAGGGAAAGTCCCGAGGGTAAGAAGGGGGTTCCTACAACGTAGCAGAGACAGAGGAGGATTGGCGCTACCGAATTTGGGCGCCTACTATTGGGCCGCCAATGTGGCGATGATTCGTAAATGGATGATGGAGGGAGAGGGAGCGGCGTGGAAAAGACTGGAGAGAAAGTCCTGTAAAGGGACGAGCCTAGAGGCGCTGGTGACGGCGCCGCTACCGCTCTCACCAAAAAAGTTTACCACGAACCCAGTGGTGGCGGCAACATTGAATATTTGGGGACAATGGAGGAGACAGAGAGGTGCGCGGGGAGCCCTAGTGGGGTTCCCAATCAGGAACAACCACAGGTTTGCCCCAGGAAGGATGGATGGAGGATTTCAGAGCTGGCACCAGTTGGGAATTAGGAGGGTGGGAGATTTATTTATAGATGGGACGTTTGCGAGCTTGGGAGCATTGGAGGAAAAGTATAAGTTGCACGGGGAAACTTCCTTAGATATATGCAGGTGAGGGTGTTCACAAGGCAACAGGTGAGGGAATTTCCACTGCTCCCGGCACAGGGGATCCAGGACAGAGTGCTTTAGGGGGTGTGGGTCGGGGAGGGCAAGGTGTCAGAGATATACCGAGAGATGAGGGAAGAGGGGGAGGAGCTGGTGGGCGAGTTAAAAGGAAAGTGGGAAGAGCTAGGGGAGGAGATAGAGGAGGGTATGTGGGCGGATGCCCGAAGCAGGGTAAATTCCTCTTCCTCGTGCACCAGGCTTAGCCTGATTCAATTCAAGGTGCTACATAGAGCACACATAACGGGAGAAAGATTGAGCAGGTTCTTTGGAGTGGAGGACAAGTGTGGGAGGTGCGGCGGAAGCCCGGCAAACCACGCACATATGTTTTGGTCGTGCCCGGCACTGGAGGGGTATTGGAAGGGAGTGACGGGAGTGATCTCGAAGGTGGTGAAGATCCGGGTCAAACCAGGCTGGGGGCTAGCTTTATTTGGAGTTGCGGATGAGCCGGGAGTGCAGGAGGCGAAAGAGGCCGACGTTGTGGCCTTTGCGTCCCTAGTAGCCCGGCGTAGGAATTTACTCATGTGGAAGGAAGCAAAACCCCCCGGACTGGAGGCCTGGATAAACGATATGGCGGGGTTCATAAAATTGGAGCAGATGAAGTTTGCGCTGAGAGGATCGGCTCAAGGGTTCACCAGGCGGTGGCAGCCATTCCTCGACGCTCCTAGGGGAACGTAAGAGGGAAGACAAATGACCAGCAGCAGCAACCCAGGGGGGAGGGGGGGAGTGGGGGGGGGGGGGGATGGAAAGTTTTAGTTTATGTTAAATGATTAGTTTACCATGTTGATTAGACATTTGTTCACTGTTAAATTTTCTTTTTTGTTATGTTTGATTTGTAAGGGGAAAAAATTGTGATCGAAAAATTTTCAATAAAATATATTTTTAAAAAAAGACTTCCTTAATAATACATTCCAGCATTTTCCCAATTACTGATGTCAGCTTAACTGGCCAGCAGTTCCCTCTTTTCTCCCTCCCTTCTTTCTTGAATAGTGGTGTTACATTTATTAACTGCTAATCTACTGGGACAGTTGTAGAATCTTGGGAATTTTAGGAATTTGTAACCAGCGCATCTATTTTCGCTACAGCTATCAGCTTTAGGAGCAGCACAGCAGCACAATGGGTAGCACTGTTACTTCACCATGCCAGGGTCCCAGGTTCGATTCCCCGCTTGGGTCACTGTCTGTACGGAGTCTGCACGTTTTCCCTGTGTCTGCGTGGGTTTCTTCGGGTGCTCCAGTTTCCTCCCACAAGTCCCGCAAGACATGCTGTTAAGCGAATTGGACATTCTGAATTCTCCCTCTGTATCAGAACAGGTGGCGACTAGGGACTTTTCACAGTCGCTTCATTGCAGTGTTAATGTAAGCCTACTTGTGACAATAAAGATTATTAAAAGATCACTTTTAGAACCCTTGGATGTAGGTCATCAAGTCCTGCAAATTTTTCAGATATTATCCCCTTAAAGTTCTCCATTACTTTTTCTCTGCTGATATTAATTACTTCCATTTACCCACTCTTATTAGCCTCTTGGTTTTCCTCTATTTCTGGTATGTAATTTGCTCTTCAATTGTGTCTTCTTTTTGTTCAATGTCTCTACCATTTCCTGATTTCCCAAGATAATTTCTCTTGTCTTTGCTCTGAGGTACCAACATTTACTTTAGCTACTCTCCTCCTTTTGATATACTTTTTGAACAATGTATTTAAATGTTTACCACTATTTAGTTATAACCATTCCCTTCAGTCTATTTACTCAAGAAACCCTAGCCAACTCTCCCCTCATATCTATGTAATTCACTTAATTTAAGTTTAAATTTCCAGTTTGGATTATGCCACTTTCGAAATTAAAATGGAATCCTGTTGCATTAGGATCATGGATCTTTTACTATGAGATTAGTCGTTAACCTTGCCTCAGTGCCCAATACTAGACCTAGAGTGGGTGAGATAGCTTTATCACTATTTGGTTCCACAACATATTGTTCCTGACAGAAAGGATAGCAAACCCGTCCTTCCCCAAAGGAGATTTGGTTTCTCCTGTGATTTGGCACAGCAGTCTGGAGCTGTTCACTGCTCCTCTCGACATCTCACGTACATCTACATGTAGGAGTCCTGCTCCCTCAGAAAACCATCAGCAGTCAGCAATGGGTATTGCTTCTCTCAGCAAAAGACTAGCTAAGTGCAGGTGATGGCCTCCATATTCTAGACATTGCTCTGTGTGAATCTGCCAGCCCAAAATAGTTTTGAAAAGGATAAGTTTGCTGTGGGTACCTCATACCCATGATGGAAACCTCAAAAAGTGGGCCGAGGTGTTTCTGATATAGTCAAATAGCACAGAAACCTTATCTCCCACGACAAAGTTGTCAACCTCTGCCATCTACAACCGTTTTCTTTCGTGAAAAATCTAACCAGTAGTAAAATCATTGACCGGAAAGCATTCAAAGTTTTTATTTCTTTTCAAACACGCAATAAAAAAATCAATGAATTAAATGTAAATTAGGAAAAATGTTTAAATATTTGCATTAGACTTTAAATTCCCCTTTAGGAAATTTCTTCCATGTGTGCCCCACAGATATCTATCTCTGGCATAACGGAAGGCCTGCTGACTTGCACCACATCATCAGGCTAGTGCATAGTGCATGATGCTCTGGGAGTGTACCCATGCAGTGTATCCAGGTCAGTGGCAAAGCCCAATATCCATCCTGAAAACAGCATCTGATAATATCCTACATCAAACAGCAACAACAATGCATTCATTCAGGAGGTTCACTGTAGTTGCAGAAGGGTGCAATGGTGAATCACTGAGTGTGACTGAGCAGAAAAAAAACAAAATTGACAGTTAAGCAGGTGCAACTTGTTTGCCAGAGAGCTGCTGAGTGTTTGGACTTCAGACAGGTTACCTACAAATAACTTGCCATCACTCATTTGATGATGTGCCAAGCAGCCTATAACATTTGTGATATATATTGAGGAGTCCACAATGTTAAACTGTGCAAAG
The DNA here is from genome assembly GCF_047496885.1 of Scyliorhinus torazame. Lineage (NCBI taxonomy): Eukaryota > Metazoa > Chordata > Chondrichthyes > Carcharhiniformes > Scyliorhinidae > Scyliorhinus > Scyliorhinus torazame. The sequence continues at coordinate 103,160,672 of NC_092721.1, forward strand.
ATTCACAATAATCTCACCAGACTACAGAGTCTTCCTGGACAATCTGCAATGGAGCTTTCTCCTTGCCTGAGACCCTCAGTTCAGGCTTAGTGTCCATAAAAACTCTGACTGGGGTTGCACAGATCATGTGTTCTCATCTACAGCAGCACCATGTTGAGCAATCAGGTTAAAAGAACCATCATACAGAATTTCAACAACCTTATTATTGCCTAGTAGTCCATCCCCTCACAGTACTCTAGCCATACTCAGCCGTTCCTAGCAAAAGGGAGGGCAGAAACTGGGAAAGATGCTGTCTTGCATGGTGACTCCGAATCTGTGCCACCCATCTGTATCACTGAAATTGCCTTAGAAATCATGCGGGCCCAGGTAGGCATACAGCAATACCCCAAATCCCATGTAGTTGCAGGGTTATCCACTAATCCAGCACAAGATATTACTGGACCATTTCATTCCATTAAAGTGGCTATTATGCAACTGCCAACCACATTAATTCCTCTTGCCTTAGGGAAGCACTTGTATGAAGTACAGGATTAAGAAGTAGAAGACACACCACATATTATTGTCACTAGAGTCACATTGAACAGATATGCACCAGAAAATATTATAATAAATAAAATTTGGATTGACTGCCACTTGGAGTTCATTTGGGATGAGAAAGAATAAGTTGATATTTCATTGATTTTAATGAATGATTCAGGATATTTGCAGGGATCTAATATTGCGGCAGAGCACCAGGCACATGTGCAGATAACTATTGTGCATTGTATAATTCAGCCACTTGACCAACAGTGCAGCAAAAACAGTGCAGGATAAATGGAACGGCTGTGTAGTTATCACGTATGGCTACAATTTGAGATCCTCTTCTGCCATTTTTCTGAGGCTGGCTCTCCTATATTACCTGTTCCATTCTAATACCCATTTCAGGATGAAGTATTGTAAAGTGAAGCTGGCTATAAGAATTTTGGTAATTTAGTAGCACAAGACTTCCCTCATGTGTGATCTCTTGCTGTATAGTGGTTAGCATTATGGCTTCACAGTGCCAGGGTCCCAGGTTCGATTCCCGGCTTGGGACGGTCTGTGCGGACGGTTTGCATGTTCTCCCCGTGTCTACGTGGGTTTCCTCCGGGTGCTCCAGCTTCCTCCCACAAGACCCGAAAGACGTGCTGTTAGGTGGATTGGACATTCTGAATTCTCCCTCTGTGTACCCAAATAGGTGCAGTAATGTGGCGACTAGGGGCTTTTGTCAGTAACTTCATTGCAGTGTTAATGTAAGCCTATTTGTGACAATAAAGATTATTATTATAATGATCTGTTGCACTAAGAGTCTGGCAATTCTATGTAGCTCATTTTATCTTTCTTCAGATGTCGTCCACTGATGTTTTAAAGAAAGAACAGGCCAGAGTTCCAGTGAATAACATTAGTCCACTAGCAGCAATCTGTCCATTCATTCTTCCTGGCCTTTGAAGTAATGGCCGCACCTAAAATATATTAGCAGAAACTTGAGTATTGGACATTAATTTGTACCTACAACCACCAATATTTGCACATTCATGGAGTCGAAACATTTTTGTTCATGAAAGGAAATTATATTATTATAGGAAGCCATATGCAACAGATTAGTAATGCTCTGTACTTTGAGGAATCCAACCTAAAGGTAAATGCACAAGTTACTTCATGTTACCACAGAAGTTACTGAAATCCCTGATCAAGGCAAACAATCCATTTGGCACCTGCCTGATGCAGCAGGCCATTGCCAATTCTAAGAATGGAAGATATCCCCTGCTGTTGTTTGGAAAGAATCAGTCGCAAAATAAATTCAAGCAGTACTCAACTTGAAAACCGCTGACAGTTCTGCCCCTTTCCATGACGTTCGCCTTTTGGTGCACACCATCCAATCCTGCATTGTGGATGCATGACGCACAGCCGGAAACAAAGCGAGTCCAGCGCCCTCCATCGCCACAGTTGTTGGAGGATTCTTTGAACTTTGGGGAGGAAAAGGATATCATAACCCGCACCGGACTTACAAAATGGCAATGAATAAACTCCCTGTGAGCCTCGCTGAATATGAGCTCCCCTGTTATAGGGCATTCCTAAACCATGTGTAGCTAAAGTTCTGTCTAAAGTCGGCCAGTTTGGGTACCAACATAGAGGAGAGACCCGGTTGGCATCTTTCGTGCTGTGTAAATAATAGTTATTGTAATAAAACTTTATTTATTTTGACAATTCGGTGTGGACTTCCTTCGTGGTCTTCCAAAGTGCCACTATCCATATTGCCTCTCCCCTGAGTGCCTTTATTATGTCTGCCTTTGCCTGTCCCAGTGTTCCTACATAGTGCTACCCTGGTAGATTCAACATAGCTGGTGGAATCTGCTGACTTTCAGTGGAGGACACTGCAATCGGCTTTGGAAAATGACTTTGAGCAACTCTGACCATCAAGTTACAGACTTCACCATCTCAGCAGTGAGTGATTGACAGGCTACTGCAAGAGCACTGGAAATATGGCAAGGGTGAGAGGACAAAGGTTGTCATCCTGAGAGAGTATGGCAGCTTCATGCTCCATGGAAACCACTGCCACTTTCAGGGGTCATTGCCTCAGTAACCCTAGTATTCTACTGGAGGACAAACTTCTGGAATGCTGTGACATTGTGGCAGCTCCTTTCCATATTGGAATCCACAGTTATGGTGGCAGTAACCTGGCAAGTCCGAATAGCAGGCAAACAGGACCACCAGCTGATCACAAAGAAGACAGCAAAAGCAAGGTGGGTACTGGACTGGTCAGTTGGCACACTCCAATACTCTTTTACAGGTCTTGGTCATTGTGATGGTCCATAATATAGCCCTGCAGAGAAGTGCAGACTTTGAGGATAGTTAGGCTGTGGAGAATGACAACTAATTGAGAGAGAAGGGAGGAGACAACAGAGAAGGAGGAAGGGAGGAGACAACAGAGAAGGAGGAAGTGAAGGTGGAGAGAGATGATGCTGAACAAAGAAATTCCTGACTGCACAAAAAGGTTGCCAGGCATGTTTGGGTTGTGAAGGGCTCATGAGGATACCATGAATGTCCGGGATCTCCTGATTCAGGGAGATATTGTGAGACCCTCTGATCCTGGTTGAGGAGGCAGGGAAAGGAGTCTGAGCTATTTGTGCCAACACATGCGTGCAAAACACAGCCGGGACCATCTACTCATTTACCACCAATAAAAGAAGCAAATATAACCCAGAGGTTTTGTCCTCATTGTGGAGGATCCCATTATGTTTTTCACCACCTCATACCATTCGTCTTGCTACAACCACAATAAGAGGAGTCCGAGACATTTGACTTAATATATCATCATTTCTAACATTCAAAGGGAGGAAAATAATGCACAGTAACAGTAAGAAGACTAGTGACACATTCAAATGCTCCATACGGTGCAATGGCCTCCATACTCAACCATTCCTATGTGCTGCTTCCCTTGTGGCCTCGGAGGGAATGGAGGCAGTCTGCTCATTTGTCTCTGTTATTGGTTGAGACGCATGGCTCGATTTGACCGGGAAATAGTCTTCCTGTCAATTAAGGACTTGTCCTGTGAAAATCGTAACTTTAATAAATTTCTTCCTGGAGGCAGGTTTCTGACCCAAAATCCAGCATGGCTCCAGTTTCCCACCTCCATGGCCAAACTTTCCAGACCGTAGGATTAACTTTCACAAACTAAACCAAGCATGACCCTGAACTGATCAATAAGGTAATTTGGATTGATACAAGAAAGAAAACATACTTTCCAAAATATTTTTGGGAACACTACAGGAAGAGTGGGTTGGCAGATGGGGAAGAGGGAGAACCATCCCTGCAGATGTTAAACATAGCAGCGAGAACCTTTTCCTGAGTTGTAATGGTACAATGACTTCAGGGAAGATGTGAGAACCATAAAGGATGTAACTGAATATGAGCTTTAAATAGTTAACATATCCAATGCGTATTTCCTTTAGGTTGAATTAGGTTAAATTGAAAAGACTCCAGTGGCTTGGCTTTTTGTGTCACTTGACTATCCAACTTAGTTTCCAGCATTTTCTGTTTTAGTTTTAAATGTTGACTATCAGCCTGTGACACACCTCCTGCGGAGAGAGAAATAGAGTTGACATGTCAAGACAACGCCTTTTCAGCAAAACTGATGAACCAAGTGAACATAGCTAGACTTGTCTGTGAGCTCACTGTATAATATCTTATTGTCTCGATTTACTCGAATAGAGTGATCACCTGTGTGAGTGGCATCCCATGAATCATCACATATTCAGAAAAGAGGTAAGGAAGGGAAAAAACATTATTGGATTCCGGAAGGTTTATACGCCATTATTATTTGCTGTACGCGAAGGATCTTGCTAATGTGGAAGGAGGCGAAGCCCCCCAGCGTGGAGGCCTGGATAAATGATATGGCTGGGTTTATCAAGTTGGAAAGGATAAAGTTTGCTTTGAGAGGGTCTGCGCAGGGGTTCTACGGGCGGTGGCAACCGTTCCTAGACCATCTCGCGGAGCGTTAGATGAAGGTCGGACAGTAGCAGTAGCAACCTGGGGTGGGGGGGGGGAGGGGGGGACATCGTTCGTGGGGCGGGGGGGGGGGGGGGAGGGGAGGGAGTGGGGGGGGTTTCTTTGGGGGGCATTTGAGCAAGGAAACACATGAATGATCCGGAAACTGACATGTACGGGATGAATCCAATGTACAAAGTTCTGTATCTTATTGACGTGCCATGTTCATGTCTTGCCACGCGAGTTCTCTTTCTTTTTTTTTGTTACGGGGGGGGGGGGGCGGTTTTCTTTGTAAGGTGGAAAATATTGTTGAAATTTTTTTAATAAAAACATATTAAAAAAAATAAAAATAAAAATTATTTGCTGTACATTTTAAAACAGATTGACAAAAAAAATATTCAAATTCAACGAGGCTACTTCCGTTTCCCCACAAATAACATTAGTGGGAGATTGGTAGGACCCCAGGGAAATGCCATAAATGGCCATTTTCTCCATTCCCTGCTAATTCTGGGAGTCTCTTGCTGGAGTCCAGTAGTACTTCAGTGGAATCACAGGGCCATTCTTTGATTTTTAGAAAGAGATGATTCACACCCAACTAACCTAAAAGGCTTATCCAGTGAAAACGATGCTGACTAGGAAGGTCCCAGGTTTTATTTCTGTTCTGTGCTGAGTTAGTTCAAGAGTGTGGTGAAGGGACTACAATTAATCTTGTTTTGCGCCTTCCAGTGGGTGTGATGAAGTGCTCTCCACTTGTCTGATGATTGCCATTTCAACAACACATAAGAAGCTCAAAAGCATCCAGGACAGAGCAGCCTGCTTAATTGGCATCCCATCCACCACCATAAACATTCATTCCCTCCACCACTGGTGCATCATGGCAATGTGTATTAATCACAACACGCACTGCAGCAATTCACTACGTTTCCTTTGACAGCACTTTGCAAACCTGTGACCGTTGCCACCTAGAAGAACAAGGGCAACAGCCACATGGGAACACCATTACCTGCAAGTTATCCTCTTAGCGGCATACCATCCTGAATTGGAAATAAAGCACTGATCCTTCACTGCTTTTGGTGATTGTTCTTTTTAGGGCAATACAGCAGAGTAAGGGTTACCAGGTTTGGGTGACCAATTGAGACTCCATGGGGAATTACCCCAGTGGAAGGAGTTCTCCTTGCAGAGGTACTTTGGAATTAGCTACAAACATGCGGCACTTGAAGATCACGTTGTTCCACTAATGAAGTCTCTGAGAGTGCATCATTACACTACTGCTGGGTCAAAAACCTGGAACCCCAACTCCCTCCCTAACAGTACCTGCAGTAGTAGGCCTGCAATGGTTGAAAAAAGTGGCACACCACCAGCTTCTCAATGGCATTTAGGGATAGGTAATAAATGCTGATCTTGTCAGAAATGGCCACATCCCATGAATGGATTAAAAAAATCTGATGAATTTCCATGAATTTGCAAATAGCAAAAGTGAAGCTTATATTTCTGAAGAATAGTTTCGTATTAATGAGGATTACAAGTACTGGCAAGTAGAATTAAGTGGCATAATTACAGATTTCATATTACTGAGCGAAACTTTCATCTGATTGTTTATTCTGCATTGCAACCATAACTCATTACGTCTCTGATTGCGGAAGGAGAATGTTTCGCTTTCATTACATGGGGGTGGAGTATATATATACTTCTTTAAAATGGGACATGGGTATCTGCTGATAACAATGCACAATTATAATATGAAGTTATGGTGTTTGGCATTTAATATAAATGAGTACATATTTAATTATTTTTTACATAAAAACTGTTCATGAAAAGCCCTAATAGAAAAATGGTCTTATTTTTCTCCTTTTCTCTGAGGCATTGCTTTTAACTGCCGTACTGTTCATCAGAGCTGTTTGTCCTCTGCTGTACAAAAGGATCTGGGTGTCCTTGTATATAAATCACAAAAAGACAGGATGCAGATACACCAATTAATTGGAAAGGCAAATTAAATGTTGGGCTTTATTGCAAGGAGTATGGAGCATAAAAGTAGGAAAGTCTTGCCACAACTGTACAGCGCATTGATTTACCAATTTTGGTTGTCTTACATAAAGAGGGACATACTTGCATTGGAAGCAGTTCAGAGCAGGTTCACTAGGCTGATTCGTGGGATGAGGGCTTGTTTTATGAGGAATGATTGAGCAGGTTGGGACTATATATAAACGTTTTGAAGAATGATCTTATTGAAACAAAAGATGCTAAGGGGTATTGACAGGATGGATACTGTGGGGATGAGCATGATCCTCTGGCCACTCTGTGCCGGAAAAGCAGCTCGCCGCGCGCAGCTTGGCTGGTGAAAGCCGGAAGACCCTGCTCCTGGGATCTACCCGGCTCGCAACATTTCGTGAAATTCAATGCAATCTCGTGAGATCTTGCAAGGGGAATCCTGCCCACAATGGGCTGGATCACTTTTTAGCAAATCCGCATATTAGAGCAAGGCAGTAAGCCTTACTCTGTTGTGCAGATTCCTGACGTACCTGAGGTTTTGTGATTCAATCCCTTTGCCTCGGGAACCTCGGTCAAGCGCCGTTTGGTACTGCTCTACAAACGTGCACCAGACGGAACAGCACTCATGGGGGTCTCCAAGGGGATCGGAGGCCCTCAGCTGCATGCCCTTTGGGAAGGCACTGCTGGTGCCACATGGGTGCCAGCCTGGCACTGCCATGGTGCCCAGGTGGCACTGCCATCTGGCAAGGGCACTGCCAGGGTGCCAGGTTGGCACTGCCAAGCTGGAATTCTTTGTGCACGTGCGTTCGGGCCGGGATTGCCCATTGTAGGTGTTGAGGGGTGTGGGAGGGGTGGAACGGGGAACTCTCCCATGTTGCGTTTGGGCTGCGGGTGAGGTCAGGGATTCTTTTCCAGGCCTCGAGGATCAGGACGAAACAGTGTTCCGGCGGGCGGAGCTCTTCATTGTAAAAACTGGGCCTATGTGCCGCCTCGGCCGTGATGCACTATCAATTACCACAAAGACGAGAGTAGTGGAATAATCGAGGCTTTATTGAGCAAAGATGTTGTGCCTCCTGTAGCTGCCACCAGAATGGCTGCAGCACCGGCGAGCACACACATTTATACACCGTCTACTGGGCGGAGCCAGCAGGCAGGGATTTACCCATGTACCTCTAATATACGTGTCTTACCGTAATACTTATAATACTGCTAGTGGTGACTGCCACATTCACCCTCTGTTAAAAAAAGAGTCCGGCGGGGGTGGTGGAAAAAGAATTACAAGTTCAGTCTGTCGGGGGCCTTGACCCTCCTCTGCGATCGCCTCAGTTCTGGTGGTGATGTGGGCGCCGACTTGGTCACCTGTGACTCCAGGAGCGTGTTGTCCTTGTCTTCGTCACCCCTGAGTGGAACCAATGGGAGGACGGATCCTCCTGGGGCGGGGGCTGCGGTGAGGTTCGCTGGGGGGAGGGGGAGTGGCGCAGTGGTGAATGAGGCAACCGGGGGGGTGGCGGTGTCAGGTCTGGGGCCGTGGGTGGGGATCCAGCGGGTGCCAGATCCCGGAGGGAGACTGTGTCCTGGCGCCCGTCGGGGTGTGCCACGTAGGCGTACTGCGGGTTCGCATGTAGGAGGTGGACCCTTTTGACCAAAGGGTCCGACTTATGGGTCCGCACATGCTTGCGAAGGAGGACGGTTCCGGGAACTGTCAGCAATGTTGGGAGCGAGACCCCAGAGTTGGACTTCCTGGGGAAGGCAAAGAGACGTTCATGAGGGGTCTCGTTAGTCGCGGTGCAGAGGAGCGATCGGATGGAGTGGAGCGCGTCGGGGAGGACCTTCTGCCAGCGGGAGACCGGGAGATTTTTAGACCGCGAAGCCAGCAGGAAGGCCTTCCAGACTATCCCATTCTCCCTCTCCACCTGTCCACTGTCCGATACATCGCTCTCGACCTGAAAGTCGGAGTCGTCGACTGCGTGCATCGTGGCCTTGGCGATGTCTGCCTTGATGTGGTTGAAGGCCTGGCGGGCCTCAGCCATCAGGGGAAAAACTGTGGACTGAATGAGTGGGCAGGCCTTGTCCGCATAATTAGGGGCCCACTGGGCAAAGTAGGAGAAAAACCCCAGGCATCAATTCAGGGCCTTGGGGCAGTGGGGGAGGGGGAGTTCCATGAGGGGGCGCATGCGGTCGGGGTCAGGCCCTAGAACTTCATTTTCCACGACATAACCAAGGATGGCTAAGCAGTTGGTGCGGAACACGCATTTCTCCTTATTGTACGTGAGGTGAAGGAGTTTGGCGGTCTGGAGGACTTTTTGGAGGTTAGCGTTGTTGTCCTGCTGATCGTGGCCGCAGATGGTGACGTTATCTAGGTACGGGAAGGTGGCCCGCAGTCCGTACCGGTCAACCATTCGGTCCATCTCACGTTGGAAGATCGAGACCCCATTAGTGACGCCAAAGAGAACACTTAGGAAGTGATAGAGGCGGCCATCTTCTTCGAACGCAGTGTATTGGCGGTCCTCCGGGCAGATGGGGAGCTGGTGGTAGGTGGACTTCAGGTCCACTGTGGAAAAGACCTGATACTGCGCAATCTGACTGACCATGTCAGATATGCGTGGGAGGGGGTACGTGTCGAGCTGCGTGTACCGATTGATGATCTGACTGTAGTGAATGACCATCCTGTGCTTCTCCCCAGTCTTCACTGCTACCACTTGAGCTCTCCAGGGGCTGTTGCTGGCCTTAATGACCCCTTCCCGCAGAAGCCGTTGGACCTCCGACCTGATGAAGGTCCTGACCTGGGCACTGTACCGTCTGCTCCTGGTGGCGACGGGTTTGCAATCCGGGGCGAGGTTCACAAACAAGGAAGGTGGATTGACCTTAAGGGTCGTGAGGCCGCACATGGTGAGGGGGGTAGGGGTCCGCCGAATTTTAAGGTTAAGCTTTGGAGGTGGTACTGGAAGTCCAGGCCGACTAACTGGGCAGCGCAGAGGTGGGGGAGGACCTAGAGCCGGAAGTTGCAAAACTCTACACCTTGGACGGTGAGGATCGCGATGCAATACCCCCGGATTTCCATGGAATGGGATTCGGGTAACGGGTGTACCGCGAGGGAGCAGCGCCTTACAGTCGTTGGGTGGATGAAGCTCTCTGTGTTCCCGGAGTCAAAAAGACAGGTCATCTCGTGCCCATCGATTTTCACCGTCGTTGTTGCCGTCGCGAGGTTGCAGGGCCGGGACTGATCCAAGGTGATCGAGGTGAGCCGCGGCAGATGCTGGGAGGTCCCGGGCTTGTCAGCGGTGGTGGAGGTAACGGCAGGCGATGAACGGCCAGACGAGCAGGGATCCTGAGGCGCCGTCCAAAATGATGCTGAAGATGGCGGCGCACATGGGGCGTACATGGTGGACGGCATCAAAGATGGCGGCGCCCATGGGCCGCACGTGGCCTGCGGAGAAGAAGATGGCGGCGCCCACGGGCTGTACGTGGCTTGCGAGGAGGAAAATGGCGGCACCCCTGGGTCGCACGTGGGGGTGCAGGAACGCGGGCCTGGAAACAGCGGCGACCGATCGGGCCTGGCAAACAGAAACAAAGTGTCCCTTCTTTCCACATCCATTGCAGGTCGCGTTCCGCGCTGGGCAGCACTGCCGGGGGTGTTTGTGCTGCCCACAAAAATAGCACTTGGGCCCCCCAGGGTTGGCTGGATGCCGCGCGGCGCAGGCTTGCGGTGAGCTGCAGTCGGCAGCTGGTGGGGCCCACGATGCCCAAGAGGGTGCCGCGCGGTCAGGGGCTTACGACTGGGCGTCAAGGGAGGCCACTTCTAACGAGTTTGCGAGCTGCCTAATTCCCGCAAGATCAAGTGTACCCCCTTCCAGTAGGTGCTAGCGGCCGTACGCAGACCTCATGCCCGTAACGAAGGCGTCTCGGATTAACAATTCTGTGTGCTGGACTGCCGAAATTGCCTGGCAGTCACAGTTCCTCCCCAGCATATGCAGGGCATGCCAGAAATCGTCCAGAGACTCACCGGGGAGTTGCTGTCTCATGGAGAGGAGGTGGCTGGCGTATAGTTGGTTGACTGGCCGAATGTAATGTCCATCCAGGAGCTCCATCGCTTCGGAGTATGTGGGCACATCCCGGATGAGAGGAAAAATGTCAGGGCTCACCCGTGAATAAAGGACTTGGAGCTTCTGCACGTCCGAGGGTTCCTCAGCAGATGTTCGGAGGTAGCTTTCGAAGCAGGCTAGCCAGTGGTCAAAAGTGGATGTAGCATTGGCTGCTTGAGGGCTCAGCTGCAGGCGATCAGGCTTGATGCGAAAATCCATCGTTTTAAAAATCTTTGCTCAATAAATCGATGCACTATCAATTACCACAAAGACGAGAGTAGTGGAATAATCGAGGCTTTATTGAGCAAAGATGTTGTGCCTTCTGTAGCTGGAACCAGAATGGCTGCAGCACCGGCGAGCACACACATTTATACACCGCCTACTGGGCGGAGCCAGCAGGCAGGGATTTACCCATGTACCTCTAATATACGGGCCTTACCGTAATACATATAATACTGCTCGTGGTGACTACCACAGGCCGTGCATTCCCTGTTCAGGCCCCTTATTCAAAGCGAGTCGCGTTGAATAGCCATGTGTCTCTCGGCACTGCGAGTGCTGGGAAACACGCAGCTAAATATGCCCACTCGGGGACTTTGTTCCCTTTTGGAAAGATCCGATGTTTCCTCCCATCAGGAGAATCTAGAACTAGGAGGCACAGTTTAAAAATAAGGCATCTCCCATTTAAGATCGCGATGAGGAAGAACTTCTTCTCTCAGAGTGTCATCAGGGTTTGGAAGTTTCTTCCCCAGTGAACAGTGGTGGCTGGTTCACTGAATACATACTAGGCTGATTTAAAAAGAATTTTGGTTGACAAAAGATCAAAGGATATGGCAGGCAGGGAAGTGGAGTAAAGGTCACAATCAGATCAGCTATGATCACACTGAGTGGCGGAGCAGGCTCGAGAGACCAAATGGCCTACTCCAACTCCTATTACTCATGTTCACTTACTGCTACTCTCGTTGAAATCAGCTAAGAAACCATTGGCTACAAATTGCACATGAGCCATTCTGGTGTACAGCTCAGTGACATCAAATTTTCTCACATTTTATAACAATCTGTAGTTTTAGCTACAGAAATTGAGGTAAGGTAACATTACAACCCCAAATTCAACCTGCCTGCCCAATACAAATGTTTGTCGTAGCTGTTAAAATGATAGTTTGTCACTAAACATCATGGGCGGGATTCTCCCAGGCCCACGCCGGGCCGGAGAATCTCCGCGAACGGGCCACGCCGCCCCGATTCCGGCGTGGTTAGCGCGGCGCCGCTCTACATGGCCGGCCTGCCGATTCTCCGGCCCCGATGGGCCGAGCGGCCGTATGAAAGGAGCCAAGTCCTGCCAGCGCCGTTCTAACCGGCGCAACTGCGCATGCGCGGATCCCGCGGAGCCCAGTTCGCGTCGGGATCTGCAGCTGGAGCGACACGGACCGCACCAACGCCGTGCTGGCTCCCTGTAGGGGCCAGAATTAGATGTGGGAGTGGCCCGTTCACGCCGTTGTAAAACCCGACGGTGTTTACGACGGCGTGGACACTCTGCCGCGGGATTGGAGAATCTCGCCCCATGTTCCTACAATGTTTGCAGCCTTGTCATATAAAAAATTGGCATATTTCCAGATCCACAGTACAATCTGCGGCCAGAATTTGCCTAGTTTTGTTCAATGTTATTTTAAGGTTTCTTTTTAGGGTCAGTGACATAAGAGTGCTTCCCTTGGCTTCAACCTTGGCCATCCTCTGCTTAGGGCTTCCCTCCCTCCACTGACTTTGATTGGCACAACAACCCCCATCTCCCAGTCACTAATTTTTCCAAAACACGTTTCCTTAGCCCTGCATTATATCTATTTCCCACTCTCATCCATCGGCCTCAAAATCATCCCCATCAGCTTTGGGCAAGAGTCAGCATCAAGATATTTCAAATGAAATTGGAGTGTAAAATTCTTCCAGGTTTCATGCTGGTGTTTTCGAAGGCACTTCCCTCTCAACCAGGCTCCTGCATCCTGCCTTCAAGCACTGGTTAACCAGTATTAGCTTCGGTATTAGCAAAGAGCATTGGAGCAGCTAATTGGGGAATAGGCATTATATGATGGGATGGAACCAACAATGTTTCGGGTATGAAAGACCATTCCTGTGATGGATTCACTCATTTTTAATTTTGTTTTAGAAAATATTTTATTGAAGCATTTGTAATTTTCACAGTTTATCACATTAACATTTCTTAAACAACCACGCGGGCCGACACATGCAAAACACCTAAGTGAACAAAAAACAGAAAACAACGTCCCCGACTACCCCCACCCTATTCCTTAATTACCCGTATACTAAGTTCCCTGTCCTTATCTAACATTGCCATGCCTCCTGTTTTCCTCCCCCCCCCCCCCTCCCTTCCCCTCCCCTCTTACTGCTGACGTTCAATTTTCCTTGAAGACATGGATGAACGGTTGCCATCTCCAGGCGAACCCCTGAGTTGATCCTCTCAAGGCGGACTTCAATTTTTCCAGGCTGAGAAACCCGGCCATGTCGCTGACCCACACTCCTGCCTTCGGGGGCTCAGAGTCCCTCCATCCCAGCAAAATCTGTCTCTGGGCCACTAGGGAGGAGAAGGTCAGGACACTCTCTTTCACCCTCCTTCATCTCGTTTCACTCTCTTTCACCCTCCTTCGTCTCGTTTCACTCTCTTTCACCCTCCTTCATCTCGTTTCACTCTCTTTAACCCTCCTTCATCTCGTTTCACTCTCTTGGCCCCTGGATCTTCCGATACCCCAAATATTGCCAGTTCTGGACTTGGAGTTACCCTCCCCTCCAGGACTTCTGACATAACGCCCGCAAATCCCTGCCAGAAAGAATCCCCTCAATTTCGGACATGCCCAGAACATATGTACATGGTTAGCCAGGCTAGCCCCACACCGCCCACATCTGTCCTCCACCTCCTCAAAGAACCTGCTCATCTGGGCTACCGTCATGTGGGCCTGTGGACCACCTTGAACTGGATCAAGCTAAGTCTGGCACATGACGAGAATGAATCGACTCTCTTCAAGGCTTTTTCCCACAGTTCAATTTCCAGCTCTCTTCCCAGCTCCTCTTCCCACTTCCTCTTCACCTCTCTGATAGGGGCCCCTGCCCACTCCATCAACTCCTTGTATATCTCCGAAACCCTCCCCTCTCCAACCCCTGTTTTTGACAATACCTTGGCCTGAAGTCCCCTCAGGGGGAGGCGAGGAAAGCTTCGAACCTGCCTCCGTACAAAGATCCGTCACCTGTAGGTACCGAAACCCGTTCCCAACCGGCAACTCAAACTCCTCCTCTAAGGCCTCCAGGCTCGGGAAACCCTCCTGAATGAAGAGATGCTCAAATCTCTCAATCCCTGCCCGCTGCCATCTCTTAAAGCCCCCATCCAGCCCCCCCCGGGGCAAACCGGTGGTTGTCACAAATCGGTGACCACACTGACGTCCCCTCCAATCTCATGTGCTGCAATCCCAACACCCTCAGGGCCTCCACCACTACAGGGCTTGTAGAGTACCGAGCCGGCGAGAACGGCAGAGGCGCCGTTAGTAAAGCCTCCAAACCCGTACCCTTGCAGGATGCCGCTTCCACTCTCTCCCAAACCGACATCTCCCCCACTTCCTGACCATCGATAAGTTGGCCGCCCAGTAATAGTTAATAAAGCTCGGGAGAGCCAAGCCCCCCTCTCCGCCACCCCGTTCCAGGAGTGCCTTCTTTACACTCGGGGTTTTACCCGCCCACACACAACCCGATATGATGGATTCACTCATTATGTCATTGTGAACTTTTATTTATTTAATTCACAAATCATTAGATTCTACTTTGACAAAGGGTCATCTGAGCTCAAAACATTAGCTCTTTTCTCTCCCTACAGATGCTGTAGACCTGTTGAGATTTTCCAGCATTTTCTCTTTGGTATTAAATTCTACTTTGCAGGTATTACTCATTTGAGTAAATATTATTCCACATTGCTATCCATGTAGCTTTCGAGATACCAGAACCCACAATGTTGTGGAGGTGCTAATTATGTCTGTGGGATCCTCAAGCCTTACTTTCTCTAATAATGAAAGAATAAATGTGATACATTGTGACATTCAATAATGCTATTTTATTGATCTTAATAACAATAAATATAGTGTTTTCTTTTTAACATTAAAACAAAATACTGGAAATCTGAAATATAACCAGAAAATGCTGGAAATACTCAGTAGGTCTGGCAGCAGGAGTGAAGAAACACAATGGGAGCGATTTTTCAGTCCAGTTCGACGTGCGTGCAAATCCTGTAAATACCGTTATGGCTGCTAACTTGTGAGAGGACAATAATGGGATTTGCAGTGGCGAGATCTCAGTTTGAGATCTTCCACCCCCCCTCCTCCCAACCAGTTTTATTACTAACAATAACAACATCTGTAAACTGGTGACTGTGGTTCGTTCATTACCCTCTAACCTGTGGACCTAGCCCTAACACGATCTTGGAGAAGCACTCAGCACATGGTGGATGTCTGAGTGGCTTGCTGTGAGCTCTGTGCCCTGAGCTGTCTCCTGCTGGAATGAGCGGGAAGTGTGTTCCCCGTTTTATAGTGTGTATACTCTTGCCTGTGATTGGCTGTGATGTTGTGTGTGTATTGATTGGTCCGTTGATCTGTCCATCAGTGTGTATGTATGTTTGCACCATGATGTTTATCTGAATATCATGACAGGACCCTGGCGCTGTGTAGCAACAGTGCTAACCATTGTGCTACTGAGCCGCCCAGGTAATCGCCTCTCCTCCCCCAGCTGGCTGTGTAATCGCATCTCCTCCCCCAGCTGATTGTGTAATCGCCTCTCCTCCCCCAGATGACTGTGTAATCGCCCCTCCTCCCCCATCTGACTGTGTAATTGCCCCTCCTCCCCCAGCTGGCTGTGTATTCGCACCTCCTCCCCCTGCTGGCTGTGTAATCGCCCCTCCTCTTCGCACAGCTGGCTGTGTATTTGCCCCTCCTCTTCGCCCAACTGGCTGTGTAATTGCCTCTCCTCGCCCTGCTGGCTGTGTAATCGCCCCTCCTCTTCGCCCAGCTTGCTGTGTAATCGCCCCTCCTCCTCGCCCTGCTGGCTGTGTAATCGGTCCTCCTCCTCGCCCCGCTGGCTGTGTAATCGCCCCCCCTCCCCCAGCTGATTGTATAGTCGCCTCTCCTCCTCGCCCTGCTGGTTGTGTAATCGCCCCTCCTCTTCGCCCAGCTGGCTGTATTCGCCCCTCCTCCTCGCCCAGCTGGCTGTGTAATTGCCCCTCCTCGCCCTGCTGGTTGTGTAATCGCCCCTCCTCCTCGCCCTGCTGGCTGTGTAATCGCCCCTCCTCTTCGCCCACCTGGCTATATTCGCCCCATCTCCTCGCCCAACTGGCTGTGTCATTGCCCCTCCTCCTCCACCTGCTGGCTGTGTAATCGCACCTCCTCCCCCTGCTGGCTGTGTAATTGCCCCTCCTCTTTGATCAGCTGGCTGTGTAATCAGCCCTCCTCCTCACCTATCTGGCTGTGTAATCGCCCCTCCTCTCCCCACTGGCTGTGTAATTGCCCCTCCTTGCCCAGATGGCTGGGTAATCGTCCCTCCTCCTCCCCCAGCTGATTGTATAATTGCCCCTTCTCTTCGCCCAGCTGGCTGTGTAATCGCCCCTCCTCCCCAAGCTGGCTGTGTAATTGTCCCTCCTTTTCGCCCAGCTGTCTGTGTAATCGCCCCTCCTCCTCGCCCAGCTGGCTGTGTAATCTCCCCTCCTCGCCTGCTGACTGTATAATCACCCCCCCTCCTCGCCCAGCTGGCTGTGTAATCGCCCCTCCTCCCCAAGCTGGCTGTGTAATCACCCCTCCTCCTCGCCCAACTGGCTGTGTGATCACCCCTCCTCCTCGCCCAGCTGGCTGTGTAATCGCCCCTCCTCCTCTCCCAGCTGGCTGTGTAATCGCCCCTCCTCCCCAAGCTGGATGTGTAATCGCCCCTCCTTGCCTTGCTGATTGTGTAATCGTCCCTCCTCCTCTCCCAGCTGGTTGTGTAATCTCCCCTCCTCGCCCGGTGGCTGTGTAATCTCCCCTCCTCGCCAAAATGGCTGTGTAATCCCCCCTCCTCTTCACCCAGCTTGCTGTGTAAACGCCCCTCCTCTTCGCCCAGCTGGCTGTGTAATCGCCCCTCCTCTTCACCCAGCTGGCTGTGTAATCGCCCCTCCTCTTCGCCCAGCTGGCTGTGTAATCGCCCCTCCTCTTCGCCCAGCTGGCTGTGTAATCTCCCCTTCTCGCCCTGCTGGCTGTGTAATTGTGGTAAACACCACTGGTAACACATTGCATGTATTACGGCACTGCCCGTGTATTACAGGTACCACAGTAAATCCCAGCCTGCTGGCTCCTCCCAGCAGGCGGCGTATAAAAATGTATGCTCTCCTGCGCTGATCCCATTCTGGTTCCAGCTGCAGGAGGCTCAACACCTTGTGCAATAAAGCCTCAATACTTCACCATTCTTGTCTTGTGGTAATTGACGGTACATCAATTTATTGCACAAGATTTTAAAAGTTGAACATCTTAATCAAGCCTGATTGCCTGGAGCTGAGCCCTCACGCAACCAACGCCACGTCCACCTTCGACCACTGGCTAGCCTGCTTCGAAGGCTACCTCAGGACAGCCGCTGAAGAACTCTCGGACCCACAGAAGCTCCAAGTCCTCTACTCACGGGTGAACCCTCAACTTTTTCTCCTCATCCGGGATGCGCCCATCTACACAGAAGCGATGACGCTACTAAAGGGACACTACATTAAGTCGGTGTATCAAGTGTACGCCAGGCACCTCCTGGCCACGAGACGGCAACTCCCGGGGGAAACTCTGGATGATTTCTTGCGGGCTCTACAGATTCTGGGTCAGAACTGTGACTGCCAGGCAGTTTCGGCAGTCCATCACACCGAACTACTAATCAGAAACGCTTATGTCACGAGCATCAATTCTACGTACGTTCGCCAGCGACTATTGGAAGGGGGAAACGCTCGATCTTGCAGGGACTGTGCAACTTGCTAATTCCCTAGAAGTGGTCTCCGGTAATCTGGAGGCCTCCACCTCCGACCGCGCGGCACCCTCGTGGGTATAGTGGGCCCCACCAGCTGCCGATTCGAGTACACCGCATGCCTGCGCCGCGCGGCAGCCAGCCAACTCCGGGGGGCCCAAATGTTACTTTTGTGGCCAGAGCAAACACCCCAGGCAGCGCTGCCCGGCGCAGAGCACAACCTGCAACGGGTGCGGGAAGAAGGGCCACTTTGTTTCCATTTGCCAGGCCCGGTCGGTCGCCGCTGTTTCCAGGCCCGGCATTATTACACCCCCACGTGCGATCCAGGGGCGCCGCCATCTTCTCCACCACAGGCCACATGCGGCATCTTTGATGCCGCCCGCCATTTGCGCCCCGTGGGCACCGCCATCTACGGTGCCATTTTGGACCACGCCTCAGGACCCCTGCTCGTCTGGCCGTTCGCTGCCCGCTGATACCTCCGCCACCGCTGATTAGCCCGGGACCTCCCAACATCTTCCGCAGCTCGACTCCATCACCCTTGATCAGTCTCGGCCCCGCAACCTCGCGACCGCTACGACGACGGTAAAGATCAACGGGCACGAGCCGACCTGCCTCTTTGACTCCGGGAGCACAGAGAGTTTCACCCACCCTGCTACGGTAAGGCGCTGCTCTTCCGGTACTCCCCGTCACCCAGAAAATCTCCCTGGCCTCCGGATCCCATTCCGTGCAAATCTGGGGGTATGTGTCGCGATCCTCACCGTTGAGGGCGTAGAGTACAGCAACTTCAGGCTCTACCTCCTCCCCCATCTGTGCGCGGCCTTGTTACTAGGTCTTGATTTTCAATGCCACCTCCAAAGCCTCACTTTGAAATTCGGCGGACCCCTGCCCCCCTCACCATCTGCGGCCTCATGACCCTTAAGGTCGATCCACCTTCACTTTTTGCAAGCCTCACCCTGGACTGTAAGCCCTTCGCCACCAGGAGCAGACGGTACAGTGCCCAGGACAGGACCTTCATCAGGTCGGAGGTCCAACGGCTTCTGTGGGAGGGGATCATTGAGGCCAGCAACAGCCCTTGGAGAGCTCAAGTGATGGCAGTGAAAACTGGGGAGAAGCACAGGATGGTCATTGACTACAGTCAAGACCACCAACCGATACACGCAGCTCAACGCGTATCCCCTCCCACGCATATCTGACATGGTCAATCAGATTGCGCAGTATCGAGTCTTCTCCACAGTAGACTTGAAGTCCGCCTACCACCAGCTCCCCATCTGCCTGGAGGACCGCCAATACACTGCGTTCGAAGCAGATGGCCGCCTCTATCATTTCCTTAGAGTTCCCTTCGGCATCGCCAATGGGGTCTCGGTCTTCCAGCGAGAGATGGACCGAATGGTTGACCACTATGGGCTGCGGGCCACCTTCCCGTACCTAGATAATGTCACCATCTGCGGCCACGACCAGCAGGACCACGACGCAAACCTCCAAAAATTCCTCCATACCGCCAAACTCCTTAACCTCACCTACAATAAGGAGAAATGCGTGTTCCGCACCAACCGCTTAGCCATCCTTGGCTACGTAGTGGAAAATTGAGTCCTAGGGCCCGACCCTGACCACATGCGCCCGCTCCTGGAACTCCCTCTCCCCCACTGCCCCAAGACCCTGAAACGATGCCTGGGTTCTTTTTCATATTATGCCCAGTGAGTCCCTAATTATGCGGACAAGGCCCGCCCACTCATCAAGTCCACAGTTTTTCTCCTGACGGCTGAGGCCCGCCAGGCCTTCAACCGCATCAAGGCGGACATCGCCAAGGCCACGATGCACGCAGTCGATGAGACCCCCCCCCTTTCAGGTGGAGAGCGATGCATCAGACGTAGCTCTGGCCGCCACCCTCAACCAGGCGAGCAGACCCGTGGTTTTCTTTTCCCGCACCCTCCATGCCTCTGAAATCCGGCACTCCTCTGTCGAAAAGGAGGCCCAAGCCATTGTGGAAGCTGTGCATCATTGGCGGCATTACCTGGCCGGCAGGAGATTCACTCTCCTCACTGACCAATGGTCGGTTGCCTTCATGTTTAACAATACACAGCGGGGCAAGATCAAAAATGACAAGATCTTGAGGTGGAGGATCGAGCTCTCCACCTATAACTATGAGATCTTGTATCGCCCGGGGAAGCTTAATGAGCCCCCAGATGCCCTGTCACGCGGTACATGTGCCAGCGCACAAGTGGACTGACTCCGGGCACTCCACAATGACCTCTGCCAACCAGGGGTCACCCGGTTCTTCCATTTTGTCAATGCCCGCAACCTGCCCTACTCCATTGAGGCGGTCAGGACCGTAACCAGAGACTGCCAAGTCTGCGCAGAGTGCAAGCCGCACTTCTACCGGCCAGATAGAGCGCACCTGGTGAAGGCCTCCCGCCCATTTGAGTGCCTCAGCATGGACTTCAAAGGGCCCCTCCCCTCCACCGACCGCAACGTGTACTTCCTCAATGTAATTGATGAGTACTCCCGGTTCCCTTTCGCCATCCCATGCCCCGACATGACTTCTGCCACGGTCATCAAGGCCCTGCACAGCATTTTCACTCTGTTTGGTTTCCCCACCTACATCCACAGCGATCGGGGATCCTCTTTCATGAGTGATGAGCTGCGCCAGTTCCTGCTCAGTAAAGGCATCGCCTCGATCAGGACGACCAGCTACAATCCCCAGGGAAACGGGCAGGTGGAGAGGGAGAACGGGACGGACTGGAAGGCTGTCCTGCTGGCCCTTCGGTCTAGAAATCTCCTGGTCTCCTGCTGGCAGGAGGTCCTGCCAGATGTGCTCCACTCCATCCGGTCGCTCCTGTGCACCGCTACTAATGAGACCCCTCACGAACGTATAAAAGTGTAAGCTCTCCTGCGCTGCTCCCATTCTGGTTCCAGCTGCAGGAGGCACAACATCTTGTGCAATAAAGCCTCGATTGTTTCACCATTCTCATCTTGTGGTAATTGACGGTACATCAGTAATCGCCCCTCCGCTTCGCCCAGCTGGCTGTGTAATTGCGCCACCTCATCTGAAGGTCCTCCTGCTTCTTGGACGTAGCCCAATTCCTGTGGTGCAGTGTTTGCATATCAAACCGGTCATGGTCAAGGTTTGAAGCCATATCCTGTTGCTAATCTGGATTGTGTCAAATGGTGAGGCCCACAGCAATGGAGAGAGATCCTACTAGGGAAAATAGAAGGGTTACACACCTGAAGGTTACATGGGGCATTGGCAAAGGCTCTGACTGATCTTGTATCCCTCCCTATTGTAAAAAAAAAGGGAAGAAATTCAGTTTGGGGGTCTTTGTCTGTGGTTTCCTTTACATTTATCTGTGAAAAGCTTTGGACTTTTGTTTACAGTAAAGGTGTATTCAAGATGCAGACTATTGGAGCAGAATGAAGTGGGGATTGACACTTGCTGGTAAAACGAGCTAGGGAGTGCTTGATGCAGGCAATCCTAAAAGTGGAAGTTGAGAGCTCTTGTATTTTAACAATCATGAAAACATTTGGAGGAATACAACAACAGGCCTTCGAGATTCAACGTTTGACTGTAACTCGCCGAATTGATCCGTTACAACTCATCGGGGAAGAAAGATTCGAACCAAATAATCGTCAGTTTCGATAATCGATGTGAAACAAGTTGTGGGGAATAAACTGAAATACTAATGGGATGTTTTCCGCGGGGAAGAGCCATTACCAGTCCGCTATGTAAATGCTGTTTCATCATCTCCGAACTGTTTATTTACCTGAGTTTGTTTGGGGATCAGGCATTAGGTGGAGAATCCAGGTCAGAATCCATTTCAGTTATTGCATGCGACCGTGCCTAGTTGGGTGTGAGTGTCATAGGAATGCGGTGTGTTAATTAGTCTGTAGGGTGGAGACTGCAGATTGGTTAGCCCTTGCTGAATGCACTTAGATTTGTTTTTGCTTCAACATCCTCTTGACAAGTTCACGGAGGGTTTCTTGTTGCTCGCTGGCTTTGAGAAGGTAAATGTTTAGCGCAGGCACCAGCTTAAACGTTTCTGATGTGTTATCTGTGACTTGTGATGTTTTTCTTTGGACGAAGTTTGTATTGGTGAGTCAAGTGTGCTTGTTTGATCATGAAAAGTGTTAATGTTGGATGGGTAATACTCGCGGCAGGTTAGTACGCATATGGGTTTACGGATTAACAGTGACGGGAGCAACAACATGTGAAAATTAGCTTTTGACTAACTTGTTTAAAGGCACATTTATACATGGAACTTGTATGTTTACAATCGAAATGCGCACAATCTAACAGTCACTGTTCATCCAGGAAGCAAGAGGACCTACATTAGAAATAACTTTTGGAAAGAACTGCCCCTTTCTACAAGTACTTTTCCAAACCACCCACATCGTTTTTGCGTAAAGTAAGATTGTTCGCTGTGAAACTGACACCATTTGTATATTTCTTTTTAATGAAAGTGAAACAGTTTCATTTTTAACTTAATGCATCAGAGTAAGCTATTTTAACCATGAATTTAATAATTCTTATCTGTTTCAAATGTTGAATCTGTAATGACATGCCTCATTCATTCTGGAATACTGTGCGATATTGGGTTACATTATTGTTGGTTCCCTTTTAAACTAGGGTCCTTTCTGCCTTTCCAACTAGTTGCTTGCCACTGGGAGTTCTCCAGATTTCCTTGCCCTGGCCAAGGCCACCAAAAAAAAATCTTTTATAAAAAATAAAAAAAAATTTGTTTTAGAGTACCCAATTATTTTTTCCAATTAAGGGCAATTTAGCGTGGCCAATCCACCCAACCTGCACATCTTTGGGTTGTGGGGATGAAACCCACGCAGACATGGGGAGAATGTGCAAACCCCACACAGACAGTGACTCAGGGCTGGGATTGAACCCGGGTCCTCTGCACCGTAGGCAGCAGTGTTAATTGCTGCGCCACCGTGTCGTACAAATCTTGAACTTTTTTATTTGTTCTTGGGATGTGTATTTCTGGTAAACACTAATTACCCTTGAGAAAGTAGTGGTGAGCTGCCTCCTTGAACTGCTGCAGTCCATCTAGTTTGGGGTCACCCACAGTACTGTTAGGTTGGGAGTTCCTAGGTTTTTTTGAGCTACTGACAACAAAGGAATGACTATGATTTGTCTAGGTGGTATGTGGCTTGCAGCAGAATTTGTGTCTGGTGGCATTCCTATCTGCCTGCTGCCCTTGCTCTTGTGGAGGTTGTAGGTTTAGAAGGTGCTGTTGAAGGAGACTTGGCAAGTTGCTACAGTGCCTCTTTAGATAACAGAGTAAGCTTGATTTGATTTGATTTATTATTGTCACATGTGTTAGTATACAGTGAAAAGTATTGTTTCTTGCATGCTATGCAGACAACGCATACCGTTCATAGGGAAGGAAGGAGAGACTACAGAATATAATGTTACAGTATTGGCTAGGGTGTAGAGAATAGATCAACTTAATACGAGGTAGGTCCATTCAAAAGTCTGATGGCAGCAGGGAAGAAGGTGTTCTTGAGTTGGTTGATACGTGACCTCAAACTTTTGTATCTTTTTCCTGACGGAAGAAGGTGGAAGAGAGTATGATAGGGGTGTGTGGGGTCCTTAATTATGCTGGTTGCCTTTCCGAGGCAGCAGGAATTATCGACAGAGTCAATGGATGGGAGGCTGGTTTGCGTGATAGACTGGGTTACATTCACAATCTTTTGCAGTTTCCTGCGGTCTTGGGCAGAGCAGGAACCATACCAAGCTGTAATACAACAAGAAAGAATGCTTTCTATGGTGCATCTGTAAAAGCTGGTGAGAGTTCTAACTAACATGCCAAATTTCCTTAGTCTTCTGAGAAAGTAGAGTCGTTGGTGGGCTTTCTTAACTATAGTGTCGGCATGGGAGGACCAGGGCAGGTTGTTGGTAATCTGGACACCTAAAAACCTGAAGCCCCCGACCCTTTCTACTTCGTTCCCAATTGATGTAGACATAGGCATGTCCTCCACTACTTTTCCTGAAGTCGATGACAATCTCCTGCCACTGTGCTAGTGGTGAAAGGAGTAAATGTTATATGTCAACCACTGTGTGGCATGAATGTTACTTGTCACTTAGCAGTTGCAAAATCCCTGAGCTTTGACAAAGGGTCATCTGGTCTCGAAACGTTACCTCTCTTCTCTCCTTACAGATGCTGCCAGACCTGCTGAGAATTTCCAGCGTTTTCTCTTTTGGTTGCAATAATGGAATTATGCTGTGTGCAATTTTGCTCTCTTTACTAAGGAAGGACACACTTGCCTTGGAGGGATTGCAATGCTGGTTTGCTAAACTGATTCCTGGGCTGGGGGGATTGCCCCATGAGGGATTCAGCAGTTTAGGCTTGTAGTCTCTCTAGAGTTTAGAATTTTATCTCACTGAAACATGCAACATTCTTCAGGAACTTGATGGTGGATGCTTCCCCTGTTTGGGTGTCCAGGACTAGAGATAACAGTCTTCGAGAAAGGGGTCAGCTATTTAGAACTGAGGTGAGAGAAATTTCTTCATTCAAGAGATTGTAAGTCTTTAAATTCTTTATCCTAGAAAGCAGTAGATGCTTAGTTGTTGAGTATATTCAAGTCAGAGATTGAAAATTAAGAAACCTCGGTAAAAAGAATGAAATAGATCAAAAGCTGTAGCTTGGGTGTTAAATTGGGGTTTTAAAATATCTGTAGATTGTGAAATTGCGTGCTTTGAATTGTTATGCACTGAAACTGCAGGTTTCTGTTTGGATTTCCAAACAATTGTATTGTTGATCGGATGACTAATGCCTTCATCGTACACTGACTCAGTCATATATGCGAGCATGAAAATTAAATTTGCAACTATGTTTCAAGTTATGCAAAACTAATTGAGCCTTAACTAAGATTGCCAAAACCTAGTGTAAGAATCTCTGCTGATGATAAACGCAAGGGTAACCTAGAATGCCAGTTCTTAGTTTTTTTTCCCCCCATTTTGGTAAAATGTGAGGATGGATTTGCAAACAAAGGTTCAGTCTTGTTGTAATTTCTAAAATAAAATAAAATTTATTAACAGTAAAATGCACAACAAGAAAGGTCACGATACAAAACAAAGGTCCACTTAACTAGAATAATGGCTGCACTCACTATATTCTGGGATTAACCCCATTCCCATCTATCTATGCTCCTAAACTCAGAAATATCCCTTGTCCCAAAGCAATCATCCCATATAGTATGACCTAAATCCAGCAAGTAGTTAACACCCACGAGTTATCTTTACAATTCGGAAGCTGTCTTTGCTTCAATGTAGTTTGAGGTTTTCAAATGAGCAGCTTTTAGCCTGATTTCTGCTTTCCAGCTGCATGTGGCAGTGATTACATCTGCTTTTCCAGCTGCTTCTTTCTCCTTTCCACCTCTCCTGTCAGTACAGATTTACACAGCTACCAATGTACCATATTTCCCCATTGATCTACTCCTATCTAAGTAACTTGCTTTAGAAACCAGGTTTTTAGGTGCATACTTGTGAACTGTATCCTCATGTCTCCACTTTGAATACCTAAAATTCTATACTTTTGTTCCCCACTTCACTTGAGTATCTATTTACCTTCTAAGCGAAGTCGCGTATCAATAACCCTTCAGCCAGTTGCACTCTTATCCATGCCTCTTTTTATCCATTCTTCAAACTCTATTTTAGCCAAACTTCTTTACTGTATCCCATTCTTAAAACTTTACTTTATTCAAGCTCTTGACATTGTTTCCAGTAGAAACAAGCCATCCAGGTTTGGAACCTGTGCAAAGGTTTGCAAGTTGCAAATTCTGTAGAATCCTATGGAAGGTATTAACAATTTTAAATGTGAATCATTTAAGGAATATTTTATTGATTAAATCATACCACTGTCTGTCAAAAAGATGTTAGATTTAATTATTTCTGTTATTTTTCAAACTTGCATAAGTGATATTTCTGCCCACCCTGTGCCAAACATTTCAATTCATTGTTTTACATGTATTGCAAAGCATGCTCGAACATTTTCTTCAGCAAGAAACACATCAGTACTGAAATTAAGGTCTTGTCAAACTAGAATATGTAAATACAAAACAATTTGTTGTCTGGAGCTCAACTACTTTTGATTTTGTGATGGTGTGCCTTGAATGAGATCTGAAACCAACTACATTAGGATCACGACACAATTTGGTGATGACATTCTGCAACAAAAGTGGAGATGTGCCATTTTTCAACTGACTCAATTACCTCAAACACAACAATTGTTCACGGAATACACATGGTAAGGTAAAGTCACCATAGTCCCGGATGACCATAGGCTGCATTCCCTTTTTTGAGGGGGAGAGCTGACTGGTGGTGATTTAACTTGAGAATCATCACGCCTCCGGCGAGGGGCAAGGTTGAGAAGGTGGGCTTTCATGAATAACCTCAGCCGGTAGATTTAGATTTATTGTCACGTGTACCGAGGTACAGTGAAAAGTATTGTTTTGCGTACAGTCCAGGCAGATCGCTCCATACCGAAAAACAAAAAACATATGATAAATACATGAGGATACACAATGAAAATACATAAATATAGACAACGGGTGAAGTATACGGTACCAGATGTGATTGTCTTTTTTGGATTAGACTGAACTTGCTAGATTATCTTCTATCCAAAATCCTGGGATGTTTGTACTTGCTGACAGGTGTAATGGATTTTGTTTATTGTATAATGTACCGAGGTACAAGAGCATAGAACATACAATGCAGAAGGAGGCCATTCGGCCCATTGAGTCTGCACTGACCCACTTAAGCCCTCACTTCCACCCTATCCCCATAACCCAATAACCCCTCTTAACCTTTTTGGTCACTAAAGGCAATTTATCATGGCCAATCCACCTAACCTGCACTTTGGACTGTGGGAGGAAACCCACGCAGACACTGGGAGAATGTGCAGACTCCGCACCGACAGTGACCCAGCAGGGAATCGAACCTGGGACCCTGGCGCTGTGAAGCCACAGTGCTACTCACTTGTGCTACCATGCTGCCCTACCGTACAGTGAAAAGTATTTTTCTGCAAGCAGCTCAACAGATCATTAAGTACATGAAAATAAAATACATAATAGGGCAACACAAGATACACCATGTAACTACGTAAACACTGGCATCGGGTGAAGCATATAGGGGTGTAGTGTTAATCGAGTCAGCCCATAAGAGCGTCGTTTAGGAGTCTGGTAACAGCGGGGAAGAAGCTGTTTTTGAGTTTGTTCATGCATGTTCTCAGACTTTTGTATCTCCTGCCCGATGGAAGAAGTTAGAAGAATGAGTAAGCCGGGTGGGAGGGGTCTATGATTATGCTGTCCGCTATCCCCAGGCAGTGGGAGGTGTAGATGGAGTCCATGGATGGGAGGCAGGTTTGTGTGATGGATTGAGCTGTGTTCATGACTCTGAAGTTTCTTGTGGTCTTGGGCCGAGCAGTTGCCATACCAGGCTGCGATGCAGCCAGATAGGATGCTTTCTATGGTGCATCTGTAAAAGTTGGTAAGAGTTGATGTGGACATGCCGAATTTCCATAGTTTCCTGAGGAAGTATAGGTGCTGTTGTGCTTTCTTGGTGGTAGTGTTGAGGTGGGTGGACCAGGACAGATTTTTGGAGATGTGTATCCCTAGGAATTTGAAACTGCTAACCATGTGGGCAGCACGGTAGCCTTGTGGATAGCACAATTGCTTCACAGCTCCAGGGTCCCAGGTTCGATTCTGGCTTGGGTCACTGTCTGTGCGGAGTCTGCACATCCTCCCCGTGTGTGCGTGGGTTTCCTCCGGGTGCTCCGGTTTCCTCCCACAGTCCAAAGATGTGCGGGTTAGGTGGATTGGCCATGATAAATTGCCCTTAGTGTCCAAAATTGCCCTTCGTGTTGGGTGGGGTTACTGGGTTATGGGGATAGGGTGGCGGTGTTGACCTTGGGTAGGGTGCTCTTTCTAAGAGCAGGTGCAGACTCGATGGGCTGAATGGCCTCCTTCTGCACTGTAAATTCTATGATAAATAAAGTCTATGATCTCCACCTCTGCCCCGTTGATGTTGACAGGGGTATGTGCAGTACTTTGCTTCCTGAAGTCAATGACCATCTCTTTAGTTTAGCTGGCATTGAGGGATAGATTGTTGTCACTGCACTATTCCACTAGGTTCTCTATCTCCCTCCTGTATTCTGACTCATCGTTATTCGAGATCCGGCCCACTATGGTCATATCGTCAGCAAACTTGTAGATGGAGTTGGAACCAAATTTTGCCACTCAGTTGTGTGTGTACAGGGAGTAGTCTGGGGCTAAGTACATAGCCTTGCGGGGCCCTGGTATTTATGACTATTGTGGAGGAGGTGTTGTTTATTCTTACTGATTATGGTCTGTGGGTCAGAAAGTCGAGGATCCAGTTGCAGAGTGAGGAGCCAAGTTCCAGGTTTTAGAGCTTTGATATGAGCTTGGCTGTGATTATGGTGTTGAAGGCAGAACTGTAGTCAACAAATAGGAGTCTGATGTAGGAGTCCTTGTTGTCGAGATGCTCTAGGGATGAATGTAGGGCTAGGGAGGTGGCCCGGTTGCGGTGGTCTGCTGTGGAATGCGGCGGTATGCGAATTGCAATGGATCGAGGCAGTCTGGGAGTATGGAGGCGATGAGCTTCATGACCAACCTCTCGAAGCACTTCATTATGACTGAAGTCAGGGCCACCAGGTGGTAGTCATTGAGGCACATTGCCTGGTTCTTCTTCGGCACTGGTATGATGGTGGTCTTTTTGAAGCAGGTGGGGACCTCGGAGCGGAGTAGGGACAGTTTAAAGATGTCTGCGAACACATCTTCCAGCTGTGTAAACCTAATTTTAAAAGGAATTGGGTCAGTGGGGTGGCAGCAATTGAATATTGTTGCATATCACAACTTTGTGTATCAAAGGATAAATTGAAATATTCTCTGTAATTTCTGCTCAGCAGACATAATGATGAATTAGCAATGAACGAGATAATTGTAGCTTCCTTCCAATTACTCCATCATTCTAGTACAAAAATCAAATATTTGAGTTGTTTGGCATATTTATGTTCAAGCATTTTGCCGACACACCCTTTTTAAGATGCGCTGTTAAATACATTCTTGGAGCCGTGTCTCGTAAATGGCTATCTCTTTGTTGATGACAAGCTGCAAATTCTTGTGTTGTCATGGTAGCTGTGAAACATATTTTAATATTACTTTCAAGTGGAACATCATTTTGAAGTATCAAAAAAAATTGAATTAATGCAGGGGGAGAAAACATTGGAAGTTTTGCAAGCAGATTAACAAATGGTGTTCTCTTGAAGGCATACAAATACTTGATAGTGTAGAAAAGGTTACTCTGTGTAAGGCGGCGCAGTGGTTATCACTGCTGCCTCATGGCGCTGAGGTCTCGGGTTCGACCCTGGCCCTGGGTCACTCTCCATGTGGAGTTTGCACATTCTCCCCGTGTTTGTATGGGTCTCACCCCCACAACCCAATAGAAGCGCAGGCTAGGTGGATTGGCCACGCTAAATTGCCCCGTAATTTGGGGGGAAAAAAAGAATTGAGTACGCTAAGTTTATTTTTTTTTAAAAAACCACCTATTTGTATTTAAAATCATGACTGTAGGAAAGAAGGCAATGGTACATAGTGGTAAAATGTTAATTAAGGTCTGTAGACAGGAAGTGCTTATACAAGATAAGATTAGGAAAGCAAAACTGAATCGCTCGAAGCAGTTGCATGCTGTGATGAGACCAATGATTTCTATAAAAGGATAACCGAGATGAGCTAAATAACCTCCATTATCTGTATGTGTCTTTGCAATTGCACTATCCCATTGTAGTCAACATATCTCCTTCCCACTTCTGCGCAAACTCCTCAATTTTTCAATCTATTGTCCTTCTCTTCCTGATCTACATATAGTTTAAAAGTAAAGTCGCCGTAGTCCCAGAGGACCATAGGCTGCTTCTCCTTTGAGGGAGAGAGCTGACTGGTGGTGATTTGACCCGTGGTTCAACGGAACCTTCGACGAGGGACAAGGTTGAGAAGGCGGAGCCTTCATGAATAACACCAGCCGGTACGGGAATTAAAACCATGCTGTTGGCCTTGTTCAGCATTGCAGCTGTCCAGCCAACTGAACTAAACCGGTCTTTATTTCCAATCGATTTCTGAACATGCAATGCTTTGAGATGCGCTCTGGTGAAAGATGGTAATGGTTTTTGTAAGCTGATCTGCTGTGCAGGTCAGGTGAGAAATAAATAATTAATTCTTATACAAGGACACTCCAAACATACCAGTTGAAAAAGATGATGAAGCAAAAATGATCTGTTGCAGATGGGGTGGGGGGTGGGTTGCGATGGTTGTTGGTGTTAATTTAAACCTGATTCCTCCTCTTGCCACCGTCCATAAACAGAAAGGCATTTGGATTTTCTTTTCTATTTCTGAGTGGTGCCGTGTTTCCCAAACCCACAATTTTAGTGTGATCCAGTTTTAAAAAAATTCATAACCCCACAGCAAACTGGAGAAAGATTAACTCAAAGGTTTTGTTTATTTACATACACTCAAAAATGTGGGAGGGGAGGTTGCTACATAGCCCCCTGGGCACTTGTACAATAAAAGAGAGGTGCAGAGGGAAAGATTTGTCGAGCAAAGATCATGTCATAGAATTTACAGTGCAGAAGGAGGCCATTCAGCCCATCGAGTCTGTACCGGCTCTTGGAAAGAGCACCCTACCCAAGGTCCAACAACTCCACCCTATCCCGATAACCCAGTAACCCCACCCAACGCTAAGGGCAATTTTGGACACTAAGGGCAATTTATCATGGCCAATCCACCTAACCTGCACATCTTTGGACTGTGGGAGGAAACCGGAGCACCCGGAGGAAACCCACGCACACACTGGGAGGATGTGCAGACTCCGCACAGACAGTGACCCAAGCCGGAATCGAACCTGGGACCCTGGAGCTGTGAAACAATTGTGCTATCCACAATGCTACCGTGCTGCCGTGGAGCAAGGAATTATTGTTTTGCTTGTGTGTCCAAAGCCCAGAATCAAAATCCAGATCACGGAGGTTCCACAATTAAAACTGGTACTGGATAATTCACTATTCCAGTAGAGTTGACTTCCCACAATGAGATGAATTGGTCTTCTTGGCAATGGTACGGTGGTTCCATCAGAAAACTGTCTATTGTGTGTTGCCTGGGCCGAGCCCCTTTTTCTGTGCTGGGTGGATGGGAAAATAGCAGATTGAGGCTTCTTAGTAGCACAAGGCAGTGTTGCTGGTTTCACCAGTTACGAGGTTCATGTCACATGATGTGCACCTCCTCCACTCTGCATTTTGGCAAAGGATGTGCATCCCTTTGTCTAGGTTCCTGACTGTTAATGTTACAACCATTAATTGTAAAGGGAGGTTCACACGTTGGGATTTGGACTACATAGTTTAAACTTTCCTTCAAGGAGAGAGATAGCAAGAGTGCACATTTACTGGATTTGAGTACAACATTGTACCTTATTTCTGTCAGGGATGTAAACTGATTCTTAGAATCATAGAATTTACAGTGCAGAAGGGGGCCATTTGTCCCATCGAGTCTGCACCGGCTCTTGGAAAGAGCACCCTACCCAAGCCCACACCTCCACCCTATCCCCATAACCCAGCAACCCTACCCAACAGGGCAATTTAGCATGGCCATTCCACCTAACCTGCACATCTTTGGACTGTGGGAGGAAACCGGAGCACCTGGAGGAAACCCACGCACACACTGGGAGAACGTGCAGACCCCGCACAGACGGTGACCCAAACCGGGAATCAAACCTGGGACCCTGGAGCTGTGAAGCAATTGTGCTAACCACTATGCTGCCATGCTGCCCCTGACTGATTGATGTATTTGCATCTTTGGAGCAATATAACAGCTTCTGTTCTCCTTTGTATTTACTGATGATCTGTGGATTGGTGAGGAGAAAATGTTCTGGGAAACCGAGCAATCCGTCAGATTCCTCCTTTTTAGAACTATCCAAACTCCCACAATGTGTCTGTGTCAGTTGAAGATTGGGTTAGTGGTGTTGCCCATCACAATAAACAAAATATAATGGGCGGGATTTTCCTTCCCCTCAACAGTGTGTTCTGCAGTGGCAGAAGGCAGCTTGCCAGTGGCTGGGTGTGGATATTCTGGTCCCGCCGCTGTCAACGGGTTTCCCATGAAACTCTCCCCATCCCACTGTGTAACCTGCGGCGGGGATGTGCCATCGGCAGCACCGTAAGATCCTGCCAGCATGAATGCCAGAAAATCCTGTATTCCTGCATGAAGGTTGGCCACTTGACGAGAGATTCCAGAAGTGTGCTGGTGGGATAGTATGCAAGTTTTCTTTTTTTGGAAAACCCCTGCAGTGCAGAAGGAGGCTATTCAGCCCATCGATTCTACACCATACCTCTGAAAGAGCACTCTACTAGGCCCATTATCCCACCCTAACCCATAACCCCGCACTGATCATGGCCAATCCACCTAACCTGCACATCTTTGGACTGTGGAAGGAAACCGGAGCACCCAGAGGAAATCCACGCAGACGCGGGGAGAACGTGCAAACTCCGCACAGCCATTGAACCAGGGTAACTGGTGCTGAGAGGCAACAGTGCTGAGCACTGTGCCACTATGCTGCCCCATTTTAACGTTCTTTGAGAGGGCAATTGTTTTACTTGTTGGCTACTAGTAGTCATGCTTTCCTAGAATGCATTCAAAACTGGTACTACCACATTGGCTGTGATCTCATTTAATTCACACAGCTTTAGCGTATAAAACAAATCTCGGTCTGGTTTTGATAATGGTACAGAGGTCCTTTTGCACCTTGCATGAGTCTGAAAGGTCATCCTAGCATGCTCAGGAAATATCCCATCTCTGTTTTTAACATGCCTTTTAAGTGTGACACACGAGACAATAAGGATATTATCAAACAGGAAGACCATTTATTTGCATACATTCTTTCTTTCAAAATGCTGCTTGTTTTGTCCTATGTTTTGATTTTGCTCAAAACTTTAAATAGGGGAAATGTTAAATAGCTGAGGTTGTCAATCTTTTTGATTGCCATCAAAGTTGCAAGATGTTTGTGGAGTTGGTAATTTATTAAATCCGCGATGATGAGGTGCTAGCTTTCCATGGATAAAACATACTGCCAATGGTCAGACCTTTTTTAAAATTTAAATTTCAGTAAAATAATTCTGTGGTTTTATGTATATTTAGTAATCACAAGGATATTGGGAGTGTGCATTGTATGCCAATGCATGTATTTGATCAACTTTAGCAGCTTTGTCTGGTACTTTTTTTGAACTGCCTCCATACTTATTGTGTAATATTCAATAGTTTTTACATTTTGTGTCAAGGAGAGGTAAAGTCTATTTTTTATACAGTGGAGGGAGAGCATATTTTGGAGGTAGGAATAGGTACCATTCAGAAAATTGGGTGGAATTCCATTAGCCTTCAGAAAATTGGGAGGAATTCCCATGTCCTCACTCTTGACTTTTTTTTTTTAACCCAGCATGAAGAATGGGCTATTGGTTGGTTCCAATCCTTTGGTTCATGTCATACCAGCCACTCTTGTGTTATATATGAGCAAGCACCAGCCACTCTTGTGTTATATATGAGCAGCCGGGGCTAACAGCCTATCTAATGTTTTTTGTGTGTATACATCTAGTTGTTCCAATAAAGTTTCAAAATTACACTCTACTTTTATGCACAAGGTCTAAGTGCCACTCTTGTGGTCTTATAAAGTGGTGAACAGATGCACCTTCTCCATTCTATGCAGTACCACATTCATGATACTGTTTTCTATTTTTTGGATGTTAGTGAAAGGCTATATTTATTGCCTGACCCTGAAAATGAGGTGAAATGGTGCTTCTGTGGTGGTATTGGGTGTGAAATTCTACGATTATCAAGCAGTGGTGAATAAATGATGTCTGACCTGGAGGGAAATTGAGGTGAGAGTGTTCTCTGGGAATGCAGCCTTTGTCCATTATTGCAGGGAAAGAGAGACTGTTGAATGGACTTGAGTTGTTGAAGTGTGTCCAACAGGTCTTTAACATTGCATCTCCCTTGTGTGCTTGTAATGCAGGACTTTCTTGTAGCATCAGTGGCAGGAGCATCAGTTCAGTGAATTGTTCAATTCTGCATGGCATTGGATTGAGTGTTGCTTTTGCTTCTTCCATCCAGGTGAATGACGAGTATTCCATTCCTTGATTTTTGAATGGCGTACTTTGTGAGGTCAGGAGGGGAACCTTTGTCATAGATTATCTATTCTCTGCCATGATCTTGTGGCCAAGGCTCTGATTATGACTGTTCCAGTTAAACATCTGATGACATTGTTTTCAGTTATGTAGGTTTGCCAACCTTTCACTCTTCTTTTAAAGTCCACTTCTTTCACCTCTTTTAAGATATCCTTTTAGATCAGCATCTATTTTTGATTATGTCTCTGAACTGCCTTTGAATGTCTTTCTACACTGCAGGTGATATACAAATGTTTGTTTTCTTGAAGGAGGTTTTACATGAGTGAGCTGCTGGGGAGAGCGAATAGAGCTATTGGCAAAGGAGCAAAGTTTATGGCAGGAATTCAGAATTGTTTTAAGAATCTGTAACCCTTTGAAAAAATATTTGGGTACTGCAAATTTTTTTTAATCAACCTAACCAGCACATCTTTGGGTTGTGGGGGTGAAACCCACGCAGACACGGGGAGAATGTGCAAACTCCGCACGGACAGTGACCCAGGGTCAGGATTAGAACCCGGTCCTCAGCGCCGCAGTCCCAGTGCTAACCACTGCGTTGCGTGCCGCCCCAGAATCTGTAACCCTTGCGTGACTTAATAGCATTGAGTCAGGAGAGTTTGGAAAAGTAAAGTTGACATCCGCACCCATGTGGATGCTAATGTCATTGAGACCAAGGCTTGGGCAGAAACTACATTACTGATGATGAATTGGTGAGATTTGGGTAGGGTATGATTAGAACCTTAACTTGGAGCTGTGTTGTTGAGGAGGAATGTGTAATCAAATGTATCCAATTAAGCAGAGGAGTTGAGGAAGGCATGAACTCGTGACTTTGTCCCAAAACTGTGATTAGGTATATTCTAGGCTGGAGGGATTCAAAAAGGGAATGTAAGAGTTCGATGGACCCCCAAAGACGTTGCAGAGGGCAGTATGTTTAGAAATGGATTGGTGGTTTTACAGCACAGATGGATGTAGGATGACCCTTTTTGAATACAACTGGTTTATCCCACCTCCTTTCAATACCTGAGAAAAGGAAGCCTTGGCATGCAGGCAAGGAGGGGAAGCTAAGTAATGAGGAGTGAAGCGAGAAGTACGATAAGCAGGATAGAAATGGGAGGAAAACTAAGGGGAGAATATGGTGGAGTGAGGGAGAGGAAGGGCGGAAACAGATGCACGAATGACCCCCATCCTGGAAGCAAAGAACTCATGAGCTTTTTGTACTTTGAATAAAGATGGGGGCGGGATTCTCCCAGCCATCGCGCCAAAATTGCGATCGACGCCGAAATCCGGCGCGACGCTGCGACCGGAGAATTTCTGCGAATCACGCCGTGCGGTCTACACACCGTGGGTAGGGGCCCATTGACCGAGGCCCCCGCGGCATTCTCCAGCTGTAACTGGCCGAGTTCCTGACTGCATGGTTGTGTCATGGTTCCACGTGTCCGAGAACTCGGCCCGCGGCCGCCCTGGTGGGGGATCCTTCCCCCGGGGACGGCCAGGCTATCGATCAGGCCACCACTGTTTGGTGCCGGTCCGCGGTGTGCGTCCGCCATGTCGCACGGGGCGGCCGACGCAGGTCCCTCCACGCGCATGCGCGGACCTCCGACCGGAAGTGCAGGGCCCCGTATCGGCAGCCGTAGATGCGAGGACTACTCCGGGGCCCTGCTAGCCCCCTCCAGGTAGAAGAATCACACTGGACTTTCTTCAGGAAAGTGTGATTTGCATGTGTTTTCAAGCTGGAGTGGGGACATTATTGGAGAATCCCACCCAGAGTATAAAGATATGGGTAAGGATAGAGATTGGAGGAAATATTTAGTCAAGGATTGCCCATGTGCTCCAGGATAAATCTGAAATAGTAGGACTCCTGTCCAACACATTTTATGAAGACAATGATTTGGAATTTATGGTTGGAGGTGAACCAAGAGAGTTCGCACTGACGTGGAAGAAAGCTGCTGTGGCATGGATTTTGCCTTTTCAACGTTGCTTTTATGGCAGAATCCAGCAACAGTGCCATTCAGTAGGCTAAACAGTCAAGCACATTAGGGAGGCGATGGTGAGTGGTTTGTTGTAGGTTAATAATCCAGATACCCAGCGTAATGTTCTGGGAACCTAGATTCCAATCTCACTGTAGATCAATCATCTCCGTTCCAGGACATCCCTGCAGGAGCTCCTCTGGGTAGTCCTAGGCCCAACCATCTTCAGCTGCTTCATAAATGACCTTCGTTCCATTATAAGGTCAGAAATGGGCTGTTCACTTCTGATTGCACAAAGTTCAGTATCATTGAAATGCAGCCAGACCAGGACAACATTCAGGCTAGGGCTGATGAGTGGCAATTAACAGTACTTCCATACCAGTGTCAATCTCTTAGAATCTAACCATCAAACCTTCACATTCAATAGCATTACCAGCACTGAATCTCCCACTATCAACACCCTGGGTGGTTACCATTGACCAGAAACTCAACTATAAATACTGTGATTACAAGAGCAGGTCAGAGGCTCCAAATATTGTGGCAAGTAACTCTTCTCCTAACTCCCCAAAGCCTGTCCATTATCTACAAAATGCAGGAGTGTGATGGAATACTCCCCTTGCCTGGATGAGTGAAGCCTCAAGGAGCTTAACACCATCCAGGACAAAGCAACCCACTTGATTTGCACCACATGCACAAACGGTCCCTCTACCACTGACGCACAGTAGCAACCATGTGCACCATCTACAAGATGCACTGCAGAAACTCACCAAGGCTCCATAGGCAGCACCTTCTAAACCCACAACCTCTATCATCTAGAAGGACAAGGGAAACAGGTACATGGAAACTTTGCCACCTGGAAGTTCTCCTCCATGCCATGCTGGCTTGGAAATATATTGTCGGTCCTTCATGAAGGCAACTCACCACTTCGAGGGCCATTGGGAATGGGCCGTAAGTGCTGGCCTGGCCAGTGAAGCCCATGTACCTTCAATGAAATTTAAAAAGAATTCTCAGACTGATACTGAGGAAGTAAATATTTTTTTTTCCAAACTGCACAATAAGGTTTGGGTCATATCCAAGAGATTAGGGTAGAAGATGAGTTATTATAAACTTTAAAACATAATTGATCAGAGTGGAGAAATTAGTGATGTCCTAAATAATTATGAACTTAATACACTTTTTAAAATCTCAGTTACACCTTGATCAACAAGACTCAAGTTTTCATTCCAAGACATTTTATGGTGAGACTAGACCAAAAGTGGAAATATGGATCAATCTGCGATTTCAAAAGATAACAGCAAGAACCTCTCTACCGTGGAGAAACAAGTAATCGCTGACCGCATTTAATGGCACATGCGTACCTCAAGGTGCTGTCAGCTTTACAGTTGTGAGGGTGAATGCTGATAGTTCTGTCGTCTTTGCGATCTCAAAATTTGGCCCATTTGAGTACAAATAAATGTGGATTTTATTTTTAAAGAGCCATGAAGTGGAGTAATGGACCCTGATTTGATTAAATCCTGTCCAACCTTATGACTGCTAAATTATCTTATTTTTCTCGAGACTAACTTAATTATTGAAGTTAAATTTTAGATAACTGAGTCTTTGACGTAAATAGCCATTGGTTTATACTTAGTTTATTAAAAGCTTTGAAGCATTTTTTCATTTGAGCATCTCAGACTATGAATAACATTTTGGTATTGCACGCAAAGTTGCTTACCATTTTCCTTCACAATTTTGAAAAATTTGATCATAAATGTTTCTTGTTTCACTGCAATACTTGATGATTCAATTGCTGTCAATGTTTTCTCTTCAGAACATTATAGCTGATCTTGGGTATTATTGAGTAGGGAAGGATAAAATTGGATTGGGTCCTACTTCAGTTTGTTTATCAATCAGCCCTATCAGAAGGTGAATGAAAATTGAGAACAGCATTTGGGCTCTGCAACAATTGATTTCCTTATTAACAAGTCATTGACGTTTGCCGTGACACCTAGCTAGTTAAATCCTGGGATCAGAATCTGTGATGTAGAAAGGCTCAAGAAGGATAAGTTGGAGGAACCAGAGTGAGTCGAAAGTCAGGGGCATGGCACAGCCGTGTCGCACCAGGCAGCAATCCGAGTGGGCCGGTTGGAATGCAGGAGAGTCCAAAATCGGGAACCGTGCCAGGTGCTGATCGGTTTCTGATCCAACTGACCTGCTCCTGTTGGCAAAATCTGGATCCTGCCACAATGTGGGGAGAAACCAATAAGCACCTAGTTTCCATCCCATTAAAGGGTAGGATCCCCTATCTAATGGCCTCCCCTGATCTAACCGGCTCCCCAGTGAGCATTCATGCAGATGCTCTTTAGCACACCTATTTACAAATGTGAAGCTAGCGCAATGGCTGCTGTGGGGATCAGAGGTGAGTAGCCATCTTGAAAATCAGGCAATCAGGGCACCGGAG
The DNA here is from genome assembly GCF_047496885.1 of Scyliorhinus torazame. NCBI lineage: Eukaryota > Metazoa > Chordata > Chondrichthyes > Carcharhiniformes > Scyliorhinidae > Scyliorhinus > Scyliorhinus torazame. Next base: position 103,198,872 of record NC_092721.1, read on the forward strand.
GAAGAGAATGGGGTGGGGGGTGGGTAACGAGCCTTGTCCGGGGGGGAGAAAGAGCGGTATTGGGCCTGGTTTGGGAGAGTCGGCCGCCATCGGATGGGGGTCACCCCTGGGCTGGGGGTGAGGGACTCATTGCCCAACGGTCCAACAAGCCCCCTCTCCCCTGGATAATGTATACCAATAATGGGGGCAACTCCAGCTGCTGCCTGTCCGCCCTGCCGAACACTGCAGGATAGAGCCCCGTCTGTGGTAATATGGCGAAGGCCACTTTAACTCCCACTGACTGTGGCAGTCAATCGTGAATGGAGAATTGGCAATATTAGTAATGTGAGCACTTCACAGCTTCCAAGTGTATTACTGTGGGTAGACCTGCATGTCGCAGTTGGGATACTACTGCCTCGCATTCCAATCAGATCATGAGGTCTGGACACTTTGCCTCAACACCAGAGGCATCAACACCACTGAGGCAGCAGCCAACAAACAAACGCCCAAGAGCTGCGTGGAGGTTGTTTAGTGTTTTGCAGCACTGGGTGGCAGTCGTCCTTGTGACACCCGCACTGCCAACTGCTTCTACTACCTCTCGGGCGGTATTGGCTGCCCTGTGGCAGACCCTCCGATACTCTCTGAGGAACAGGGTATCCCTTCTGGGCTCCACCACATCCAACAGCCTGGCCAGATCGGCATCTCCGAATTGTGGAATGGGTGTGCCTGTCGGCATGGCTATGTTCTGTCTGGTGTTTGCTCTGCAGGATCGGTTTAAGAACTGCTCCCCCTTGTTAGTGTGGTGCTGCCGGATGGGGTCCAGACGAATCAGCCAGCGGGACAGTCACTTCCCACGTGAAGCCAGCGGGAATTGCCGGGTTGGCCATTGGGAAGCACCCGGCAATTCCCGCTCACTACCATATTTAGAAGCTTTTCCGTTAGATCGGAACGATGATTATTTATCTATACATGTCCTTGGCATTACTGTCCTATCTGGAACAGAGTTGTAACATTTTAAAAAAGCTGTTTTTAACCTGGTCTGTATTATTCTTGGTCTTGTGACGATATAGAATATTTAGAGTCTGCTGGGGTAAGGAAAATGTTCACTTTATTTGGACACCACAACCTGCAGGCTCTATCACACCACCAGGTCTACAAAGGTGAGCACAAATATTGAAATATTAGCTATCACGTATTACCCCCAAGTCTGACTTTTTCTGCAGACAACTATTGTGATGGTTTCAGAAATGTACCTGAATGTGCTCGCAGGTCCTTTTTTATTCTTTGGAGGCAATTGGTGATTCGAATACTGTGTGTGATCTCTTAGGCTCTGCTAGGCGGAAGGAGAATTTGTAGATGACTCTAACTCACCATCCTGGTTGTCTCTGGTCTGTTTTGTACAAAATTGAGGACCCAATTATTTTTTTCCAATTAAGGGGCAATTTAGTGTGGCCAATCCACCCTGCGCATCTTTGGGCTGTGGGGTGAAACCCATGCAGACACTGGGAGAATATGCAGATTCCACACAGACAGGGGGCCGGGATCGAACCCGGGTCCTCGGTGCCGTAGGCAGCAGTGCTAACCACTACGCCACAAACTATTTCTGTTCGATTGTGTAGATGACTGGATAAGGTAGAACCCTGGATTTGGTATCTATTCAACCACTTGTCCATAGCTGAACTTGGTCTCGGTCTCTGGAACAAACTGGCTGTCCTGATTGGAGGCCTGGTATGTTGCATAGTTTGTGACATCTGGCTGGAATTGTGTGCATGGTGTTTGTGTGCGTGTGTGATTGGTGTGGCTCAGAAGTGCAAGTTGGCCACCTGGGAATGCATTTCGCTACATGCAAGTGAAGGCATTTGTGAGGCAACAGGTGAGGGAATTTCCGCAGCTCCCGGCGCAAGAGATCCAGGACAGAGTGATTTCGGGGGCATGGGTGGGTAATGGCAGGGTGTCAGATATATATATATATATATATATATATAGGGAAATGAGAGACGAGGGGGAGACGATGGTAGAGGAGCTGAAGGGAAAATGGGAGGAGGAGCTGGGGGAAGAGATTGAGGAGGGGCTGTGGACAGATGCCCTAAGTAGGGTAAACTCTTCGTCCTCGTGTGCCAGGCTCCGCCTGATACAATTCAAGGTTCTACACAGGGCGCATATGACTGGAGCAAGGCTGAGTAGATTTTTTGGAGTGGAGGATAGGTGCGGGAGATGCGCGGGAAGCCCGGCGAACCACACCCACATGTTTTGGTCATGTCCGGTATTGCATGGGTTCTGGGTGGGTGTGGCAAAAGTGATTTCAAAGGTGGTGGGGTCTGGGTCGAACCAGGCTGGGGGTTGGCTATATTTGGGGTTGCAGATGAGCCGGGAGTGCAGGAGGCGAGAGAGGCCGATGTTTTGGCCTTTGCGTCCCTAGTAGCCCGGCAAAGGATTCTACTTGTGTGGAAAGAAGCTAAACCCCCGGGCGTGGAGGCCTGGATAAACGACATGGCAGGGTTCATAAAATTGGAGCGAATAAAGTACGCACTAAGAGGTTCGGCTCAAGGGTTCACCAGGCGGTGGCAATCGTTCCTCGACTATCTCGCAGAGCGATAAGGGAAAATAGGAAAGGTAGCAGCAGCAACCCAGGGGGGAGGGGGGGGGAGGGAGGACTCATTTGAGTCCTCAGGGGTTTTTATGTGTGTGTTTATATATTAGTTATTTATATTAGATTTTACGAAGTTACTATTTTAGTTACTATTTCTGCTGTTTCTTATTTTGTTGTTGGCAGTTGCCGTTAGTTAGCGTATTATTTATTTCAAAAACGATCAATGTATATATTATTACAAAGTTGTACAATGGGAAGTTTTTGTTTGATCGAAAAACTTTAATAAAATATATTTAAAAAAAAAAAAGAAGTGCAAGTTGGATGTCATTGTGCTTCTTCAGCAATGCTTTCACTGTATGCACTCGTTTGAGGGTTTGTAGTATGAGTAAATCCATAAGATGCCATTTGGCTTTCAGTCTGTTGCGGTGAGAATCGGGCACCACGTGACCTCCCTGACTGAGGCCTCGGCAAAACCTGAGGCACGTGACGCCCAGGTCAATGAGGACAAAGCGCATGCAATTTCAGCTGCCTGGGGGCCTTTAAAACTCACAGACTCAGCCTGGACTGAGAGGAGTGTGGAGTCATTGGCTGGTAATATGTGTAAATATATGTAGTTTGTAAATAATTCCTGCCTGTAAATAACTTTGCTGCTTCTTCACCACAGGAGATCACTTGGAGCCCCATTATTACATGGTCTATTACCTGAGATAAGCTCTGGGATTCCATGTGTGCCAAATATCAGATTCAGTGAAGTATAATCGATGCTTCAGAAGTGTGACCCTGCAGCTGTTTGACTTTCATCTATCTTGCCTAGTTGTCTGTCTTTGCATCAAATCACACCATCCTCCGTCTGAATCATTGTACTTCTGGAGGCATTTTTTGCTAACACCTTAAGATGGTCACTGTGTTGTGTCTCCATCTTGAAATAGAGACCAAGAACATAATCTGCAAACTATTCGTAAACCCATTTAACAGCTGATGCTTCTTTCTTGATCTCTGCACATCTCTGTTCATTCTGTAAGTGAATGGGATGTGTAATAAACTGGTCAGCACTTTCTATCCATTGAAATCTGAAAAGACTGCAGCTATTAATCCTGTAGAAAATGCACATGCATGTTAGCATCTCGGCCTTCTCCCAGCACCATATTGACTTTTTGGCTCATTGACAACAGTTGAGTTGGGCAGAAACATCTCACTTGGTTTAGCAAACCCATGAATCACTGGACCTTAAGTACATTCGGAGGAGCTGGAAACTGCTTGAATGCTCGTCTTCTGTGGATCAAATCTGACACTGGATGTATCCACAATGTGCCCAAGAAACATGACCGTCGACTCTGAGAATTCACCCTGGTTGTTAGTGTAAGTCCTCCATGAAGGCTTTGCAGCATTGCTCCTGTTGCAGTGTTCATGTTCTGCCTGAGTGGATCCATGGATCAGCGCATCATTCATGTGACATATGACTCCATTGTCTAGGATACTTGACATCATCCTCTTGAAGATTTTTGATGCTGAGGGGTAATTTGAAGTAAAACATTCCAAACTGTGTAATAAAAGTTGTGAGCAACGTAGACTCTGCTACAAGGGGCAGTTGCCAAAAAACACTTTGTATCTAGTTTCATCAAGGTTGAACCCTTTCCCAATTTTTGCTAAGCTCTTGTCCATAGATTGCACAGTATGAACTTTGCATTCCACTGCTTTGTTGAGTAGTGTAATTCCTACACAAATTCTGATAGAATAGATGAGGTTTTGGCACTGAGATCTTCCCTGAGCATCAGCTTGCTGGTCCTATTACGGGTGAAATAACCCCTTGTTTCACCATAGTGAATTGTTGCTTCACTTTTTTTTGGCAAGAATGGATGCAAAACACTTTTCTGTATGTAAACTGACACGCTGGCTTCATTTCTGCATAGAGAGTACACTCCTTTTAAAGTTTTTAGGCAAATATTTATTGACTTTCCAGTTCTCCCATTCTGCAAATCAGGTGCAAGTCAATACAGGATTTCCTGCTTAAAAGAGTGAACAGCTCTGGTTCAGGATCACCTAGGTTTGTGATTTTCTTTCTCTTGAAAGGTTGCATTCCTATGGCCTTGAATTCCATATCTCCTGACCCATTTAGGTTTTTTTCATGATTGCTAAAGAGGACTTTAACTCCAGCCACAGGTCAACATAGCGATGTTCAATTTAAGTCGTGTCTTGTTCCCCTTTGCTAGGATATCAACATTCCAGTAGCTTGGTTCCTAAATCTCTAGGCATCTCAATAACAACACAAATGTCATCTAGTTTTGTGGATCTTGTCTCTTTTTCCTTATTCTATACAGGCTTTTTGCTTTAACATATGGCCTGAAAGTGGCCCTTCTTTCTGCACAAATGACATTCTGTTTCTTTTGAGACATTTTGGGGCTGTTTTGTTTCCCTTGTCACCGCACCAATTACTGTTAGCTGGGGTAGTTGACCAATGCACTTCTTTGCTGCCATTCCGCTGCTGGCCAATGGGGCAAAGGTAACCCTTTTTGGAACAGTTCTAATCAATGTAGCCAAACTTCTGCTAGTAAGTTGATGTTTGTGTGTACTTGGGAACCTCAGAAGGCGAGATTGAAACCCTGTGACATGGGTGTTCTGAAGCTGGAGTTGGAGTGACCTTTGGAGAGAATTTGAAGATGAGATCTTCAACAGTGAAGATATAACCCTCCAGAAGGGAGTTTCAGTGAGATTGGTTGACGAGTCAACCGAACATCTGGGTGGGTTGTTGAGAAATCTATGGAATCTGTTTTGGCCACATTTGTCATTTTATTGTGTCGTATGGTGCATCCAACCTCCAAGTCATAGAATTGTACAGTGCAGAAAAGGCCTTTCGGGTCTGCACTGACCATAACAACCCCAGTCTCATGCTAATACCATTTGCCAGTGCTTGGCCCGTATCCTTGAATGTGATGATGTTTCAAGTGCTTTATAGGTTGAGGTTTCCAGGTTCTCATACCTTCCCAGGCAGTGCATTCCAGATTCTTAGCACTCTCCTTCCTCATCACCCTCTTGAGTGAAATTATTTTTTTCTCAAATCCCTTCGGAATCTCCTGCCCCTCGCCCTAAAACTATGCCCCTTGTGATTGATCCTTCAACCAAGGGAAATGGCTGCTTCCTATTTACCCTGTCTAAGCCCCTCTTAATTTTATACACCTCAATCATATGCCCCCTGAGACTTCTCTACTCTAAAGAAAACATCCAAGCCTGTCCAGTCTCTCCTTGTAGCTCAGATGCTCCATCCCAGGCAACATCCTGGTGAATCACCTCCGTACCTCCTCCAGTGCAATCACCTCCTTCTATAGTGAGGTGACCAGAACTGCTCACAGTAATCCAGCTGTAGCTTAAGCAACGTTCTGTACAGCTCCAACATAACCTTCTTGCTTTTATATTCTATGCCACAACTGATAAAGGCAAGTGTCCCAAATACCTTAACTATTCTATTCACCTGCTCTGCTGCCTTGTGGGATCTGTGAACAAGTACCCCAAGATCCATCTGTTTCTATGAGCTTCCTATTGTCCTGCCATTCATTTTTAAAAAGTGAATTTTATTACCAACATGTATCAAAACAGGTTACAACACACAAACACCCCAGGAAACACACTTCCCAGCATTCCTGTCATTCATTACATATTCTCTTGTCCTGCTTCTTCTTTCAAAGTGCATCACCGTGTACGTATCAGGGTTAAATGCCATCTTCCACTGCTCTGCCCATCTGAGCAGCCCAACTATATCTTCCTGTACCCTACAACCCTTTTCTTCACTGCTAACCACCTACCAGTGCCAAGTTTCAGGCATCTCGACAGGTTTCCTTGAATTCCATGTGCTTCAGCCTTCTCAGTCATTCTCCCGCTTCCCCAAACAGTCTCCTATGTGGGACCTTGTCAAAGGCTTTGCTAAAATCTATAAAAACTACATCAACTGCACTTCCTTCCTCCACACTCTCTATCACTTTATCAAAAATGTCTATCAAATTTGTTGGGCAAGATCTTCCCCTGACAAAGTCATGCTGACTATCCCTAATCGACCCATACCTTTCCAAGTGGAACTTAATTTTCACCAATAGTTTCCCTACACTGACGTGAGACTCACCACTCTGTAATTCCCTGGTTTATCTCTACCACCCTTCTTGAAAAGTGGAACAACATTAGCTGTTCTCCAGTCCTCTGGCACTTCCCATGTAGTCTAGGAGGAATTAAAAAACTTGTCTCAGAGCCCCTACAATTTCCTACATCACCTCCCACAGCAGCTTGGGATGCAATTCATCCGGGCCTGGGGATTTGTCTATTTTTAAGCCGGTCAAACCTTCTCTCTTCCTATCTCAAACTCAAGGTCTTCACGGTTCTGTTTCCTGAATCCTGTCATCCTCCTGAGTAAAGACCAATGATAAATATTAATTTAACACACCAGCAATGACCTGTGGCTTCACGACATTTCCCCCTATAGGGAACATGTTGGACCTGTACCCCATTTCTTTTTTGAATGCCCTCCACGGCTCCACTATAGACTTTCCCTACATGCAGTCAAAGTTGGGCAAACCCTGCCTTATTTTGGTGAAATCTGCCTTGCCCCAATCCAAAACAGCCTTTTGCAGGTCATATCTTTTTCCTTGTCCATACGTAACGTGTTGTGGTCCTATCACTAAAATGCTTCTCCACTACCAAATTGAACACTTGTCTGACTTCATTCCTCATAACCAGATCCAGCACTGCTCCATCTCTTGTTGGGTCTTGTACATATTGATACAAATAACTCTCCTGAATACATTTCAAGAAATTCAACTCTTTACACTAACGCTATGACTATCTCAATTTATGTTGGGGAAGTTGAAATCCTGTAGTAAAATTACCTGCTAGAATCATAGAATCCCTATTGTGCAGAAGGAGGCCATTCAGCCCATCGAGTCTGCATTGACCCGCTGAAAGGATTACTCCACCAGGCAGAATTGGCAGGAGGTCACATCCTCCATTTTTACCTTGAAAAGGCAGTTTAAAAGCTTGTGTCTTAAAACCTCACATGTAACAGTTTCTCCTGGAGTGCAGGAGATTAATGGGTGATCTGATTGAGATGTTTAAAATGTAAAAAATTGTGGGGTAGTTTCCTCTAGTGGATAAAATGATATGGAAAAACAATTCCTCTTGAGTGTGGGAATTATGGACAGAACTGAATCTAGTTTTGTATTTGGAGCTAAGGTACTAAGCTACTTAAAATTGCAATTGAGGGTAGGGGCAATTTGGATCTGTTTCCATCTCTTCTCTTTCCCCCCCCCACCCACACACACACAAACACACCACTGATATTGCTGTGGACGCTGGGACAATTGGAGATTTGAAGACTTTAAAAAAAATTTTAGGCAAGGGGAATGGAGCCAAAAAGTTGGAAAAGGAGTAGTCAAGCATGATCTAATTCAAAGTTTTCAAAGTGCAGGGGGTGGGTGTCAGGAGGGTCGCACAGCAAACAGTCGCACCATTCCTGCGATAGTCCTGATCGCAGGAGAAGCACGCAGCAGTCGCTATGAGCTTTTACCTTTTCTAATAAATTTAGAATGCCAATTTTTCAGTTAAGGGGCAATATAGCATGGCCAATCCACCTAACCTGCAACTCTTTGGGTTGCGGGGGTGAGACCCACACAGACACGGGGAGACTGTGGAAACGCCACATGGACAGTAACCTGGAGCCGGAATCGAACCCGGGTCCTTGGCGCCATGAGACAGCAATGCTAACCACTCTGCCACTGTGCTCCCCATGCTATCAGCTTTTACATCAAGAATGGAGGCCGCTGCCATCTCGTAGATGGAAATAAATTGGGCTAGAACTGTAGAATTCCAAAATTGCAGAAGGAGGCCATATAGCCCATCGAGTCTTGAAAGAGCGCCCTACTCGGGCCAAAGTTCCCACCCTATCCCTGTAACCCCATCTAACTTCCTCATCCTCTGAAATGCCACCATATCCTTCTTCAAATAGGGAGACAAAAACTGGATACAACACTCCCGAACATCCTATACAATTGCAACAACACTCCAGTCCTTTTGCAACAAACGCTAAAATTCCATTTGCCTTTTTTATTACATGCTGCACCTGCATGCCAACTTTCTGCGATTCATGAACAAAGACACCCAGATCCCTCTGCCCAGATGCATTATGAATCTGCTTTCCACTTCGATAATAATTTGCCTTTCTAGATTTTCAGCAAAAATTTCTGATTTTAAAAAAAATAAATAAAATAAAATAAAAAATAAAAAAAAATAGCGGGTTATAGGGATAAGGGGGAACAAGCAGGGAGATGGCTCTGAGACCAGGAAGAGATCAGCCATGATCCGATGGAATGGCCGAGCAGGCTCGAAGGGCTGAATTGCTTCCTTCCTATGTTAATGGATACAACACATCCAATCCAAAATTGTGACTTTTAATCTTGCTGCTTTCTAAACAAGCTGATGTGACCAGCATGTTGCCAATGGTCTGTAGCTCTTTGCAAACAGCAAGTGCTAAGTATAAATAACTCCGAAAGCTAGTGACATCGAAACAAACCTGTTGGACTTTAACCTGGTGTTGTAAGACTTCTTACTGTGCTCACCCCAGTCCAACGCCGGCATCTCCACATCAAGTCTAAATAAGACGTAGGTAGATGGGGCCTTTTTCTACATTTCATGAAATTGGGGATGGGGCAGGGGGAGGGGTGGAGTGGTGTAATGGGTAATAGACAACAGCAGCTAAGCAGAAGTAACATTCAGAATATGCAGCAAAATGCCTCTCTCAAAATATAAAAATGCATTTATGCAAATGTGTGCAACCTGAGTAATGTTAATAGCCAACTATAGAACTGGAATTTCCACTTAAAGGTCACTAGCTTCATTTGTGTTTGCAAAACACCTACAGCTAGAAGTTATCCCTTTACATGCTGATTCTGCAAGTGCCATTATTACTGTGAGGACATGCAAGTGCTAAGATTATAATTTATACCTTTTGTGTGTTGCATATAAGCCTTGAGGATAGGAGCCTGATTTTTAGTTGTTATTGGTTAAAAGCCATGAGAATATTTAACTGTCCTTGTAGCTTGCCATAACTGAGAACACGAAGTGTTCTCAATTTGACAACAAATTCAGAAATTGTGAATATCTGCAAGTAAATGATATTGTGGCAGGTTTTATGCTGTAAAGCCTTTGCACCCAATAGATAACTCTCATCCAAATGAGAACTAGGCTCTGTCACATCATGAGCACTCCAATTTTGGAATTAGCAGTGTATTGAATTTTGACTTGCTTTCTTTATGACTTCGTCTTCTTTGCACCTGCCACTCACTCTGTTTGTTTTTTAAAAAAAATCAACCGAGATCCCAGGTTCGATCCCGGCTCTGGGTCACTGTCCGTGTGGAATTTGCACATTCCCCCTGTGTTTGCGTGGGTTTCACCCCCACAATCCAAAGATGTGCAGGGTAGGTGTATTGGCCACGCTAAATTGCCCCTTAATTGGAAAAAATGAATTGGGTACTCTAAATTTAAAAAAGAAAGAAAAAAAATCAAGTTATTGATTCAGAAATGGTCGAAATTTTTTAAAATTTGGAATATTGTTTTTTCCTGTTCACTGATTTTCCAGCAGTAACAACAATATTGATTGTTTGAATAAGTTTTGAGAAGTCCAAGATCATAATGTAGTTTGGCAAATATTTTTGAGATCATGGGCTTTTGTGTTTTATAATTTGAGCCTGCTAAGCTGGATAGCAATTGATTCTTGAATTTTTAACAAAGTTGGAGATGCCCACTCATGGCAAGGTTCTCTCCCTCTTTTTTTTTTTTTTTTTTCTTCCTTCCATCTATCTCCCCACCTTTTTCCACAATACACTTCCTTTCTCTCTTCTCCACCCATTCTCCAATTCCTTAAGTTTTTCTTCTGGGCCAAGGCTGAGGTAGTGTTGATTCACCTAGAAAATTGTGGCAGATGGCCCGAGAGGGCATTTGTTTTAGGTGAGGGGGGAAAGATACAAAAGGGTCCAGAGGGGCAATTTTTTCACAGGGGTCGGTGAGTGCCTGGAACGAACTGCCAGAGGCAGTAATAAAGGTGGGTACAAATTTGTATTTTAAAGAACATTGAGACAGTTATATGAGTAAGGTGGGAATAGAGGGCTATGGGCCAAATATGGGCAATTGGACTAGCATAGTGGTTAAAAACTGGGTGGCATGGAAAGGTTGGGCCAAAGAGCCTGTTCCATGCTGTAAACTTATATGTCTCTGTGACTCCAAATCCATTTCCATACTTTTTTTAACCAAATGTTTTGTTCTCTTGCAGTATATTAAATCTCTCCCGCTGTAATTTCACAATCTTTTCTCTGTCCCCTCATCCTGTTCATCCAGCTTATGGATGGGAATTTCCCAATCTGATGGGAAGAAGCGGTTCTAAGGAAGAATGCCAGGTTAGGTTATACTGCAGAAATGTTAGTCTACCCGATGGGTTGTACCTGTAATCTGCAAATTTTGAGTTGAAAATATTCTAACAAGTGGTCGATGCTGGCAGAAGTTTCTCTTTCCCAAAAAGCCGCAGCAAGATACAGCCAATGGCATCACTAAGGAAATGTCAGTCCCTAACCACCTAATGTCAGATGATTGCTTGGAAACACTCTACTCTCAGTGGCATTACTTAAAAGAGAAGATCTAACAGTGTTATTTCATTTGGAGGTGCCTGCTAAGATATCACCAGCTATTTTCAAACAACTTAGTAAGTCTACCTGGCAATAAGTGGGGTTACTGGGTTACGGGGATAGGGTGGAGGTGTGGGCCTGGGTAGGGTGCTCTTTCCAAGGGCCGGTGCAGACCCAATGGGCCGAATGGTCTCCTTATGCACTGTAAATTCTATGAATGGCTGTTTTCAGCATAGAGATGTAGTTCTGTACTACCTGCTCCAAGGACACAATGTTAATGGTTAACTGTTACTTGACAGACATGGTGTGGCACTGACCTTTTTGTGCATGGATATCCTGTATACCCACTCCCCGTGAAGCATCATCTGCGCAGCCACCAAATCGGGCCAAGTGCTGGTTTGGTCTCTTGCTTGCCGAATTGTATCTATAACCTGGATTTCCTTTTCCTTTTTTGCCTCTCTCTTGGTCACCTGTCTCTTCCTTAACAAAAGATGCTAAGGGGTTCAGATATTTTCCGAGGCTATCATGACATTTTTTGTAATATTTCCGATGAACCACCTCCAATCTTTTTTAAGGTGCAGTTCTGCCAGATATGGATTGATGATCCAAAGTTGAACGCAAACTGTTCCTATCCCTCCAAATCTGTCTAATAACACGCCTCTAGCCAACTGCTGCCCCCCCCCCCCCCCCAAACTGGTGCTTGGGCAGCAGAACACAAATTGGTGAAAATTTGACTAAGATTTGTCTATTTGCAATTTACTTTTTTACTTGCTGATTTTTAACAACACAGCATTTAGAACAGAATTTCACTGGGATAACATAGTTCAGTTCCTGATGAGCAGGAGGAAGCAGCTATTCATATGTGTGAATCGATACGATTATGGACTAAATTGAAGCTGAAGACAAAATGGAAAAGCTCAGCCTTTTTTCAGGTGTTTATTGAGCCAAATCTCCTGTCCAAGTCAGTGGGGCTCTGAATCCACCTTTTTACCAAAGCACCCAGCTCTGGTATTTTTGGGCACTGTCTGTCTCTGTTCCCAATCTTTGCAGTGCCTGAAAAGTCAGCCCAATATAACTGACAGATTTTAGTAACCTTGCTAACTGAGGAAAATAAATCCTGTACAATGGGGGAATAACCAGCAGAATTGTGACTTTGGGATAAACATGTATTTCCATCACCTTTTGTGGAGTTTCATTATGATTCCTGCCACCTTACCATTGATCACATGATGAGGAGCTGGTTTAGCTCACTGGGCTAAATCGCTGGCTTTTAAAGCAGACCAAGGCAGGCCAGCAGCACAGTTCAATTCCCGTACCAGCCTCCCCGAACAGGCGCCGGAATGTGGCGACTAGGGGCTTTTCACAGTAACTTCATTTGAAGCCTACTTGTGACAATAAGCGATTTTCATTTTTTCATTTCATTTTCAGTTTGTCCAATTTCCATCCTGCTGTAGTGTTTTTCCCCCCTTTTTATGTTCAAATGAAGGAGATCATGGTTCTAGCTCAGACTTCAATGATCATGAAAGAGTAATGCTTAATTTTCTTGTTCTTTTTATTTGGATGATAGCATATGGTCCAGAAAGACCTAGAGTTCTTTTTGCATGGGAATTTTTCAAATATAGCATATTTGTAACACTACTTTGAATTGATTTAAGTAAATTTGTAAGGAATATTACTTTTGAAAATCATAATATGTTGTTGAATCTACAACTTAATAGCTAAGTGCCCTTTGAGGTTATTTGATCCAAATGAACCATTCTTTCATACCCTATAATTAAACTTGAATTGAATGACAACACTTCTGCCTTTTTTTCTGTTTCAGGTCCTCTTGAATATTATTGAAAATCAAGATGCACGGTGCAACCGAGGGAGAAATATGCCAGGAACCTCTGGCCTGAACAAAGGAAGTGAAACTTTCGTGATTTTATTGAATAGCAGAGGACGTGAAGTTCACCTTAATTCAAGATTAGCCTAACTTTCCTGAAGCGTTAGAAGCCATCCAGTCACCTGGGCAGTATTAATTACTATTAATTTTCAGCTCAACTATTGAAATGTGAAATTGAAATCCCTCTTTTTCAAAGAATATGCAGCTGAATCAATTATTTTGAAGTTAAATTGAGTAACTAATCTGACTTAGCAGACAAGATGATTGATTTAAGTCACCTGACAGAGGAGGAGCAGGTGACCATTATGAGGGTGTTGCGGAGGGATGCAGATCTGCGAAAAGCTGAAGAAAAGAGAGCTCGGTAAGATTTTGTTAAAATAACACATTCGCTTGTACTTGCAGCATACTGTTAAATTAAAATATTTGATTTTTTTCAGGAGCAAGTTCTTTTAAGCATTTATAGGTACAATAATAACTGAGTGAGCACCAATACTAATACAGTGTGAATCCAGAAGGAAGAGGGTGTTCTCTGACCAACATTTTTTCCTTTAACTTCTCTCACGTCCTGTAAGTAAAAGGTGTGGCTATGGGTACCTGCATGGGGCCCCGGTTATGCCTGTATTTTTGTAGGGTATATGGAACATTCCTTCCAGTTATACTTGGGGGCCATTCCCACACTCTTCCTCCATTACATCAATGACTATTGGTGCTGCTTCATGCTCTCTCATCTGGACCTGGAAAAATGTATCTTTTTTTTTTTTTTGCTTTCAATTTTCATCCTTCTCTCACCTTCACATCTACCTCTGACACTTCCTCACCCTTCCTTGACACCTCTGTCTCCATTTCTGGTGAGTGACTGACCGCCAATATTAATAACAAACCCACCGATTCACATCTCAACTACAACACCTCAAACCTCCCTGAAAGACTGCATCCCATTCTCCCAGTTTCTGTGCCTCCACCCTATCGATGCCACCTTTGAAAACAGCACATCTGACATGCCTGTCTTTTTCATCAATCAAGGACGCCCACCCAACCCCCCACTCTGGCTGTCAGGGCACTCCACTGTGTCCAACTCATCTGTTGCAACTCTTGCCCTTATGCCTTCCCCTCCCTCCCATAGTGATGATAGGGTCCTTCTTGTCCTCATTTTTTCAGCCTACCAGCCTCAAAGGATCACCCGCCACCATTTCTGCCAACTCCAGCATGATGCCACCACTAAACACGCCTTCCCCTCAAACCCTGCTGTCAGCATTCTGCGGGGACCACTACCTCCATGACACCCTAGTCCACTCTTGTATTGCCCCATCCCTTCATCACTTCCCATGGCACCTTCACTTCATCTGCCTCAATTTGGACTACAGTATTTGCTGCTCCCAATGAGATGATCTCTGCATTGGAGAGACTAAATGCAGACTGGGTGACCACTTTGTGGAACATCTTTGCTCCATCTGCAAGTATGACCTTAACTTTCTGGTTGCTTACCATTTCAACTCGACACCTTTCTGTCATGCCCATATATCCGTCCTTGGCCTGCTACAATGTTCCAGTCATGGCCAGTGCAAACCGGCAGAACAACACCTCATCTTCCAATTGAGGCAGCTTCTGGACTGACTGGCTGTCACCTGCTCGACCAGCATTTATTGCCTATATCTTGTTGCCCTTGACAAGGTGGCGCTGAGCTGCCTTCTTGAACCACTGCAGTCCCTGAGGTGAAGGTATACCGACAGTGCTGTTAGGGAGGGAATTTTAAAGATTTTGACTCTGCAACAGTGAGGGAACGGTGATATATTTCCATGTCAGGATGATTAGTGACTTGGAGGGGATCCTCTAGGTGGTGGTGATCCCAGGTATCTGCCGTCCTTTTCCTTCTAGATGATGCCAATTGTGGGTTTGGAATGTGCTGCCTAATGGACCATTGGCGAGTTCCTGCAGCGCATCTTGTAGATGGTGCACGTGGCTGCCACTGTTCGTTGGCGGTGGAGAGGTTGAATGTTTATGGAAGGGGGAACATTCAAGCGGGCTGCTTTGTCCTGGATGGTGTTGAGCTTCTTGTGTGTTGGAGCTGCACTCATCCAGGCAAATAGAGAGTATTCCATTACACTCCTGACTTGTGCCTTGTAAATCATGCACAGGCTTTGGGGAGTCGGGAGGCGAGTTAATCGCTGCAGTAGCCACAGTATTTATATGGTTGTTCCATTTCTGTGCCTAAAAGTAGCCTACTGATGATAATTCTGACCCATGAATTTGTTATGGATCAAATTAGGATATACTCTGGATATAAGGTGCCATTTGGATTTACATTTGTTCCTTTTTTTTTGCCAAAAAGGGAAAGTTCAGGCATTGTACCTGCAATAAATACTGTGAACAGTTTTGGTTCCCTTCACAGAATAATACATGCGGAAAAGGATCTTCAGCCCATCGGGTCTGCTCTGACGCATGAAAGATATCTGACATGCCTAGCTAATCCCATTTGCCAGCACTTGGCCAATAGCCTTCGCCCTTATTCTAAGGAAAGATATACTGGCATTGGAAGAGATCCAGAGAAGGTTCATCAGTTCACCGAATCTGGAGAGATTTTCTTATGAGGAAAGATTGGGCCTATACTCATTGGAGTTATGAAGAATGAGAGGTCACCACAGTGGCACACTGCTGCCTCACAGCACCAGGGTCCACCAGGTTCAATTCCAGCCTTTGGGTGACTGTGGAGTTTGCACATTCTCCCGTGTGAGCAAAGGGTTTCGTCCCTCAGTCGAAAGATGTGCTAATTAGGTGGATTGGCCCTTTGTGTTCAGGTTAGGTGGGGTTAAAGGGATAGGGCAGGGGAGTGAGCCTAGTTAGGGTGCTGTTTTGGAGTGTCGGTGCAGACTCGATAGGCCGAATGGCCTCCTTCTGCACTGTATGGATTCTATGACCTTATTGAGACATATAGGATTCTCGGGGACTTGACCGGGTAGATGCGGAGAGGATGTGGGAGAGTCGAGGAGCAGAGGGCATAATCAAAGAATAAGGGGTTGTCTGTTAGCGATGAGGAGGAATTTCCTCTCTGAGGGTAATAACTCTGTAGAATTCTTTCCTGCATAGGGCTGTCGAGGCTGGGCTGTTAAGTGTGTTCAAAGGTAATCGAGCGTTATGGGGAAAAGGCGGGAAAGTGGAGTTGAGGATTATCATCAGATCAGTCGTGATCTCCTTGAAATGGTGGAACAGATTTGATGGAATAACCCACTTCTGTTTGTACGTCTTATGGTCTAATCTCTGAAATTTGTCTGACGTAAGGATTGTAAAAAGAAAAATGTACTTGATTTTCATTCTATTCAATTAAAAAATGATCAAAAGCAGTGAACAGGACAGCAATTGTTGCATAGTCATCAACATAATAAAGACTATCATGAAAGCCATGGTCTCAGTTATTATGTGACATCCTCATGATTTGGCCAAATTGAATTGAGAGGAATGGACAGTATTACTACATTACAACCCATGACCATGTTTTTATTGTATATTAATGTTAACTAACACTCCATGTTACACAGTATATTTTCCTCACTTCTCATTCTCCAATTCTCTGCTGACAACCAATTTTATTCTCTTTCCTGAAAAACTGACTCTATCGAGCACCCTAGAGTTCCGTTTGTATGCAAGAGTCATAGAATTTAGGCCATTCGGCCTATCGAGTCTCCCCCGGCCCTTGGAAAGAGCACCCTACTTAAGCCCTCACCTCCACTCTATCCTGTAACCCAGTAACCCCACCTACTCTTTTGGATACTTCAGGGGCAATTTAACATGGTCAATCTACCTAACCTGCACATCTTTGGACTGTGGGAGGAAACCGGAGCACCCGGAGGAAACCCAAGCAGACACTGGGAGAAAGTTCAAACTCCACACAGACAGCCACCCAAGGCCGGAATTGAACTCTGGTCCCTGGAGCTGTGAGGCAGCAGTGCTAGCCACTGTGCTGAATTGTCGCCTTTGCAGAAATAAGTCCAAAGTTATTCCCCTGCTTCCAACAGGCTTGCTTATTCCCATTTCACTTGAGTCATAACATTCGGGGTCCTTTAAAGTTTTTAGTTTCCTTCGGTTTGGGAATTCTCAGAAGACTGACCTAGGAATCACTACTGACACCTCCTGGCCATGCCAAGTCAAATCTTCCAGTGCCCCGAAATCGCAAAGATCCCATCTCTTAAATCAGAGAATGCACTCCCACCTACCATTCTGCCTGGTGTCCCTTGCTCTCTGCGAAATCTGGCACTTGGTGTCAATAGAACATAACCCTAACTCCCAGTCCCTGGCAGCCAGGTCACGTAGGCTTGTCATTGGCCAGACCTTTTTTTTTTAATAAACATTTTATTGAGGTATTTATGGTTTTACAACAAAATCAACAATGTACATTAATTTATAAACATAGTGTAAAAGCTGCCTTCCTCCCATACAGGTCCCACCTTTACTAACCCCCCCTCTACTCCACACTAAGCTAACCCCCAGCACCCCCCCCCCCCCCCCGCCTTCTGCTGACGGTTATTTTTCCCAAAAGGAGTCTACGAATGGCTGCCACCTCCGGGCGAACCCGAATATTGACCCTCAAGGCGAACTTGATTTTCTCCAAGCAGAGAAAGCCAGCCATGTCAGATAGCCAGGTCTCCGACTTCAGGGGCTTTGAGTCCCTCCAAGCTATCCGTCTCCCGGCTACCAGGGAAGCAAAGGCCAGAACATCTGCCACTTTCTCCTCCTGGATTCCCGGATCTCCCGACGCTCCGAAAGCCGCCACCTCTGGACTCGGTGCCACCCTTGTTTTTAACACCGTGGACATGACATCCGCAAACCCCTGCCAGAATCCCCTCAGCTTTGGGCATGTCCAGAACATGTGGACATGGTTCGTTGGCCCTTGCGCACACCTTGTGCACCTGTCTTCTACCCCAAAGAACCTGCTCATCTGGGCCATTGACATGTGAGCCTGGTGAACGACCTTGAATTGTATCAGGCTGAGCCTGGCATATGTTGTAGATGTTGATTCTACTCGACGTGTCCGCCCAGAGACCATCCTCTATCTCTTTTCCCAACTCCTCTTCCCACCTGCACTTCAGCTCCTCAGTCTGTTCTCCTCTGACCCCATGAGTTCCTTGTAAATGTCAGAGACCCTCTCTTCTCCCACCCACACTCTAGAAACCTGTCCCGTATCCCCCTTGGTAGTAGGAAGGCTGAAACCTGCCTGCGTAGGAAGTCCCGCACCTGCAGGTACCTAAGTTTGTTTCCCCTCGCCAATCCAAATTTCTCCTCCAGCTCCCTCAGGCTAGGAAAGCTCCCCTCTATAAACGTATCCCCCATCCTCTCAATCCCTGCTCTCTGCCATTTCCGAAAACCTCCATCCATCCTTCCCGGGGCAAACCGGTGATTATTACAGATTGGAGACCACACCGATGCTCCCTCCGCTCCCACGTGCCTCCTCCATTGCCCCCAGACACTCAGGGCTGTCACCACCACAGGGCTGGTGGAGTACCGTGCCGGCGGGAACAGCAGAGGCGCTGTTAACAACGCCCCCAAACTGGTGCCCTTGCATGAAGCCGCCTCCACATGTTCCCACATCGACCCTCCCCCCACCACCCACTTCCTGATCATAGCTATTTTCACCGCCCAATAATAGTTACTGAAGTTTGGCAGTGCCAGCCTGCCCTCTCCCCGGCTCTGCTCAAGCATCCCGTTTTTTACTCGCGGGGTCTTGCCCGCCCATACAAAGCCAGTGATTACCTTATTGACCCGTTTAAAAAAGGACCACGGAATAAAAATTGGGAGACACTGAAACACACCAGGAATCTCGGGAGGACCATCATTTTCACTGTCTGCACCCTCTCAGCTAGTGACAACGGGAGCGCGTCCCATCTCCGACAATCGTCCTTCATTTGATCTACTAGTCGGACCAGATTTAACTTGTGCAGCCGTTCCCATTCCCGCGCCACCTGGATGCATGGGTACCGATAGCTTCCCGCTACCACTCTAAATGGCAGTTCCTCCAGTCGCCTCTCCTGCCGCCTTGCCTGGACCGCAAACACCTCGCTTTCCCCCATATTTAGTTCATACCCCCAAAATCGGCCAAATTCCCCCAGACTCCTCATAATTCCTTCCATCCCCCTAATGGGTCCGATACATAACAGGAGCAGGTCGTCTGCGTAAAGCGAGACTGTGTTCCACTTTTCCCCCCCCCCGGACCAGCCCCTTCCAGTCCCTTGAGGCTCTCCGTGTAATTGCCAGTGGCTCTATGGCTAACGTGAACAACAGTGGGGAGAGGGGGCATTCCTATCTCGTCGCCCAATGCAGCCGCAAATAGTCCGATGTTGTCCTATTCGTCCATATGCTCGCAACAGGAGCCTGATACAACAACCTGACCCAGTCAATAAAGTCCCGCCCAAATCCGAACCGTCCCAGTACCTCCCACAGATATTCACATTCTACCCGATCAAAAGCCTTTTCTGCATCCATTGCGATCACTACCTCCACCTCCCTACCTTCCAGGGGCATCATGATCACATTTAACAACCTTCTTACATTGGCCACCAACTGCCTTCCCTTAACAAACCCCATCTGGTCCTCCCCAATAACGTCTGGAACACCATCCTCAATCCTACAGGCCAAGATTTTGGCCAGCAGTTTGGTGTCCACATTCACAAATAACATGCCAGTGACTGATGGAAATGGGGCTATGACAGGTGAGGACCTTGAGATGACTGTTATCACTAAGGAGGTAGTGATGGGCAAGCTAATGAGGCTAAAGGTAGACCAGTCTCCTGGCCCTGATGGAATGCATCCCAGAGTGCTAAAAGAGATGGCTAGGGAAATTGCAAATGCACTAGTGATAATTTACCAAAATTCACTAGACTCTGGGGTGGTCCCGGCAGATTGGAAATTAGCAAACGTGACACCACTGTTTAAAAAAGGAGGTAGGCAGAATGTGGGTAATTATAGGCCAGTTAGCTTAACTTTGGTAGTAGGGAAGATGCTGGAATCTATCATCAAGGAAGAAATAGTGAGGCATCTGGATGGAAATTGTCCCATTGGGCAGACGCAGCATGGGTTCATAAAGGGCAGGTCGTGCCTAACTAATTTAGTGGAATTTTTTGAGGACATTAACAGTGTGGTAGATAACGGGGAGCCAATGGATGTGGTATATCTGGATTTCCAGAAAGCTTTTGACGAGATGCCACACAAAAGGTTGCTGCATAAGATAAAGATGCATAGCATTAAGGGTAAAGTAGTAGCATGAATAGAGGATTGGTTAATTAATAGGAAGCAAAGAGTGGGGATTAGTGGGTGTTTCTCTGGTTGGCAATCAGTAGCTAATGGTGTCCCTCAGGGATCAGTGTTGGGCCCACAATTGTTCACAATTTACATAGATGATTTGGAGTTGGGGACTAAGAGCAATGTGTCCATGTTTGCAGACAATAAGATGAGTGGTAAAGCAAAAAATGCAGAAGATACTCCGCGGAAGTCTGCAGAGGGATTTGGATAGGTTAAGTGAATGGGCTAGGGTCTGGCAGATGGAATATAATGTTGACAAATGTGAGGTTATCCATTTTGGTAGGAATAACAGCAAAAGGGATTATTATTTAAATAAAATATTAAAACATGCTGCTGTGCAGAGAGACCTGGGTGTGCTAGTGCATGAGTCGCAAAACGTTGGTTTACAGGTGCAACAGGTGATTAAGAAGGCAAATGGAGTTTTGTCCTACATTGCTGGAGGGATGGAGTTTAAGACGAGGGAGGTTACGCTGCAATTGTATAAGGTGTTCGTGAGGCCACACCTGGAGTATTGTGTTCAGTTTTGGCCTTCTTACCTGAGAAAGGATGTACTGGCGCTGAAGGGTGTGCAGAGGAGATTCACTAGGTTAATCCCAGAGCTGAAGGGGTTGGATTACGAGGAGAGGTTGAGTAGACTGGGACTGTACTCATTGGAATTTAGAAGGAGGCAGGGGGGATCTTATAGAAACATATAAAATTATGAAGGGAGTATATAGGATAGATGCGGGCAGGTTGTTTCCACTGGTCGGGGAAAGCAGAACTAGGGGGCATAGCCTCAAAATAAGGGGAGGTAGATTTAGGACGGAGTGTAGGAGGAACTTCTTCACCCAAAAGGTTGTGAATCTCTGGAATTCCTTGCCCAGTGAAGCAGTTGAGGCTCCTTCTTTAAACATTTTTAAGAAAAAGATAGATGCCTTTCTAAAGAATAAAGGGATTCGGGGATATGGTGTACGGGCCGGAGAGTGGAGCTGAGTCCATAAAGATCAGCCATGATCTCATTGAATGGCGGAGCAGGCTCGAGGGACCAGATGGCCTACGCCTGCTCCTAGTTCTTATGTTCTTATGTTCTAATAGAGATATCGGCCTATAGGACCCACACAGCTCCGGGTCCTTGTCCTGCTTCAGGATCAATGTGATTGTGGCCTGTGACATCGTCGGGGGAAGCACCCCACGCTCCCATGCCTCATTGAATGTCCTCACCAACAGCGGCCCCAATATCCCAGAGAAC
Organism: Scyliorhinus torazame; assembly: GCF_047496885.1. Classification (NCBI taxonomy): domain Eukaryota; kingdom Metazoa; phylum Chordata; class Chondrichthyes; order Carcharhiniformes; family Scyliorhinidae; genus Scyliorhinus; species Scyliorhinus torazame. Next base: position 103,220,492 of record NC_092721.1, read on the forward strand.
ATTTTATAGAACTCCACTGGGTACCCGTCCGGCCCCGGGGCTTTACCTGACTGCATGGCCTTCAGGCTCTCCGCTATCTCTTCCAACCCGATCGGGGCCCATAGCCCTTCTACCAACCTCCCGTCCATATTTGGGGAAATTTAGCCCCCCTAAGAAGTGCCTCATCTCCTCTGGCCCCGCTGGGGGTTCCGACCCATACAGCCTACTGTAAAACTCCTTGAACGCCTTATTCACCCCTGCTGAGTCTCCAACCAGGTTCCCGTCCCCATCCTTTACTTTTCCTATCTCCCTAGCTGCCTCCCTCTTTCTAAGCTGGAGCAAACATTCTGCTGGCCTTCTCCCCATGCTCATAGGTCGCGCCCCTCGCCTTCCTCCGTTGCTCTACCGCCCTCCCTGAAGTTAACGAGCCAAACTCCGTCTGTAGCCTCTGTCGTTCCCTTAAAAGCCCTGCACCTGGGGTCTCCGCATACCTCCTGTTGACCTGCAATATCTTCTTTATCAGTCGTTCCGTCTCTGCTCTGCCTACCTTCTCCGTGTGGGCCCGTATGGAGATCAGCTCCCCTCTAACAATCGCCTTCAATGCCTCCCAGAACACCGCCGCCGAAACTTCACCCGTGTCGTTGACTTCCAGGTAGTTCTGAATACATTTCCTCAGCCGCCTGCACACCTCTTCGTCAGCTAAAAATCCCACGTCCAGCCTCCAGTACGGGTGCTGGCTACTCTCCTTGCTAACCTGTAGGTCAACCCAGTGCAGGACATGAGATTGTGATCGCCGAATACCCCGTGTCCACCACCCCCGTCAGTAGAGCCATGTTCAAAATTTAAAAAAATCAATCCGGGAGTACGCTTTATGCACGTGTGAGTAGAAGGAGAACTCCTTCACCCTCGGCTGTCCAAATCTCCATGGGTTCACCCCCCCCCCCCCCCCCCCCCCCCATCTGCTCCATGAACCCCTTTAGCTCCTTTGCCATTGCTGGCACCCTGCCCGTCTTTGAGCTTCACCGGTCTAAGCCAGGGTCAATAACTGTGTTGAAGTCCCCTCCCATGATCAACTTATGCGAATCCAGGTCCGGGATCTCCCCCAACATCCTCTTTATAAACTCCACATCATCTCAATTTGGCGCATACACATTTACTAGTACCACCTGCACCCCCTCCAGTTTCCCACTGACCATAATGTACCGGCCTCCCACATCCGAGACTATCCTACCCGCCTCAAACACCACCCGCTTATTGATCAGGATCACGACCCCTCTAGTCTCCGAATCCAGCGCCGAGTGGAAAAACCTGTCCGACCCATCCCTTTCTTAATCTGATCTGGTCAGCTACTCTAAGGTGTGTCTCCTGTAGCATTACCACGTCCGCCTTCAGTCCCCTCGGATGCGCGAACACGTGTGACCTCTTAACCGGCTCATTTAGTCCTCTTGCATTCCAGGTGATCAGCCTAGTTGGGGGGCTCATCGCCCCCCCCCCCTCGCTGATCAGTCATCACCTTTCTTGGGCCAGTCTCCAGCCTGCCCCCCATGCTTCCACCAGCCCCCCCCCAGGCAGCCTCCGCCCCCGACCTCCTTTCTGTACCTCAGCAACAGTCCCTCCCTCATTAGCAGAACATCTCCCCCTTTTCCCCCCCCCCCCTCCTAGTAACAGCACAATGTAAACCGACCCCTTCGACAAGCATAACATCTGCTCACCCCCCCACTGCGCTTCCATGTGCTAGCCCACCCAGCTAGCTTGGTGACCCCAGCCCATGTCGCCAGACATTCTCCCACCTATTGTTCGCCCCCCCCCCCCCAGCTCATACACACATACTCAAACGAAAAACCAGTCCCAACACAATTACCCTCGCAAAAAAAATGATAAACAAAGAAAAGATCAAACAGAAGATCCAGCATCTAACAAACACACCTCCATCCCCCATCAGTGCAAATGTAAACTTTAACTCACTCAGCTCTGCAACTGGCCCCATATCAATACAGAAGGCATTACAGATAACGTCCGAAAAACAAGAAACTTTTTTAACGTGAACATTGCAGCAAAGTTCAAAGTCCTCAGTCCGCCACCAGTCCTTTCCCTTTCACGAAGTCCCATCGCTTCCTCGGGCGACTCAAAATAAAAATGTTGCTGCTCATACGTGACCCAGAGACTGGCCGGATACATCAGTCCAAGCTTCACCTTTTTCTTAAAAACGGTCAACTTTATCTGATTGAACCCCGCTCTTCTCCTGGCCACCTCTGCACTCAGATCCTGATAGATCCGCAGGATACTGTTTTCCCATTTACAACTCCATGTCTGCCTGGCCCACTGTAAAATACACTCCTTGTCCAAGTACCTGTGGAATCTCACCACCATTGCCCTTGGGGGAGGGGGGGGGCAGCTTCCTCGCGAGCGCTCTGTGAGCTCTGTCCGCTCCAAGGGTCGGGAGAACGTCCCATCCCCCAGCAACTTCTCGAACATGCCCGCTATGTATGCCCCAGCGTGCGCTCCTTCGGACCCCTCTGGGAGACCGACGATTCTCAGGTTCTGCCGGCGGGATCTATTCTCTAATTTCCTCCACCTTCTCCAAAACCTCCAACTCCACCGCAGTTTGATGTTCCTCCTGCTCCGCCAGCGTATTCTCTACTTTCTGGCTCGCCCGATCTTGGGCATCCAATTTGAGTTCCAGCCGCGCAATTGATTCTTTAATTGGGTCCAAGCATTCCTGATTCTGCTTGGCGAAGCCCTCCTGGATAAACTACATCAGCTGCCCTGTTGACCGCTGGGACTCTGGTCATCCGCCATGCTTTCCCCGGCTGCAGCTTCTGCCCAAGCCTTCTCTGTTCGTCTGTTTCTTCCTTTGTGAGCACTTCTAGTCCGCCTCTCCATGCACCGATGTGGGAATCCAATCAACAATTGCCTCGACCATCAATTTTCCAAATCAAGTCCGGTAAAAAATCGGGGGAAAGGTCCAAAGGTCCGACCCGAGCGGGAGCCACCAAATGTGCTTCATAGCCGCCACTGGACTCGTTGGGCAGAACTATTGGGTCACATGCTTGGTTACTGGCCCCATTTTATCTTGAATTAAAAAATACAGTTTAAAATCTCACATTTGCAACCAGAACTGTAACACAATTTGTATTGTCGTTCAAGCATTTGACTTGGACCTCATTTTAGAGTGCCTCATTATTTGTGAATACCTCTGGTAGGATAGAACTCTGAAATCATGAGTTCAGATCTCACCATGGCAAGGTGCAGCTTGGGACGTTTACAACACAAACAGGCCCCAACAGGTATTCAAGTGGTTATGTTTCACATGACCCTCTTTCCCCTCTCGAGCATAAATTGCCGCCTTCCTTTTTAAATAATTACACACTTCATTTCAACCACTCTTGTGGTAGCAAGTTCCACATTTCCACCACTCTTGAGGTTTCTCCTTGATTGCTTATTGAATTTGTCCTGTTTATAATACATCTTTATTACTGTCACAAGTAGGCTTACATTAACATGGCAATGAAGTTCCTGTGAAAATCATAGCCTCTAATTTGGATTCTACTGCAGCTAGAAAGATATTGCATATCACTTTTTAGCTTGGTTTCTGTCTGAGGACCAAGGTGAGGTGTAATAAATAATTAGAATTGATCAAGTAAACACTTTTGGGTTGGGGGCAGGGTCAAGGGAAATGCCGATTCGGGGGAACCACAGATTTGAGCCAGGGAAGTGGGACGGAAATTTTTGGAAATGGGAGAAGGGCATTCAGGCACTAAAAGATTTGTTTCTTGGGGGTCGATTTGCAGGATTGAAGGAGCGGGGAGCGAAGTATGGGCTGGAGCAGGGGGAGATGTTTAGATACATGCAGGTTCGAGATTTTGCCAGGAAGGAGATAAAGATGTTATGGGTCAGGGTTTAGAGAACCCCAATGTGTATCATGGAGTTCACCTGACCCACAGCTTTTAATAGATTGTGGTTATGGGGAGCACAAGGGCCTACTTTACAGGTGTGATGCAACAGAGATCTAAAGTACTTTTAAAACAAAGCCATGTTTATTTATGAATCCACTTTATAAACCCACAGTAAACATCTTAACAACTATCAACAACAATAATCCCCACAGATACAATATTCTATAAGTAACCCTTCATAACTTTCCTAATAACATCCATATATTAAACCCTTGCAGGTTTAAATTCTCTACAGAAACCGGTATTTGAAATCCTCAAATAAGCTGAAGACAGTCTGTAGCTTGTAGAGAGTGATCATCATACAGCTGCTTGCTTTGCCTGCAGTTATCCAGCTCCAAAAACAAAACTAAAACACATTGTAGCTGCCTGCTCAAAAACGAAAGTGAAAGACAGCCAGCCCAGCTCCACCCACACTTTGACATCACTGCAGCTATTTGATAAACACCCTTTCCTTAAAGGTATATCCACTACAGCAATTTGATAAACACCCAATTCTTAAAGGTACTCTCACATGACACAGCTTCCTGGTGGAGCCGGCCTCCTGCATTGCTGGAGGAGGTGCCGACGACAGGGGGACTGGAGAAGGGGGTAGTGTCAGTGGTTACGGGGCTATTTTGGAACAGGAGAAGGCACCACAAGGAGGGATCCATGCAAAGTGGGAGGAAAGGTTGGGACAGGGTATGGAGGAGGGGTTCTGGTGTGAGGTGCTCCGGAGAGTGAACACCTCCACCTCGTGCGTGAGGTTGGGGCTGGTGCAGCTGAAGGTGATGTAGAGCACACCTCACAAGGGTGAGGATGAGACGGCTCTTTCAGGGGGTAGAAGATGTGTGTGAACTTTGTGAGGGGGGCCCCAGCAAATCACGTTCATATGTTTTGGTCCTGTCCAAAGCTGGAGGATTACTGGGAGGAGGTTTTTAGGGTAATCTCTAAAGTGGTGCCTGTGAGACTGGACCCGGGCCCTCGGGGGGCCATATTAGAACATAGAACATACAGTGCAGAAGGAGGCCATTCGGCCCATCGAGTCTGCACCGACCAACTTAAGCCCTCACTTCTACCCTATCCCCATAACCCCTACTAACCTTTTTTGGTCACTAAGGGCAATTTATCATGGCCAACCCACCTAACCTGCACATCTTTGGACGTATTTGGTGTGTCGGACCAGCCGGGGTTGGAAACGGGTGCGGAGGCAGATGTTGTAGCCTTCGCCTCGTTGATCGCCCAAAGGCAGATCCTGATGGGATGGAGAGCAACCTCTCCACCCTGTGCCCTGGCTTGGCGGGGGTCCTGTTGGAATTCTTGACTCCTGTGAAGGTTAAGTATGAACTGAGGAGAAGGATGGAGGGGTTCTACAATTCGTGGGCATTATTCATTATGCACTTTCAAGAATTAGATAACATCGAACATTAGTTGGGGGGAGGGGGACTGTATGCATTAATGGTGACTATGGGTGATTCCTGATTCCCTTTTGTTATTTGTTTATGTTAACATGCGGGCAGTTCTTTGGGGGTTGGTGGGTGTATGGGATTGTTGTTATTGATATGGGGATTGACATTATATTTATTACTGCTTATTGTTTATTGTTGGTGGGTGCAAATTTGGGAGAAAATGTGAAAAAGGAGGAGAATAAAAATATAAAAAAATAAAAATAAAAAAAAATAATTGATCAAGTAAGAATACAGTAAGAAATAGTATGGCATTGAGTAGCGTAATAGGGAATGTGGAGTGTGGTAAATCAGGTTAGTGAGCTTCAGGCATCCACATGGAATAGGATGCTGTGGCCATAATGATGACCTGACGCAAAAAAAAGGACAGGATCACGTACTCTATATTTCTGGATACGAAACGTTCTGCAAAGTGTTAGAGAAGGAATGAAAGCCGGAATGATGGTATTGCTTTTAAGTATAATATATTCTTGAAAGAGCTGATGCCGGAGGGGTCAAGGACATAATCTATTTGGTTAGAGGTACCAATACACCGCTAGGTGTGTATTAGAGGCCACCAGTTAGTGGTATAAATAAGAGAAGGTGATTAGAGGTATAAGATGTGTAGAAAAGTAGATAGTGTGGGGCTTTACTATCTCATTCTAAATTGGGATGGTTGTATTGAAAGGACAGAGGAGTTTCTAGACCGTTCAGAAGGATTCTCTACATCTGTATGTTTCCAGTCCAATGAGGAGGAAGTCATTGCTGAATCTGGTTCTGAGGAATGGAACAGGGACAAGTGAATCCAGTGTCACAAGCTAACGTTAACTTATGGGAAAAGGACCAGGAGCAATCTAGAGTGAACATAATTAATTCAAGGAGGGCCAACTTCAGTGGGATGAGAATGGATCTTGCCTTGGCAGGCAAACTGTAATTTAACAATGGGTTGCCTTTACAGAGGAGATGCATTGCCAGTAGCGGGTACAGTCGAGTTTCATTTCCAGTAAGGGGGAAAGTAGGATAAACCAAACTACAGAGCAAAAGAGTAAGGTAAAACAGGAAAATAGTGCTTTTTAAATATAAGGTGGTTAATACAAATGTGAATTCGGCTGAATGTAGAAGGTTCAGAGATGTGCGGGGGAAAAAAACAAGCAAAGAGAATGGGAAGAGACAAGACTGATGACGAGTTTAGGAGGGGACCCAAAAGTCTTTGGTAGGCATATAACTAGTAAAAGGATGGTAAAAAGAATAGGGCTAATTTGGGGACCCCAAAAGACAATTTGTGTATGGAAACAATAGCAAAATGAAAGGTTGTAGCGAAAGTGGAGGGGTAGTTGAGGAAGTGGGTGATCAGAAATTTGCGGAAGAGGTGGTATTAGAAAGGCTGTCTATAATTAATCTTAATAAGTCATTAGGAGCAGATCCGAAATATCTGAGGATGCTGAGGAAAGTGAGGGAAAATTGCAGTGTGCTGGCTGTAGGAGCATTTTCAGAGACTGAGTATTGAGCTGGCTTTTATGTAGGGGATCTCCCCTCGTAATTATGGCTCAGCTAACACACAGACTCGCTGAGACAACAACTCTGGTTAAGACGGCTTTACTTTCCAAGCTTGGTCAACGTACGAGGGAGAGTGATTTGGATAAGCATCAAAACCAACTCTGCTTTGCGTTGCTTTAGGTTCAACAGCTGTGCAATTTCCAAAAATCAGTAGCCCTGCCTCAGCTGGACTCGGTCCAATCCTTGTAGCTATAGATTATACCTTGACCAATGAATTTCACTTTTGGTAGCATGGTAACTGTGTGACCAGCTCATGATGTAGTCATGTCCTGTCCCCTGGCCATCTGTTGATTTCCAAGACATGCCCCCACCCACCCATCCACTGTCCTTCGCTCCGCCTCATTCCCATTTCTTCTTATCATAGTGTGGTTCCTAGCTGTACCGTTGCCTGTCTGTGTACGGGATGTCTGGGGTTGCTGATAAGAACTGCTTCCTTTGGATGTGTTTCTGCTGACGACATTATTTCTATATAATTCTGTCTTTCTCATGAATGTGGTCCAGATAGCTAGCTTAAATCCAGTCATATATTGCCGCCACTACTATTAGCAAGAGTTTAAATGCTTGTTACTGTGATGTCCTGTCTTCTTCCCCCCCCCCCCCCCCCCTCTCCCTTAAACTGGCCATGATCATCCAATCCTCTTTAAATACAGGAGTGGCAACAGCAGGGACTGGGGAATTGCAAATGTTGCACTCTTGTATAAGGATAAAACCAGCAAATACTGAACAATTTGAAATGTTAACCTGGAAGAAAATTAACAGTTGCTTTACAAATGTGGATTAATTAAGGAAAGCCAACACAGATAGTTTTAAAGGCAAATCATAGTTAACTAATCTGATTTGACTCCGAGGTTTGATCAGAGTATTGTGGCATACATTGACTTCCAAAAGTCACTTCATCAAGTACCATGTAAAAGGCTTGAATAAAATTGAAATCCACGTGAAAATGGATTATGGCCACATAGATACTGAGTAAAACTGAGGCATACTGATGAACGATTGTTTTGTCGACCAGAGGTCCGTATTAGCTTTACCTGATCTGTATTGATGATTTGGACTTGGGTGTACAGGACACAACTTAAAATTTGCAGGTGACACAAAACTTGCCAAGTGCTGTGAACTGTGAGGAGGAGACTGGTTGGACACGGAGACTAGGCCCACACTGGCAGAAATTTCATCTGGTGAAGTCTGAGGTGATGCATTTTGATAAGAAGAAGAATGAGGATGATGATCTAAAATATGCAATTTGAATAGGGGTAGGAGGAGCAGTGGGGCCTAGGGTATTGTTGAAGGTGGTGAGACAGGCTAAGAAAGCCATTAAGAAGTCATGGGAGATCTGATTAGAGGCACAGGGAAGCAATGGGGGCCTCAGCTGCCAGTTGGAAAACCAGTGAAAGGCCTGCATTCCACCTAGAAGATGGCCTGCCACATTCTTTTGCCTCCTAGGCACTTATTAGGCCAGCAGATGGTGTGCCAGGAATGTTTTAGCTGATATTGGTAATACACCTTTGTGAGTTCCTGGGGAGAGGAAAGGTGGGGTGGTGAGGATATGTAAGGGTGCAGGGTGTGGGGAGATTGGAATGCTGTCATCTTCCTGCCATCTTGCCACTTTACCAGTATCAGGTAGGCCCTCTGCTTGAGGAAACAATGGGGGAGGCAGGGGCATCATTTTCAGGCCCTCTCTGATCTCCGGAAGGACCGCTGGCATAATTTGCTTCCCCCACAATAATGGCATTGTCTGCCCTCACCAAGCCCAATTGGCCTGCCTGACCCCGGCGTCCCCAATTGTGACCCCTCATTTCTGACCGTGGCCATTGTTCTAAGTGATGCTGGTGTGCTGTCAGCCAGTGCATTGCCAAGCTGCTCCTGGGGATGGGTGGCCATTCTTTTAAAAGGACAACAGGCCTGATGGAAACCAGCCTGACCCTGTAAAATGCAGATGGGGACTCTCTCAAACCTTTGAGGTGTGGGTGCCCTGGGTTTCGGGCCATTTGTGCCAAGGTGATGAGATTCACCCCACCTATCCAATTCTGGGAATCACACATTAGGACGGATGAAGGCATTTGGGTAAATGCTGAAAAGATTTACGCAAATGGTTCCAGGACTTCAGTTATGTAGATAGATTGCCGATACTGGGGCGTCTTTAGAGAAGGGGAGGTTTGGAGGAGACTTGATAAAGGTATTCAAATTCATCAGGGGCCTAGACAGTAGATGGGGATAAACTGTTCCCAATTGATTGAACCTTGGATAACTAATTTAAGGTGATTGACAAAAGAACCAGAGGTGATATTAGTCGAAACATATTTGTGTGAGTAGTTAGAATCTAGAATGCTCTGAGTGTGAAGTCAAGTTCAAAAGGGAATTAGCTAATTATCTGAAAGAGAGACGACTTGGAGGCCTGTGGGGGAAAAGGTGGTGAATGAACTAGCTGAGGTGCTCTTGCAGAGAGCTGACATGGACACAAGTGAACAAATAGTTTCCTCTGCGCTAAATATTCTATGACTGCTTGATTCTAGCATTTTCCTTTTTTGTTCAATTAATTTTGTAGTTCTACCATTAACAAAGGCCTTATTAAAGTCTATGCATATTTCATACACCATGTTACCTATAGCTACTCATGTTGTGGCCAGAAAGAATTCAATAAGGCTGGTCAAAATTGACTTTGCTTTTGAAGTCTGTACTATTTCTGTTGCAAGATTTTTCTTTTTTTCTTTTTATTTGCATCGTTGATTAAGAACTTCATTACCTCTGTTGCCACTGCTGCAAAATAAACTGGTGTATAATTGCTGGGATTTGATCATAAGCAGGAACAGCAATAGGCCATTCAGCCCATCAAGTCTGTTCTGTCATTGAATAAGATAATGCCTAATCTGATTGCACCCTTAATTCCACCTTTTACCTGTTTCTCCCATAACCCTCGATTCCTTAATCAATCAAAAATCTGTCTAACTCAACCTTGGATAGATTTAATAGCCTCCACTGCTGAGGTAGGGAATTCTAAAGACCAACAGCTCTGAGAAAATTTCTCCTCATCTCTGTCTTAAACAAGAGATCTTATTTTGAAACTGTGGGTCCAAGTTCTAGATTCCACCATGAGGAAACATCCTCTGAAGAGCTACCCTGTTGAGCCCCCTCAACCTTTTCCGTTTTAATATGATCACTTCTTCATCTTCTAAATCTCAACCTACTCAATGTTCCTTAATAATAAAACCCATTGGTGTGAGGTAAGTACCATATTGTATTATTATTATTATTTTAAATTTTTTTTAAATTTAGTTGCTAGCCAGACCTTGGTAGAAAGTTAGAGGGATGGCAGGGAAGGGAGTGCAATGTTCTTCCTGCAGGACGTTTGAGGTGAGGGATGCCGTTAGTGTCCCTGCTGATTTTACCTGCAGGAAGTGCTGCCATCTCCAGCTCCTCCAAGACCGAGTTAGGGAACTGGAGCTGGAGCTGGAAGAACTTCGGATCATTCGGGAGGCAGAGGGGGTCATAGATAGCAGCTTCAGGGAATTAGTTACACCAAAGATTGGAGATAGATGGGTAACTGTAAGAGGGACTGGGAAGAAGCAGTCAGTGCAGGGATCCCCTGCGGCCGTTCCCCTGAGAAACAAGTATACCGCTTTGGATACTTGTGGGGGGGGGGGGACTTACCAGGGGTAAGCCATGGGGTACGGGCCTCTGGCACGGAGTCTGTCCCTGTTGCTCAGAAGGGAAGGGGGAGAGGAGCAGAGCATTAGTAATTGGGGACTCGATAGTCAGGGGCACAGATAGGAGATTTTGTGGGAGCGTGAGAGACTCACGTTTGGTATGTTGCCTCCCAGGTGCAAGGGTACGTGATGTCTCGGATCGTGTTTTCCGGGTCCTTAAGGGGGAGGGGGAGCAGCCCCAAGTCGTGGTCCACATTGGCACTAACGACATAGGTAGGAAAGGGGACAAGGATGTCAGGCAGGCTTTCAGGGAGCTAGGATGGAAGCTCAGAACTAGAACGAACAGAGTTGTTATCTCTGGGTTGTTGCCCGTGCCACGTGATAGTGAGATGAGGAATAGGGAGAGAGAGCAATTAAACACGTGGCTACAGGGATGGTGCAGGCGGGAGGGATTCAGATTTCTGGATAACTGGGGCTCTTTCTGGGGAAGGTGGGACCAATACAGACAGGATGGTCTACATCTGAACCTGAGGGGCACAAATATCCTGGGGGGGAGATTTGTTAGTGCTCTTTGGGGGGGTTTAAACTAATGCAGCAGGGGCATGGGAACCTGGATTGTAGTTTTAGGGTAAGGGAGAATGAGAGTATAAAGGTCAGGAGCACAGATTTGACGTCGCAGGAGGGGGCCAGTGTTCAGGTAGGTGGTTTGAAGTGTGTCTACTTCAATGCCAGGAGTATACGAAATAAGGTAGGGGAACTGGCAGCATGGATTGGTACCTGGGACTTCGATGTTGTGGCCATTTCGGAGACATGGATAGAGCAGGGACAGGAATGGATGTTGCAGGTTCCGGGGTTTAGGTGTTTTAGTAAGCTCAGAGAAGGAGGCAAAAGAGGGGGAGGTGTGGCGCTGCTAGTCAAGAGCAGTATTACGGTGGCGGAGAGGATGCTAGATGGGGACTCGTCTTCCGAGGTAGTATGGGCTGAGGTTAGAAACAGGAAAGGAGAGGTCACCCTGTTGGGAGTTTTCTATAGGTCTCCAAATAGTTCTAGGGATGTAGAGGAAAGGATGGCGAGGATGTTTCTGGATAAGAGCGAAAGTAACAGGGTAGTTGTTATGGGAGACTTTAACTTTCCAAATATTGACTGGAAAAGATATAGTTCGAGTACATTAGATGGGTCGATTTTGTATAGTGTGTGCAGGAGGGTTTCCTGACACAATATGTTGACAGGCCAACAAGAGGCGAGGCCACGTTGTATTTGGTTTTGGGTAATGAACCAGGCCAGGTGTTGGATTTGGAGGTAGGAGAGCACTTTGGGGACAGTGACCACAATTCGGTGACGTTTACGTTAATGATGGAAAGGGATAAGTATACAACGCAGGGCAAGAGTTATAGCTGGGGGAAGGGCAATTATGATGCCATTAGACGTGACTTGGGGGGGGGGGGGGATAAGGTGGAGAAGTAGGCTGCAAGTGTTGGGCACACTGGATAAGTGGAGCTTGTTCAAGGATCAGCTACTGCGTGTTCTTGATATGTATGTACCGGTCAGGCAGGGAGGAAGGCGTAGAGCGAGGGAACCGTGGTTTACCAAAGAAGTGGAATCTCTTGTTAAGAGGAAGAAGGAGGCCTATGTGAAGATGAGGTGTGAAGTTTCAGTTGGGGTGATGGATAGTTATAAGGTAGCGAGGAAGGATCTAAAGAGAGAGCTAAGACGAGCAAGGAGGGGACATGGGCAGTATTTGGCAGGTTGGATCAAGGAAAACCCAAAAGCTTTCTATAGGTATGTCAGGAATAAGCGAATGACTAGGGAAAGAGTAGGACCAGTCAAGGACAGGGATGGGAAGTTGTGCGTGGAGCCTGAAGAGATGGGAGAGATACTAAATGAATATTTTTCGTCCGTATTCACTCTGGAAAAAGATAATGTTGTGGAGGAGAATGCTGAGACCCAGGCTATTAGAATAGATGGCATTGAGGTACGTTGGGAAGAGGTGTTGGCAATTCTGGACAGGCTGAAAATAGATAAGTCCCTGGGGCCTGATGGGATTTATCCTAGGATTCTCTGGGAGGCCAGGGAAGAGATTGCTGGACCTTTGGCTTTGATTTTTATGTCATCATTGGCTACAGGAATAGTGCCAGAGGACTGGAGGATAGCAAATGTGGTCCCTTTGTTCAAAAAGGGGAGCAGAGACAACCCCGGCAACAATAGACCGGTGAGCCTCACGTCTGTAGTAGGTAAAGTCTTGGAGGGGATTATAAGAGACAAGATTTATAATCATCTAGATAGGAATAATATGATCAGGGATAGTCAGCATGGCTTTGTGAAGGGTAGGTCATGCCTCACAAACCTTATGGATGTTGCAATAAATCCTATTTTACGATTGACAATCGTTTATGCCTCTAATGCTGCCTTATCAGATGTCACTTACACCCTTGCTCCCTCAATAGGCACCTGGTGTAGGGGTAGGCAGAGATTTATCATTCCTCAGCTTGTCAGTGCTCTTGGTGCAGCTGGATGCTAGGCCATGATGTGTGATAGGAAGGAGGTGATACCTGGTCTAACATAAAGCTGTGTCCTTTTTACACAAGCATTGAAAGGGTGTCATGGTTGCAGCAAGTAGGCATGAATGGGATTTAGAGACACTGGGGAGGTTTGAGACAATGCCCACACCCTTCAGTGCAAGGGCCTCATCCTATGTGCCGGCTAAGGCTCCTCCAAGAAGAAGGATGTGGAGGAGGAAGATTGACGATCAATCATATCCTTCTGATGTAAGGCCTCCCTCCTTAAGCACCAGATTGTGCAATGTATGGCAGATTACCACAAAATAGGAACAAAGGAAACACTCACTAGGGATCAACTAGATCTTGGCAACAGAACCTTCTCTTTCATCATGCGAGTGGCTGAGTGGCAGGTATTGTACCTCTCCTATACTGCAGAACAATGGTTTCTCTCAGGTGTAAGTAGCCATGAATACAGTGGCTAATCCTTGTCCCTCCCAGGATCCATTCCTGAAGATGTGGGGGCCAGAAGAGCCCTGGTACCTGGGCATCAAAGTATATAGACATTGTGAGAACTAGGCACGCATCTGCAGGATGCACTTTTGGTGGTCACAGATCAGTTGAACCTTGGTGGAATGAAATCCTTCCTGTTTATGAAGGCCACTGACTGGGAGCCTTGGTGGTCACATGCGTGCAGTTGATGACACTTTACACCGGGGGAATCTAGTGATGGCCCTTTCTGCCATAGTCTCCAGCCCTCTTGAACAAGGCATCAGTTACCTCCTTGATGAAGTGATGGGCTGCTCCCTTGGAGACCCCACACATATCCCCAGTAGATGTCTGGAAAGAGTTGGATGGTTCAATGTGATGCTATTAGGGCCACGGACATTGGGTGTCTACGGAAGCTCCCTCAACTCCTCCTGTAACATGACACAAGTTGGTGATGACCACTCTTGACAGCTACAGTCTTAATTGACAGTATCGCTCACACATCTGTAGATAATTTGGGGATACAGTCTTAGCCACGTGTGGGTACTTCTTGGCACAACCATTTGCTGCTGATATCTGTGACATTATGTATAATGTTTAGCACATTAAGGGTTAATGTAATACTCTTACCAACCACTAGATGGAGCTGGGATGCAGACCAAAAAGAGGAATGCCTCTCCGGCTTCTGGGAGAGTGTAGAGAGCACGAGAGAATAGAAGCAGGGAACAATTTAAGATAGAGTGCATGAAACAGGTGTTAGTATAGTTTGGTTGTAGTTTAGTTATAATATTGCTTGTTTTAACAATAGTGATCGCATTGTGTAATAAGTAATGTGATAAATTTAGCTTTGTTTATTAGACTTGATTTTTTGTGGTCTTTGCGTACATTACGAAATCCGTCCTGAGTAACAGCAGTACAAAGTGTCTCACACACTTCAACAATGTGCCCAGCCAGAGGCTGTCCCTCTTGCTGCTGCAGTGGAGCTTTTGACACCTAGTCCTTCCTTTGCCCTGCACCTTTGTCCCCTATACAGGATTCCAGAAAGCCTAGGTATACAAGTCTCATAGCTATTGGTGTCTCCCTCTCCCATCTGTGCACAGCTCTTTGGAAAGTTGACCTCTCCTGGGACCATTCTCTTGTTATGATCCCTTGAACCAGCAGCAATGGCCCGCTTCATCCCTTGCTGAGAATTCACCATCACAATCTGTTCTCACTGTTTCTGAGAGCCCAACAGCAGACTAATGTGCCCCCACCTTTTAGAGGTCTGCCACTGCAGTATAGCAATGGCTTCCTCCCTTCTCTCACTTCCAACGTCAGAGACAAATGTAGGAACTCAATCTCAATATGGCTGAATTACAGTGTAGAATCATTAATTAGAACCCATGACCAATTTTACTGACAACCTTTTGTGATACTTCCTCTGTATCTTGATTAAATGTAATGCATTTTACTGTTCCAGTCCTATGTGACAGCATTGATATTTGTTCCATGACTATTACACAGCGTGGGTATCTGAGGTTCATAACCCCCATGTGTCACTTGTTAAATCATAAACTCTGCTCATAATTGCAGATTTGTTGCATTTGTGAATCTAAAATGCCTGCTCAACGAGCTCCATTTCCTTTTCATCGCATTGTAGCTGCTCGGAACATTCCTGCTGCTGTTAGAATGCCGAACTGAAGCCTGAGTCCTCGTCCAGCATGCTCACCCACCCTCCCGAGGGCCCCATTGTACTTTGCACTTAGTGACCAGTATTGGATATTATTTTGGGAAATGGTCCGTCAAGAATTGTGGCTACAACTTCCTGTGACTAATGTTGTTGTGTCTCTACAATTCAGTAGTTTCTGATTCTTGCTGTGTATTGGCTGGACATGATTAATGTTGAATCGACGTAAGATTCCCAAATCTCTTTCAACTTCATCTTTGGTTGTTGCGAGACTATTCATGGAGAATGTCAGCCATTTTTTCCTCCATTTGTACAACACTTTAATTCGTCTGACATTAAATGGCACTAATCATTGTTCTACCCACTTCCATTTTTAATTCTCTTTCATTTCATGGCTCTTCTAAAACCCCTGCTCCTCATAGTTTGTAAACCACTTTGCACTGATTTTCTGAATCTAGGTCATTTAAATTAAAAACCATAGTCTGCCCAGAGTCCGCTGGCACAATTCAGTGCTTCTCCTTTCTCTTCCCTGCTCCTCCCAACAAATCTTTTAATACAACTTTTTTTTTTAAAGTAGCCATTGTTTCCAGCTCTTCAACCAGTTTTTCATCAATTTCCAAAGTTCAGCTTGAACCCCTCCATAGCTTTTTGTAAGATACCGTAACTAAAACTTTGTATCACAATGGAAATTTCCACAGTCCACTTGGATTGCCACCTCTCCAAATTACTGACATCCAAGCAACATCTTTCTCCATTATGTTAACATACTCTCCTGATAATTAATTGCATTATTTCACATGGAATGGAAGTAATACTAATAGATCTGTCATTGCTTATGTCTGTTTTATAATCCATTTTGAATATTGTATACTAGGTTAGTCAGTTTCCAATTTACTGCTCGAGTATCCTCATAATTGTTAGTTTCTTGATTTCTTCAAGGAGAATTGGGAGGTCAGCAAGGGGGAGGGGGTTAAGACGGCTAAAATGGGATCGGTGAGACATGGCGGGGTGTTGGGGGCAGGGGTTGGAGGTTTGTGGTTGTTTTTTGGATTGAGGTGTCGTTCTTCTGATATTCTGTGTATATATGTTAAATGCTTTGAATAACAATTAAAAAAAAAAAAAAAAAAAAATCATTAGTTTCTCTGAATTCTCTCCCAAGTCTCTTGACTTTCCAGGGTAAATATTTTAATTGTTTAGACCCCTTTCATCTTTCCAAGACTTCCATTGATTTTACTTGGGATATTGTTGAGAATGCACATGCGTTGCTTTACAAATACTTTGAGGAAGTAGTTATTCATGATGGGTATTATATTGCACTTATTCTACGGTTTGGGACCGTACATGTTCATTTAGTTCCACTCGTTCTTTGGCTGCTCTTATACTGTTGAGCTATTGGATTTTTGTTTGTGCTTTTTTTTTTTTGTAGAGGTCTTTTTGCCCTCTGATCAGCCTTGTGTTTCTTGCATATTGCTGGTGAAAATCTTTTTCTTTAACCCCCAACAAGATTTGAGGAGGTTGATTCTGATCTTTCAGTCTTGCTGTTTTAAAATGTGATTATTCATTCATTTGGGGACATGTTTGTTCAGTCTTAGCTTGTTGATTTTTATTATGTATTTTGCATGTTTAGCATTATCCTTTTAAAGGTGTTCAATAGCATTTTAGTGGAAGACCATAGTAGAACCTTTCCTATTTTATTTGTTTTCGTTATTTCCTAATTTTATTGAATTCGGCTTATACCTATTAATTCCTGAAATGGCACTTGATCTGGAGACAGAAATATAGGGAAAAATTAAAAAGGATTTCATAACCTTGAAAATAATAATGAGTTCTTCGACATTTTATTTCTCCTTAGACATTTGCAAGAATCAGTTGAAAATGAAATTCGACGCAAGAATATGACTGGCGAGTGGTTTTATAATGCCAAGGCAAAGAGGCATAAAGACACACTGCATGGATCTGAGCTAATCCAAGCATCAATGCGGAAGAAGAAACCCATGACTATATGTAGGTTTCCTTGATTTGGTGTAGAGTATCTTGCCTGTTAAGACACCCATGTCCTGTAAAATAATTAAAAAGAAATTCTACTGAACCCCCTTGAGAGTTCATTCAATGGATGTAATAAGGTTCCCAAATGTGATATGAATTTGCCATAGTAATTCACTTTTCGGTTTACTGGGGCAAGAAAATTGGGGGAGTGTTTCACTCATGTCTGAGCCTGTTTCAGTCAAAAATATCACCCTTTTCTTCCACTGCCTGATGGCAGCTGAATTATCAGTTATAAGGATCATTGAGAATGTTATTAACAATGAAAAAGATGCTCCACGTATGCACCAAAACACTCAACCATGGCTATACGCCCAACCGTTGCCAATAATATCAGTTGATGGAGGCATTTTTGAAAGTCCATTCACCCACAAACAGCCGAAGATTTGATTTTTAAGCCCATTTGTCAGCAATAAACAAAACCTCTCCGTTCCTCTGCTGGTTTGTTGGAAACCTCTCCAGCCAAATTTGTTCAGCTGGTGAATTCACAATTCTAAGCTTGTTGCTAAACCTGTGATATCTTGCAGGACAAATACAGTATCCCACATGGCAGTCAAATACCCACCTAAACTGGTTTATTCTAGTTTGCCTAAATGCATACACACACAAATGGACACTGGAGTGTTATTACAACAGGACTTCTCGTTTAGGAGCTTGGGCTGACTGACTAGCATTTACGCTTTTTACATTGACTTTTTTGGGGGGGAGGGAGGGGGGGGGGGGGGGGTGCGGAGGGCTGCTCCGAGCAGGCGCAGAGTTCCAGGCCATTACCACTTTTTTAAAGTTCTTCCTCAGACCACCTCCAAATCTCTTGACAAAGCAAAGCTAAAAACATACATTTTTTTTTAATACATAATGAAAGATTATTAAAAGTTAGAGTAAATGGTTATTGTGTGTTTGAAGTGCTTTGTGTGAAAACAGCCAGGTAACAATATAACAATGTAATGAAAGGCCATTTGATGAAATAATTTAATTATTAGTGCTATTCCTCATATGGTACTTGATGGTCAATATTAAGCTGGATTCTCTGGTTCCCCAGCCACATGTTCCTCGGCCGCAAGCTGTTTGCTGGCAGAGAGATTCTGTCTTCCCGCCGCTTGTCAATGGGATTTCCCATTGTAACCACCCCATGCCGCCGTGGGAACCCGTGGATGGGGGGTGCGCTGTTGACGGGGAAAATGAATCGCTATGACCGGAAAAATCTCGCCACTGTGCACTTTTTGGACACTCTCATTGCTTTTACCTCCCTCCATCCTGTTGCTCTTATTAGCCTTAGTTTTATTAGCTCTAATTCTGTCACCTTTGCTCACGAGTCGCCAGGTATCTTTCTGATACCGCCACGTGGTTCAAGCTCAAGTAATGATTAATAATGCAGCACACCGCTTAGTAAAAGTTAAATCAACGATCATTTATTATATACAGCAATAAATACTTATACAATAATCCTACTTCTAGACTATTACCTACCATTAAAGGCCAATACTTAACTTTGGTGATGGCCCACCAGGTCAGGGAAACAAATGGTCTATCGAATTGGGTCTGGCCTGCGGGATTCAAAAAGGCTGGTACGAGTCGATAGTCTGGAGCACCTACCTGGTAGCGATCGCTGGAGTAACACTTACTTGTTTCTTCGTCGAAGGGTCTCGAAGGTTGCGAGCAGGAGAAGAAAGGGTCGATCTGAACTTGGCCCCTTATTTTTATAGTTCCCAGGGGCTTCCTGCCTCTCGGGGCGGACCTTGACCCTGGTTCCAAGTGATTGGACTTGGCCCCAATCACTTGGTTCGATATGCTCCAATATTGGGGCGATTCCTTGATCGGGGGGTGGTCGTCCACCTTTCTTTGTCTCAGCCACTGCTGGCGCCGAAAAGTTTGGATCGGCTTTATGTTGCTAATGTGTAGCAATTGTTCCCAGGGATGGCTGCTTGGTATGCAGATGGCTGGGTTGATGTGCTGTTAATGGTTGCAGGTATCTGTCTGGGCCGACTTCCTCAGAGCCGAATACACTGTTTTGCCTGCAGCTGTCTGTTTGAGTCCTGTTGGCTGATTTTCCCATCAGCCTCTTTCGTTCACCAGTTTAGATCGGGGTTTGACCATTTTACTCGGGAATCAGCCATTTTAGGTGGCTACAATCCACTTCCTCTCCAATGATAATTTTTCAATGATTGGGAAGGATTCATTTGGGTTATGGCACAGTCGCAACATTCACAGCGCAGTTCAAATATTTGCCAGTCCTGGCCTACAAAAACAAGTTGTTTATTTTTCTTTGCCCCTGAGAAAAGTTACAGTTACTGATTGGCCAGGATCAAGTATTCATGTAGAGAACAAAAGTTAAAGGAGGAAATCATGCCCTTCCCCAGCTAATTACTTGAATGGAAATTACTTCATGACAAGGATTTGTAAATTACATTGTCTGAAAATAATAACAGCTGTTTTGGGGCCATGGTTAGTAAAATGCTGTACATGTCTGTATGGTCAGCACGGATAGCACTATGGCTTCACAGCGCCAGGGTCCCAGGTTCGATTTCCGGCTTGGGTCACTGTGTGCGGAATCTGCACATTCTCCCCGTGTCTGCGTGGGTTTCCTCCAGGTGCTCCGTATTCCTCGCACAAGTCCAAAAAGACGTGCTATTAGGTAATTTGGACGTTCTGAATTCTCCCTCTGTGTACCCGAACAGGCACCGGAATGTGGGGACTAGGGGCTCTTCACAGTAGCTTCATTGCAGTGTTAATGTAAGCCTACTTGTGACAATAAAGATTATTATTATTATTATTATGACTCCATTTAAGATCAATGTAGTTTTGCTTCTATCGGAGGAATAGTTAAATATGGATACTGACTTTTAGAATACATAGAGTAATTGTTTTCCCGTGTTAAATGAATAACCTCCAGTTCCTGGCTGTTTTAATGCTGAATTTTGTTTCATGATTTAGTTTTAGCATGAAAAGGTTTATTATAATTCAGCCAAATTTATATTTTAAAGATCAAAATATTGTATTGCAATTAATGTCCAGCATCTTTCCACCTTTGAAACATTATGGGCATGTAGAAAGTTGATCCATTTCGGGTGAGGTATCTTCATATGGCACACCCTTGCTAGTGGCTGAAGAGACCAATCTTTGAGAGGCAGGCAAGTGCCGCACATGAAGCTGTCTAGTGTCATTTTTGGCATTGGTGTCTGTTGCCAAAGCCTTGTAGCCTCTGGTCATTGTGGTAGTGTACACCAGCCCACAGAAGGCGTTGCCATTTTTCACAGTTAGTGACCCCCAAGTACAATAATTGATGTCTGCAGCCTTCCCATTATGCTTGCAAGCATTCTTGGAGTGGAAATTTAGATGTCTTACTGATTGTCTGGCTCCAGCTACCTCCACACAAAGGGGGCGATTCTCCAATATGGAGCCCATGTGTTCGCGCCGTTGTGAATGCTATCGCGAACCGGGCCCGGATGCGACCGATTCTGGCCCCCACAGGGGGCCAGCACGGCGCTGGAGCGGTTCATGCCGTTCCAGCCTCCCTCCTTTTGCGGCGCCAAATGGGCACTGCGCCAACATGCGCATGCACAGTTGGGCCGCGCCAACCTGCGCATGCACGGGGCACTTCTTTAGCGTGCCGCCCCGACTCAACATGGGGTCGGTGTTCAGTGGCCGGTCGCACCAGAAAGTAGGCCCGGAGGGGGGGGGAGGAGGGAGGAGGGGGGGAGAGGCCGGCCCGCCGATCGGTGGGCCCCGATCACGGGCCAGACCCCATCGGAGGCCGAGACCCGACCATTCCCGCAGAGCTCCCGCTGGCAACGACCAGGGGTGAACGGCGCCGGTGGGACTCTGTCGTATCGGCGCGGCTGCTCAGCCCATTCGGGCCGGAGAATCGGCGGCCCTGCCGATTCCAGTGGCCGGCGCCGTGCCAAACGCGCTGGTGCAAATGACGCCGATTCTCCGCACCTTGGGAGAATCGCACGCCGGCGTCCGGGCGTCATGGTGTGGTTGTGGCGATTCTCCGGCTCGGCATGGGGCTCGGAGAATCGCCCCCAAAGTCCTTGGGTATGCAACTATCTCTAAGAATGCAATATTTTGACCATAGTCCAGTTTTTGAAGCAGCCATTGCTGCTACTGTAGTCACAATGTCTGATAATGCATAGTGAAACAGCACAGATAAATCTAATGTATTTCACATGTGCAGAAACCAAGTAGATGGCAGGTGGCTTGCAAAAATAAAACAAGAACATTAAGAATAAATTCAGTTTGCAAGGTGGCATGTTTTGTTCAACTGTGCAGCTTTGTGCAATTTCAAAGTTTTTTTGACCAAGCAATAAAATAGTTGCTTACACCACTGGAAAACAAATATCATACCATGGGCTTTTGGAGTTTAAACATCAGCATGTGTTGTATGGATAGCAAGTGCCAAAAGGAAAGGATCCCACTACTGACTAGCTGGCCTGCCATCAGTGGACCTAGGTAAGCTTATTAATTACAGGAGCAAAGTCTACTAGAAGGAACTATCCCTGCTTATTTCTTGTGTGCGACTGTTGGTACATGACATCAATTAACAAAGTAGATGATCCCTTGTCTCCAATCCACTGAAATCAACTGAAAACCCACATGATTCTTTCTTTATGCTTCTGAATTCTAAATAGTCCAGTGGGAGAGAAATAAAAAATGAACTTGAATTTGCAAAGTACCTTTCATGACTTTTCCTCTGGGCTTACAACATACTTCTTTCAAAGTATATACTGTTATTATGGAGACAAATGTAGTAGTCAATAAGGTCCCAAAAAGTGGAGTAATTTCATGAAATAAATTTAGCCCAACCATCTGTTGTAATTGATCTATGAACAGTCGTGTATGTGTACATGCACGGGGGCGGGGTGGGGGGAGGAGGAAAGGTGAAGAAAAATGCAACCTTCAATTTTTAGTTTAAAAGTCTGCAATCTATGTTTTGAAGTATGTTATGCTTGATTTTGTTACAGATGTCAAAATGTTTTCAGAGCAAGTTGTTGGAGGTGGATTGTCCTGGATCCTCCTCAATGAGATGGAAGCTCTTAATAAAGATTTATGGTTTCACCTTTGTAGTTAGAGCATCAAACTGGCAGGAAAAGGCCTCAATTACGAGCTGCATAATTGTAATAATGTTTGGTTATCGTCATGGTAGAGGAATGCACCCTACTGCGAGCTCCCTTCACTTGATAATGTGTTTATCCTGAGCTTACTACTTAACCAAGCCAAGCTGTCATTATATTTCACTTAATAAATGCTAATCTCCATTTGCAGATGAACGTCTCCAAACTAAGGAGCCAAAGGAGAAATCCAAGAATCTCGCAAATAATATCTATGTACCTCCTGAACTTTCTGTTTTCCTAGAAGACCCAAAGGTGGAAGAACCTGAGACAAGGTATTGTCACAATTGGATGCAAACTAACTTATCTAGATGTGATGGACTTGTGCAGATGTAGAGATGCACTGTAGAGATGCACTGTAGTGAACTTGCAATTTCTAAAATATTTTTCATTGCTTTTCCTTACGATGTAGAAATGCCAGGTATTGTTTTTGAACACAAAGTACACTTGAAAATGATCAGTTTCAGGCCAAGTGGCGAGATCTCCCATTTCCAGATCTCGTAGGTTTTCCTACTTTTGTGTTCCTTTGGTAGGACGTATTCGGATGTACTTTCAAAATGATTTAGATTGCTTGGGTATTAATATTTTAAAGTTATACTCTGTATGAAGAGCACTGAATCTCTCATGCACTGTCCCAGATAGGACTCTTGCCGCTTGAGGTTTTCGAGGTGTAAAATTAAATCTCAACCCTTTGCGGTCCATTATTGTGGAAGACTAAATAGTTGTGAGGAGCGGGGAATAGTTGATGATGTGTATTGAGAACAGCAGACCAGGATTAAATTATAAAAAGTGGGACGAGGGATATTCTTGGTTTGCATCTGGGATTTTAAAAAGTTAAGCAGTTAGTCAATGTATGTGTGTGGGCATGATTCATTTATTGTCTAGAAGTTCCTATCGGCTAGTGGTGATTTCACATTGACATTGATAGATAATGTTTCCAATCTGCCTGTCAAACCACCAGGAAATCCGTACCTCTGAATTCACTCTTACACTGAGTAAAAATTAAATCGTGAGTCAAATCTGATACCATTTAAGTAGAATTGAGCAGCCCAGAGGTAGGAAGAAATTGTTTGAAAAATTTGGTTTTCAAAACCAAAATTTGAAAAATGGCCATTTGCACAAAAATAGTTTTAATGTTGCAAGTTGGGAACATGTTGAAATTCTTATGATATGGAGCATGATTTTTCAGGTCCATTCGATGTGCACGCAAGTCCTGTTATGGCCGCTAAATCGCGTGAGATGGCCATAACACTCTTTGCGTTGGCAAGATCTGTTTGAAATCTTTCCTGCCCTTTGCCGGTGACATGATCAGGTTCATGCCCAAAAAGCATGCACCTGATTTAAATTTAAATATAATTAAATGGCTTTACACCATAGCTTCTAGCCCTGTGATATCATCTCTTCCCCACCATACGCGCGCGCGCACACACACACACAAACACACACCATGTCATCTTGCCGGCCTGATTTGCTACTGGTTTTTGAAATCAAATCTGCCTTGATGACCATGCCGAGAGTGCAGAGGTGCCTGGCAGCCCTAGGGTTTCGGGCAGAGGCTGGGGCAGTGCCAGGAAGCAGTGACTCCAAAGGGAGAGGACAGGCCGAGAGGAGTGCCCCTCCCCATTGTTCTGTGGTGGTGGGGGTGATCTCCTGAAGCTTGTGGGGGGAAGGGGGGTGGTGTTGGGTAGGAGTAAGTTCAGTTTTCTCTCTGATCGGGGTGATCTTTAAAGTTGGTATCCCGATCTCTATGTAGCCAGGCTTGCTGGCTCTGATGCTTCGCCCCACCAGAGTCATGGTGCAAAATGCACCCACCAATGTTTTTTCTCTGACAAAAGTGTCAGACGATCTCGACAGAAAACCTGGTTGTGTTTCCAGGAGAAACATGCTGGTTTTCAGTCAGAACCTGAAACGTGCAATTTTTTCAGAAAATTCTACCCGAAACAGACTTTTAATAAAAACTTAAATTTCAAGTGAATTGCAATGGGTTAACTGAACATTTCAACTTGAGGTTTTTATTATTGAAGCAGAATGTTCTTGTTTATGTGGGGTGGTAGCTGAAATCAATCAGCAGCTGACACCTAAGCCTATATAGAAATGATTATCACAAGATGTTTGACAGATTTTGGGTTGGGTTTATTAAGACCAGAACAAGCTGCTATGTTTGAGTAAAAGTGGGTGTATTGTATGGGTCAAGTACCGAAGATATACAGCACACATTTTGAAGTAAGTGAATATGCAAAGAAATAGGCAAAATGTAAGTATTTTATGAATAGGAACTAGGAGAGGGAAAAGAGGTATGTGGAGCCCAGACTTGAACATAATATTCCAGTTGGTCTAGTCAAAACAATTTTGCATAATTTCCTTCCTGATGTACCTGATATATTTAATTATAAAGCCATAAGGTCCTTAAACATTTTCTTTTAACTGCCTCTCAACTTCAAAGATTTGTGAATGTGAACCCCCAGGTCTATCTGTTTTTGCACCCCCTTTAAACTTGTTCATATTACCTTTTCCCATTCGTGCTACCACAATGAATCACTTCACATCTCCTGTCTATCCATTTCGCCAGTGTGGTGTTCTTTGTGCTGCCATTACTCGGGATGGATTTCGTAGTGTACACAAAGACCACAAAAAGTGAAGTCTAATATACAAAGCTAAATTTATTACACTACTAATTATACAGTTTGATCACTATTCTTAAAACAAGCAATATTATAATTAAACTACAATCTACACTATACTAACACCTGACTCCTGCACTCTATCATAAATTGTCCTCTGCTCTGCTCCTATTCTTTCTAGCTCTCTCTGCACACTCCTCTCTCTCACTCCAGAAGTCTGGAGGTTCTTAACTATTCCGACACCTTTTTTGGCTTTTCCATTTGACTGTGGGTACAATCAACTTGATGTGATGTGCTGGAAGTTATAGCAGTTGGCAAACTCAGACCACTCCCAACAACTAAAACAGGGACCATTATCCGTCATGACCTTTAGGGGTATGCCATGTTGTGCGAACATGGATTTCATGGCTCTGATGACTGATTGAACAGTCAAATCTTTGAGAGTGACTACTTCCGTACAATTTGAATAGGAGTCGATTATAATCAGGTAATCTTTTCCACAAAAATAGAATAAGTCTATTCAGACTTTTGACCATGGGATAGTGATATGTTCACTAGATGTGAAAGTTTCTTTTTGCCATGACGACTGATGCGTCCGGCAGTCATTACAATCCTGTACAAAATGTTCCACATCATGATTTATACCTGGCCAATAGACCGATTGCCTTGCACTTCTGTTCATTTTTCCATACCTTGATGTCCTTCATGGATATGAGCTAATATCCTTCTTCTCATGGATGATGGAATGACAATTCTGTCATTTTTCAGTAGAAAACCATTCACAACAAGGTCATCGTTTACACATCGAAAACTGTTGCAGCTGCCATTGGGCCATCCTTCTGTCAAGTGATTCACACGCTGAAGGATTCCATCTTTTGCTGTTTCTTCTCGTATTAGGTTAAGTTGTGCATCAGACACTGGTAGCATGTCTGCTATGAACTTGGCTTGAGCTTCCAGATTTAAAATAACCTCTGATTTTGTCTCATAAGTATTACTAATGGCATGTGACAGAGCATCTGCCACAGCCAGATCTTTGATTGGAGTATATGATAAAGTAAAATTATATCTACAAAGTTTCATCAACATCCTTTGTAATCATGGCGACATGTCATTAAGATCTTTGCTCATTATGTTCACTGAAGGACGATGATCGGTTTTCAACTGTGAAATGCGGCAGTCCAAACACTTAATAATGGAACTTGATTGTGACCATTAGTAAACCTAGACATTCCTTTTCTATTTGTGCGTATCTCTGTTCGATTGTACGAGAAGCATATGCTATAGGTTTCCATATGTTGTCCTCTGATTTCTGCAGTAATACAGCTCCATTCTGTTGCATCAATGGAAATCTTAATTTCTTTGATGGAATCAAAAAACACTAAGACCGGGGTTATGGTCAATGACTACTAATGTCTTGCCATTCAGCTTCATGCTGAGATGTCCACACGAATGATACATTCTTCTTGATCATATTTTTTAAGGCTGTTGTTCTGGTCGATTAAATTGGGAATGAATTTGCACATAAAATTCACAACACCAAGCATTCTTAGAATCGATTTTTTAAATCTTTTAGAATTGGTATTTGACCAATTGCAGTTATTTTATCTTGATCCGATTGTACTCCTTCTTTTGAAATTACGAAACCAAGAAACTTCAATTTCGCTACACCAAATCGGAATTTGACTTTGTTTCATTTCGGGCCATACGACTGAACTTTTGTCATTACTTGCATTAGTCTCGACCAGTGTTCTTCAGGTGTAATGGACCAGATGATCACATCATCAACATAGACTCGAACACCAGGTATCCCTTCAGTTATTGTCTCCAACGCCCGCAGAGATTATCCCAAAAGGTAGCCTGTTAAAACAGTACCTTCCAAACGGTGTGTTGAAAGTGCACAGCTTTCTGCTTTGTCTATCCAACTGGAGCTGCCAAAATCATTTCGAGGCATCCAGTTTGGTAAAGTATTTGGCATTGGCCATCTCTGCAGTGATTTCTTCTCTCTTCGGGATCGGGTAGTGTTCCCTTTTGATATTATTATTGAGATCTTTTGGATCAATGCATATGCATAAGTGACCATTTGGTTTGTGAACACAAACCATTGAGCTCACCCAGTTGGTTGGTTCAGTTACTTTGGATATGATCTTACACTGCAACATCCTGTCCAGTTCATCCTTCAGACAGTCTCGTAAAAGAAGTGCTGCGAGGTGGATGTATTACCGGCTTAAGCGTCATTCTTTAGCTGAATGGTAACGTGACTATTCCATTGAACACATCCAGGAATTTGCTCAGGATCTCTTCTATCTCATCACTGAGAGAACCATTGAATATACAGGCAGTATGGATTCTCTGCACTAGATTTAGTTGGATGCAAGTATCCACATCTATTAGTGATTTTGGTGAGTCAACTATTTCAAGCTCCAAGGGAATGCATATCTCATGGTTCTTTACTGTGATGCAGCGTGCACCTCTTGTGATTTTTTTTTTTTTTTCATTGGAGTCATTTAGACGACATTTGGACAACTTGATCTTTGGAGATTTCTTTCTTAATTTCAGATCAGCATCTGTAATTAATATAGCATGAGCACCTGTTTCAAGCTTAAAAGAAAACATCTGAACCATTTACGTTCAAAGGAACAGTCTCGTCCTTCTGATCTGTAATTCAAAATTTTTCATTTTTATCAGTGTTCAATTTATTAGCCGTGGTAACTGCACCAACCAAAGAAGTTGGTATACGTGGGTGCATCTAAATTTGAATTCACAATTGTTTCTTCACTTTTGTTTTGCACACTCTGTACTTTCTTATTGAATTTGTACGATTTTTATTAGTCTTTCACTGGTTTCAGTGATGTTGAACAGCATACGGAGGCAAATTATTCGATTTACTGCATTGCGAGCATTTTTTCCCAAGTGCAGGGCAATTTTTTTCTAAAATGGGCGTGTCCACAATGCCTACACATCATCACGCTGCTTGTCGCATTCAAAATGGCTGCCTGCAGTGGCACACTGACTTCTAAATTGCATCACTGAGTTAATGGCCGTGGCCACGTTTTCCGTTTTTGCGTCCTTTTCCTGAGCTTTAAACTCTGCATATTAATTTGTAGCTTGTTCGCTAGCCTTACGAGATTTATTGCTTCATCTTAGGACAGAATTGCATGATGTAGCAAATGTCCCCACAACTTCTCATCATTAATGCCAAAAACAATTTGATCACAGATCATTGAATCCTTTACTGACGAAATATTAAACATTTGAGATCAGAGTCTGAGACTAGTAAGAAATGAATCGATCGATTCGCCTTGTAGCTGCATCCTTTTCTTATACATGTAGCGATCATAAGTTTCATTTACTTGTGCTAAACAATGGACGTCAAATTTTTTCATTACTTACCAGCTCTAATTTGTTTTTATCAATCACTGTATCAAATTGGAAAGAATTATACAGCTCGGTTGCTTGTGGTCCAGCTAAAGTTAGGAGAAGTGAAATTTTACGCTGATTCCAGCAAGTAGGCAGCTAAATATAGTTCAGACTTGTTTGAAGATACGCCAATTTGAGTACGTCAATTTGAGTTTACCAGTCGTCTTGAAGTGCCTCTGCTTTTGTAGACCTTCCATCTTGCAGACTGACTACGAGATCTGATTAGTAGTGTGATGGTGGTTCTTATCTTTTAAACTAATCTCACTTGCTAAACTATTTACTATGCTTTTAAGAACCAGACCTGGTACCATGTGGTGTTCTTTGTGCTGCTATTGCTCAGGATAGATTTTGTAGTGTACACAATGACCACAAAACGCTAAGTCTAATATACAAAGCTAAATTTATTACACCACTAATTATACAGTTTGCTCACTATTCTTAAACCAAACAAGATTATAATTAAACTACAATCTACGCTATACTGACGACTGTCTCATGCACTCTATCAAATTGTTCTGCTCTGCTCCTATTCTCTCCAGCTCTCTACACTCTCCTTACACAATCTCCCAGAAGCCTGAGAGGCATTCCTTTTTGTAGGTGCAACCTGAAATATTCCGAACGCTCCCGGTTCGTTCGTACACTCTCAAACTGCCGCCCGGTACAACAACCGGACCCAATCCATAAGTCCCTGCCCAAACCCAAACAGCCCCAACACCTCCTACAGATAATCCCACTCCACCCGGTTGAAGGCTTTCTCCGCATCCATGGTACCCACCACCTGAATGAAATGAAAATGAAAAGAAAATCGCTTCTTGTCACAAGTAGGCTTCAAATGAAGTTACTGTGAAAAGCCCCTAGTCGCCACATTCCGGCACCTGTTCGGGGAGGCTGTTCACACTTCATCCTCTGGGGGCATCATTATAACATTTAGCAACCGCCTGATGTTGACTGACCAGTGCCTCCCCTTACCAAACTCCGTCTGGTCCTCACCTATCATCCCCAGTGCACAGTCCTCAATCCTTGAGGCCAAGATCTTGGCCAGCAAATTGGCGTCCACAATTAACAGCAGAATTGGCCTGTAGGACCCACACTGCTCTGGATCCTTATCCCTTTATTAAATTAAGGAGATAGAGGTCTGTGATAACGTTGGGGGGAGATCACCCCCTGCTCCCTCGCCTAATTAAACGCTCTTACCAGCTGGGGCCCCACATCCCCCGAAAACCTTTTGTAGAATTCCACTGGTAACCCTCCTGCATCGCCCCAATACCCTCTACCAGCCCAATGGGGGCTCCCAATCCATCCACCAGGTCCTCCTCCACCCTAGGAAACTCCAACCCATAAAAATGCCTCATCCCTTCATACCTGCCGAGGGCACTGACGCGCGCACTCTCTTATAAAAGTCCACGAACACCCCATTCACCCCCACCGAATCCGAGCGTGTTTCCCCCACCCCCTCTACCCTTACCTTTCTGATCTCCCTCGCCGCCTACTGCTTCCTCGATTGATGCGGCAACATCCTACTTGCCTTTTTCCCCCATATTCCTAGAAAGCCCCTTTAGCTCTCCTCAACTGCCCTACCACCTAATCTGTGGATATCAGCCCAAACTCCATCTGAAGTTTGTCGCTATCTCAACACCCCTGCCTCCAAGGCCCCCAAATACCTCCTATCCACTGCAAAACCTCCTCCACTATACCAGCCACAACGTGGCGGTCGAGACCTCACCCGTGTCATTCAGCTCCACATATCCCCGAATAGCAGCCTTCCCCCTCTCACAAACCTCCTCATCTGCCAACAGTCCACATCCAGCGTCCACTGCGGGCGCTGTTTCCCCCCTCCCATGATTCACCTGCAAGTCCACCCAATGCGGCGCATGGTCTCAAACCACAATTGCCGAATGCTCCTAACCGACCACACCCACCAACAACGTCCGGTCCAACACTGAATAGTCAATGCGGGAGTACACCCTATGCACACGGGAGAAAAATTAGAATTCCTCCGCCCACTAAACCTCTATAGGTCCACCCCCCACCTCCATAAACCCCCTCCGTTCCCTCACCGCCTCTGATACGCTCCCCGACCTTGGACTTGACCGATCCAACTTCAGCTCCAGAACAGTGTTAAAATTCCCCCATCATCAACCGGTGCGAGTCCAGGTCCAGGATCTTCCTCAGCACCCGCCTCAAACTCTACATCGCCCCAGTTTGGGGCATAAACATTCACCAATACCACCGGCATCTCCTCCATTTCCCACTTGCCATAACAAACCTCCCCCCGGAGTCCGCCACTATGCTCCCCACTTCAAAAGCTACCAGTTTATGTATCAAGATCGCCACCCACCTCGCCTTCAAATCCAGCCCAGAATGGAAGACTTGCCCGACCCACCCTTTCCTGAGCCTAGTCTGATTCGTGATCTTCAGGTGCATTTCCTGTAAAAATACCATTTCCACCTTTAAACTTCTCAAATGCGCGAACACTCGGGACCTCTTGACCGGCCCATTCAGCCTTCTCACGTTCCATGGGATCAGCCTGGTTGGGACCCCCCCCACTTCCCCGCCGATTATCCATAGCCCCTCTTGGGCCAGCCTCCAGCCCGTATCTTGCACCTTCTCAGGCCCGCCCTCAGATGTCCACCGTCATCGACCACCCCCCCCCCCCCCCCATACCACATTTCAAAAACCCCTCCTCTGTCAGCAGTCTCTTTTTTCTCCCCCCCCCCCCCACAAAATATCAATCCCAACCCCCCATCAACCTTCTAATCACCTACTCACCCCCCCCCCCCCACTGCGCTTCTGTGAACGAGCCCACCCTGCTACCCTGGCAGCCCCCACCCATGACGCCTAGCATCCTACCCCCCACTGATTTCTTTCCCCCCCCCCCCCCCCCCGGCACCAACATTCTCTTCTGGTGCAAAAAGCAACTTCAACATTCAAAGACCACAACAACCCCTCAACTCCCACAGAAGAACAAAGGACAGTGGCCTCAGAGAGAAAAAACCCACCAAGTTCAATGTCCTCCTTCTTCTGCTAGACTTTTAGTCCGTTTTATGTGAGTCTTTCAAGCCGCTACCTCTCCAGGAAAAGGAACTTTCTGAAGTATCAAAACCTGCCCTAATGAATGTTATAGCCTCAAATAGAAACCGATCGCAAGGATGGCCAAAAATAGTATCTATAGGCTTCAGTATGATGTGAAACTTTCAGGGTAAAAAACTTTGGTCTGAGTCAACTGTAGCATAATTGAATTTTCTTGGAAGTTCATTATTCAAACAAATCTGAAATATGATTCTGTGGTTCAAACCTATAGCTTCCTGAGCTGCTGTAGAAATGCTGTCCAATTTGCAATTGTTTGTTTGTTTGTCTGTGATAAGTCATTCGTGAACAGGCACTTTCCAGTGTGAACCAATTGGCTTTTATCAAAATTAACAAATTATCTTTGTGGCTTGCCTGCAGCTTATCATGGGTGCAATGCAGAGTGTAACTGATTGATATGTATATTTGAGACCAGAGTATATAATTACATGTCTTTTGAGGTTAGAGGTTGCACCTGTGTTTTTAATGGGCATGCCAGTTGCACCCGTGTTTTTAATGGGCATGCCAGTTGCACCCGTGTTTTTAATGGACATGCCGGTTGCACCCGTGTTTTTAATGGACATGCCGGTTGCACCCGTGTTTTTAATGGGCATGCCAGTTGCACCCGTGTTTTTAATGGGCATGCCAGTTGCACCCGTGTTTTTAATGGGCATGCCATTTTGCATGGGAAGGGTTTGAGGCTACATCAATTCTTTTATTTTTTCTGTGACCTTTCACATTGATGCATAGATCTTGGAAATGACAGCCTGTGAGCTTTAAGCTTGGTTGGACCATAATTGCAACTCCTTGGTTAAATAATGTTTGCTTGCTTTCCCTGATCATACCAAACACGTTACATGAGCTAATTGTTCATATTGGATATGATCTCATGACTGCGTATTTGAACAGAACTCCCAGTAAACATGTTTTTATTGGCCAAATACAAATGAGGAATGATATCAATGACAGCATCATTGTCTTTGTGTGTTATTGAGCTTTAAAGCATAAGTAATAAGTACATTGTGGGAATTGGCCAGGGATTTTCTTTCCTTTCCTAATCTTGTCCTCAGTACCTCATTTGTTGAATAATAGAGTGAAATTCTCTGTTTTGCCATGGTGTGTTTCTCATCGGTGGGCGGGGCTTGCCTTTGGCTGGTGGTGAGATCTTCTGGGATTTCCCATTCAATCCGCTCCATGGCACTGGGAAAATTGCAATGGGGTGCACCATCGCCGTCCATAATGTCATCACTGATGGAAAGTGGCTGTCGGCTGAGGATTAGATCCAGGTTTGCCGTAATAGTCCGAAGACGTGCAGGTTAGGTGGATTGGCCATGATAAATTGCCCTTAGTGACCAAAAAAGTTAGGAGGGGTTATGGGGATAGGGTGGAAGTGAGGGCTTAAGTGGGTCGGTGCAGACTCGATGGGCCGAATGGCCTCCTGCACTGTATGTTCTATGTAGATGACTGAATATCCTAATGACATTGTTTGATTATGGTCATTCAGAACAATAGCTATTTGGAGATGGTATTAGGTGTCCATGAAACTATACTCCAGCAGAAATCACTGACTGAAAGTGAGAAGAATTGAGAGGAGGAAATGGGGTAAATAGCTCTTTTTTTTGGATAAGGTTTTAAACTGAATCGTGGTGTTCAATTTGGAGTTGGGTCTTTGCGGACTGATTTTTGGTGATGCATAAACTTTTTCCTTTGCAGTACAACTTCACAAAAAAATAACACAGCTCCTGAACAGCAACGGACACCAACGCAGAACACGCTTTCACCGGGAAAGGTATGTTTGATGAAAATGGCTTAAAGACTCACTTTGTTGCTTCAAATTTGGTATGTGTGGAAAAAAGGCATTGACTTCATGGAACACTATTGCAACTCAACTGTAAAAAAACAAACAAAAAACAGCATTATATTGAATCTGAATAGCAGATATTCAACATTTCAACACCATCATTCTTCTGCTTAATAAATACAGATACTCAGAATTTAAATTTTGGACAATATTCGCTGAACTTCATGTAATACTATAATAGTTGAAAGGATGAAATATCTGTCAACCAAAGGAGGTGAAAAATGTATTTTCCTTTTGGATTGAATAACCCAATATGGGGGCCAGAATAGGTCGTGCCCGGGCCCTGTTCATGCCGACGTGAAACGCGACGACGGCGCGAACACTTGGCCTCCATATTGGAGAATCGCCCCCGTTATTTTTAGTAGCAGTGAACTAGAGGACCAACAGCTTTCTAACCATACAGACAACGTATTGAGTGCTACTGGAAAAGGGATTCATGAAGTAGGGAAAATGGGGATATCAGTTAGATTATGATCTTTTTTCCTTAAAATAAACAACAAACGCTGGAATTCTGAAATAAAAATGAAAATTGTTGACTATCCATTGTGAATTGTGAGTATTAGGGTGTTTGGAACTAGGAAACAGTATCACCCAGATTATGATATAGAGAGTCACATGGAAGTAGTGGAGGATAGCAGTGAGACTCGTAGAAGTCAACATATATGTATGCATATGCATGGATTAATGATAAATGTTATTATTAACCTAACAAGCTGCTACACCGAGTCATGAGAGAATATAAAACCTTGTGTAATGGTGGCAGCAGGTGAAAGACCCTAAAATCCCTTAAGAAGGAAGAAAATGAAGTGTAACCCGAGAGAAGTGCGTAAAATTTGAAGACCTTGAATATGCAGCGTGATATTGCCTCAGAAGCTCCATTACGGGTATGGAACCTGAAGAGCAGAAGGAAGAATCACTATGCAGTTTAAAAAGACTCCATCGGAGCAGGTAGAGGCTTGTTGGGAAATTGGATTGAAAAAGGAGTCAAACAGCCTATCCAGATGGCAAAAGGGTGAGCAAACTCCAAAGGAAAAGCCTGAGATAAGCTTTTAAATTTAGCACAATCATTCGGCACTGGCAGAGCAATTGTTTTAATGAGTGCAGCTTGAAAATGCTACAGCTTGGATCCAGTGTTAGTGCCATAAGACATGGGCAGCACGGTAGCACAGTGGTTAGCACAGTTGCTTCGCAGCTCCAGAGTCCCAGGATCGATTCCCCTATATTGAAAATAGCCATGGATTATAAATAAAAATTGCCAGACCCATGAAGAGCCAGACCAGGTGCAAAATTGGGTGTTATGGAAAAGAAGATTTTGAAAAATATATGATAGTGTCAGGCTTGAATATGAAAACAAAAGCTGAATAAACTCTTATATTGACTAGGTCTAATAATTGACAACATAATTGTCAAACAAGGAGGGAATGAATCTTCCAAGGTCGTGAAGTCCTTTGACACGGCTTTAACCTAAGAAGCAATTAAACCTTGGAGTGAGCAAAATTTAGTTCAAAACCCTGGGGAACTCATACTCTTTCATAAATTAGTTATATGTATTAGCTTATGGTTATCCTAGTTGGATATCAGAATACAAGTGAAACTGGCTGCTGATGTACTCCAATCTAAAGATCTGACTTTGGAAAGAGCCAATGAAATCC
Organism: Scyliorhinus torazame; assembly: GCF_047496885.1. Taxonomy (NCBI): domain Eukaryota; kingdom Metazoa; phylum Chordata; class Chondrichthyes; order Carcharhiniformes; family Scyliorhinidae; genus Scyliorhinus; species Scyliorhinus torazame. The sequence continues at coordinate 103,255,467 of NC_092721.1, forward strand.
CCATACAATTGGAAATCCACCAGTAAAACTGATCCATTTGAGTGGCAAAGTTGGACAGTCACACAAACCAACCCCAACAGTCCAGTTCATAAAGCAACTATAGGGCAAAGAGAATCCAGGGTGGGGAAAGCAATACCCAAACAAAGCACAGGATGGGGGCAGGCCATGTCAGGGCTGTGGCACCAAAAGACCTCACCAGCCCGAGCAGTGTCCAGCAATTATGGTGCAGTGTCGCAACCTCCTGGGACACTTTGCAAAGATGTGTGGTCCGACACCTCCAAGACATTCGGTAGATACCAAATGACTCCATGAGATAGATGAGCCACACCAAAAAGAAGTCCAACAATGCTTCTTGGGAGAAATTCAGAATCCCAAATTTGTATTTTGGATTGTTGACCTATCTGCAGATGGTCACACCATGAATTTCAAGTTGGATGCAGGAGACAGTGTGACGGTCCTTTTGGATCAAGAACTATCACCGAAAGACCTCTGACTACGGAGGACCAACACCTACGGAGGACCAACACCGCTGTATGGTCCTGGAGGAATTCAACTACTGGTCGTGAGGCATGATTCATCAAGCACTCCACTATTGCAAATAATTGAACTTCTGCTGCCGTCAGCGATTAACCTTTTCCTCTCAGGAGCTGCGTTGCCTCAGCCTCAATCTCCTCAAAAATGGCAGTAGGAGAGAAGCGAACACCCACTCACCAAGCCAAACCTCAGAGACTCGAGTGCATATGAAGAATCCAAGCGCAGCATTAGAAGCCAAACAGGAGGTTGAGCTCCAAGGTAGCAGAGTGGTTAGCACTGTTGCTTCACAACAATCCCGAAAGACGTGATTACACTGGAGGGGGTGCATGCAGAGATGATTCGCCAAGATGTTGCCTGAGATAGAACATTTAAGTTAAGAGAGGAGGCTGGATAGACTTGGGTTGTTTTCACTGGAGCACAGAAGACTGAGGGGCGACCTGATCGAGATGTACAACATTGAGGAGCATGAATAAGATGAATAGGGAGCAACTGGGTCCCTTTGTTGAAGGGTCAGTTACGAGGGGAGACAAGTTCAAGGTCAGAGACAGGAGGCTTGGGGGGATTTGAGGAAAAAAAATCTCCAGACGGTGGTAACTGCCTGGAATTCACTGCTTGGGAGGTTGGTAGATGTGGATTGCCTCACCTCCTTTTAAAAAGTACCTGGATGAGTGCTTGGCAAGTCATAGCATTCAAGGCTATGGGCCAAGTGCTGGCAAATGGGATTAAGTGGACGGGTCAGGTGTTTTTCATGTGTCTGTGCAGACATGATTAGTCGAAGGGCCTAGCCTGTGCTGTATTATTCTGTAATTCTGATTTTGCGATTCACACCAAGTACTAAAATGTCAATCCCAGACCAACAAAGCCAGTCCAAAGCAGTTGAGACTGCCACTCAAAACCTGAAAATAACGAAAACTGGAAAAGTTGTAAAGCCTCTAGACCATCGAAATCTGTGAAGTTGGAGACTTAGGACCCACCCCCCTGCCTAAGATGTGTCTATTATTGTAAATGCCTTTGGCTAAAACCAGCAGGAGGTGTCGAATTGGTGGGTTCAGGACTGTAAGACTTGATGTGGGACTGAGGAAACAATACTGCTCACATTATGATGCAATACTACTCCCATTATGATGCAATACTACTCATGTTATGATGCAAAGAGTCACATGGGCACAGTAGAGGGCTACAGTGTCTCTGGTAAAGGTCAGCATGGAAATACCACCTGGTCCATACTGTATCCTATATGTATAAAGTTGTTTATTAATAAAGTTCTTGTTCAACCATACTAGCCTCTAGACACCTTCCGAAGACGACATACAACCTTGCAACAGATTGATCACAATCTGAAACATACAAATGTTGCCATGTTCTAGATTAAACCTTTGAATACCAACATTACAAATGAGGTATAGTTTTAAATGGGTTCAATTTAATGTTTCTGTACCTGGAAAGGTGAAATGGATTAATGCTAAACAAAGATGTTATGTATGGGAGTTGGTTAAATTCCAACGGTCCTTCTAACAAATAAAAGGCACCGGCATGTATGTGTTGTTTAGCAACAGGAGACCACTTTGAGGAGGGGGTGGGGGGGGTGGCGGGGGAGGTTGCTTTCCTTTGTTTTAACTGCAAGCCTGGAGAGTTGGAGACCGGACACTGGGGAGTGAACAACTCTTGACTCTGTCAGGAGAAGCTAGGCAGGACAAGGGATTTGCAAAGGTGCAAGCTTCCTAAGGAACAAGATACAATCCAGATTACCAGAAAAATGTTCAATATGACGTTAAGTGAACAGAGACCAACGTATTGTTCAGAAAGAATTCAAGAAATCACCTACAGCTATCTAGGTTAGAAAGTTATCCTCATTGCTGCCTGAAAAATTCCCCAGTTCCAGATTCACCTATAAGGGGAAATATCCTCTCTGAACCTACACTGTCAGGTTCCTGAAAACTCTTATGTTTGAGATCACCTCTCATTCTTCTAAACTTTGTTGAGAACATGCCTCAACCCTGCACAACATTTCTTTTTCATAATGCAACCCCTTCAACCTATGCATTAATCTAGTGAATCTTCTCTGAACTGCCTCCAATGCAAGTGTATTTTTCCTTAAAGGAGACCAAAATCGTATGCAGTACTCCAGGTGTGGTCTCCCCTCCTTTCAAAAAGTACCTGGATGAGCACTTGGTGCGCGCCATAACAATGATAAATTTGTAGCAAGCTTTCCCTACTTTTTATAATTGATCTCCTTTACCCTAAAGGCCAATATTTTATTTGCCTTCCAAAGTGCTTGCTGTATTTGCATGCTAACCATTTGTTTTATGTACGAACATGCCCAGATGCTTCTTTATTACAGCATTATGTACTCTATTAAATAATGTTCAGCTTCCTACCAAAGAGGGTAATCTTACATTTTTACACATTCTAATTCATCATTGCATTATTTTGGACTTGAATGGGGAGGTCAAGCGGAAGACTCTGATGTTTGGGAAACCCAGGGTCTCCATAAGTTTTGCCCATACGGGCACCCTGGAGAGATCACTCCAGCTTTACTGCAGAGCATTAACACTTTAACCAGTACCTATCACCTGTCCAGTTATCTATTGCATTTTATTTAACTATTTGGGCTTTCAAATATCTCCATTCTTATAACTTTTTAAAAATCGAGGTATTAACTTTGTTTAGTATGAAATTTGGGTGTATGTTTTAAGTCTTCTCTATAACTTGCCTAATGACATGCCAGGGTAACTGGTTTTCCTTTTCTGTTTTCTATCGTCCTCATTTCTTGAATTGAGCTGTTATATTTACTTTTTTCCAATCTGCTGGGAGCTTTCCAGAATCTGGGGAATTTTGGGAGATCACAACCATTGCGCCACTCCCTCTGCAACCACTTTTAAGACATTAGGAGGCAGGACATCAAGTCGTCAGCCTTCAGCCCCATGAGTTTTCCTAGTACATTTCCTCTTGTGAATGTGATTTGTTTTGAATTATTCTTCCTTTTGCCCCTTGATTTTCTACTTCACTTGGTGTTTTTTTGTGTCTTCTCTTGTGAAGATGGATTAAAACAATACATGTTCAAAATCTCTGCCAATTCCACATTTCCCATTATTACTTTTCCAGCCTCATCCCCAACTGGACTATGTTTACTTAGTTGCTCCTATTTTTATATACTTCTAAAAGCTCTAATTTTGTGTTTCTTGCTAAGTTTCTCTCTCACTCCAACTTATCTCTTCTGAACCAAGATTATATCTCATTGGAGCTATCAAACCTTTTTTCCTATCTGCCTATCTTTCCAAAATGTCAAGTACCCTTAAAGTTCCCAGCCTTTGTCACCTTGCAACCATGGGCAGGATTGTTCTGCAGGCTTATGAGCCCCACAATTGGAGGTCAGAAGTCTGTACTTGTGCAAAGCTGTCACTCTTCTTTTGATTTTTTTTTAATACCTTTTAGTTAGCTAAATAATGGCCACAAAGTGGGCTTGCTGACCAGTTAAGCTTGTTAGGAGGGATTTGCTAAGCTCGATGCCAACAGAGGCCCACCAGCTTTAAAGCAGCAGCAAGATACTATAGCAGTTAAGTGGGAGGAATTGGAGGTACCCTCCCCAAACTTTTAAGTTCAATTTTTAAAAAATCAGCAGCCTGATGTCCACCATTGTCAGGAGGCAGGCTCTCCAGAGGGACTACAGCTGCTGCTGAATCCAGGTAAGGAGGGCCTCCAAGGTTGCCTGGGGAACTGACTTCCAGCTCTTCTGCTGACTGGCTACCTCCAGACAGTTAAATTAACCCCTGCCAGCCTCCAACAATTTGCCTAATGTGGCCATTAATTGGCTGAATCGACAACTTTCTGCCGTACCTATCCACCTCTGTTCGTGGCCCTGGTGTGGCCTCAAAATCCTTCTCCTTTTTCCTGTAATGGCTCAGATCAGACTAATTTACTTCTAATTGTGCCATCAATTTGTTTATCCTGGTGTGTGCATTCAAATACAAAATCTTTAATTTGATCTTAATTCATTTTTCCCTATTCTGACTCTTTGCTTGGTTTTATGATCTGTCACGCTCTGGTCATTGTTGCCCATATTGCAAACTTGCACTAATGCCTTGTCCTTTTCCTTTAATGCTTATTTTTCCTTCCCTGGAACCTTTCTCCTGACTATTGTCCTGGATATTTGATTTGTCAGGACAGGTCCCAGCATGATTCAAAGCTGTCTCAATGGAACAGCTCTTTTCCTAGTTCTGGTGCCATGCCTCACAATTTGAAACCAATTTCTCTCGCACCAATCTTTTGAGCCACACATTGACTGATTTAATTGATCCTATGCTAGTTTATATCTCTGAGTAATCCAGAGATTATTACTTTTGCTATTGGTTTTAATTTAGCCCGTAGCTACTGATGCTCCCTCTCCAGAACCTCTTGTTGGGACCTGCGTAGACCGCAACAACTGGATCTTCTCCTCTCACTCCAGCCCCAAGAAGATATCCCCAACTCTGGCACAGGGCATGCAGTATAGCCTTTGAAAGTCCTTCTCTGGGCTGCAGGAAACCGTATCGATCCCCTTAACTATGCCATTCATTTCACTCCCTGTGCCATGGTGTTGTGATCAATTTGCTTATCCGCCCTGTCGATCCTCCTTTTGTCTACACAGGCAGCAAGAACCTTGTACCTGTTGGACAAATGCATGGTCTGAGGCTCCTCCAATGCTATCTTCTGGATCCCCATATCTGCCCCCCTCGTGGTCACAATCTCCAGTCCCTGACTGTGGATCAAATCTGAAGAAATTAACCTGGAACTCTGTTTCCAGTTAATTTTATTCCTCCCTGCTGCATATTGTGTCTGAAGCTTGGGTTCCAGCTCATCAAGTCAGAGCTAAAGCTCCTCTACATGCAGATACTAAAGATGTAGTTGTTCTGGATGACACTCATGCCCTACCAGCTCTCCCACACTATAACCAGTACATATCACCTGTCCCGTTATCTGTTGCATTTTATTTAATTAATTGGGCTTTCAAATATCTCCATTTTTATAACTTTTTAAAAATCGAGGTAATAACTTTGTTTAATTTATGAAATTTGGGTATATGTTTTAAGTCTTTAACTTACACTAAAATCGTAGGTTAATTTGTCCATTTGTTTTTGTCTATATATCGAGCAGTACCTCTGAGCTCCACTGTATCAATTTCACACACTCCCCAAATTCCCTTGAACCTGATAAAATCTGTATTTGGGTGAAGCTTCTCTGCATTAATACTTAATTTCTGGGGCGGCATGGTGGCACAGTGGTTAGCATTGCTGCCTCACAGTGCTGAAGTCCCGGACTCGATCCCGGCCTCTGGTCACTGTCTGTGTGGAGTCCGCACATCCACCTCGTATCTGTGTGGGTATGACCCCCACAACATAAAAATGTGCAAGGTAGGTGGATTGGCCACGTTAAATTGCCCCTTAAATAGAAAAAAATAATTGGGCACTCTAAATTTAAAAACAAAAGAAAAACAAACTTAACTTCTTTACCGTTTTACTGCGCTGAAATTTTTAATTTCCCAGCTCCTTGTTTAACTTCCATGCACTAGTTCAGAGAAAGGATCAAAAAACAATACTCTTTAACCAACCACTTAGCTGCTGGTATGGATATTCATTTTGAACCCTTTTTTCAAATCTCTCTCGCTCTCCCGGACAAGTAAGCCATCAGACTCTGTAATGGGCTCATGGTTGGTCAGACAGGTGTGTCACGAAGGACAATGGATCTGGGGCATCCTGTGTATTTCCACTAACTAGATTTAAGTCTGACTGGGACAATGTAACTCGGCCAGGTGTGGGCATATCATTCTGACACTGTGCCAGCAGGTTTTCTCCCCTCAGTCTCTTCGACACCTAAATTTCCTGGAATTCAGTTCCTGGAGCAGGCCACAGGCTGCAGGGTTGCTGGGAGAGGTGAGTGCATATTTAAAAGGGACTTCAGTTCCTGGAGCAGGCCACAGGCTGCAGGGTTGCTGGGAGAGGCGAGTGCATATTTAAAAGAGCTTGTTTGCAGGTCGAGTGGCAGTTGGGGAGTCCAGTTCCTGGAGCGGGCCTATTGGCTCATTGGAAATCAGGAAGGGTACAAAAGGTGTGGCAGGAGTGCCTTTAGTCACCGAGTGCTGATTGAAACAGAGTGCATCTGAGTTTAGGTGAGTGACTGAGTTCGGGTGAGTGGCGAGAGAGGGCTGTGTTTTTGTTGGTGTTCGGGTTTATCCTTGAGGTTCTACAAAATTTTTTTTTTTTTTTAATTATTTAAATTAATTAACTAGTTGAATATGGCTGGACAGGTGATGTGCTGTTGCTGTATGATGATGGAACTGGTGGATCCCATTGAGACCGTCAGTGACCACATCTGCAGCAAGTGTTGGCTGCTCGAGGAACTTCGGCTCAGAATTGATGAGCTGGAGACCGAGCTGCACACACTGCGGCACATCAGGGAGGGGGAAAATTACCTGGACACTTTGTTTCAGGAGGCAGTCACATCCGGTAGAATAAGTACTGTTAATTCGGTCAGTGGTCAGGGACAGAGTGGTGTGACTGCAAGGGAGGCAGGTAGGGGGATCCTGAGTTTAGGAGTTGAGGAGCCTCAGCCCTTGACCTTGTCCAACAGGTATGAGGTACTTGCTCCCTGTGTGGATGAAGAAGAGGGCTGTAGGGAGGATGCGTTGACTGACCACTACACTGTGGTACAGGAAGCCCTTCAAGAGGGGGGAGCAAAAAGATAAGTGGTAGTTGTAGGGGATTCTGTAATTAGGGGGATTGATGGCATCCTTTGTAAGCCAGATCGTGAGTCCCGCATGGTATGTTGCCTGCCCGGTGCCAGGGTGAGGGACATCTCTGATCGGCTTGAAAGGATTTTGGAGAGGGAGGGGGAGGATCCAGTTGTTGTGGTCCACGTTGGGACTAACAACATAGGTAAGACTAGGAAAGAGGACCTGTTTGGGGATTATCAAACACTAGGGACTAAATTAAAGAACAGGTCCTCCAGGTTATAATCTCTGGATTACTACCCGAGCCACGTGCCAATTGGCATAGGGTTGAGAAAAGTAGGGAAGTTAACACGTGGCTAAAGGAACAGTGCGGGAAAGAGGGATTCTATTTCATGGGGCATTGGCATCAGTACTGGGGCAGGAGGGACCTGTACCGTTGGGACGGTCTTCACCTGAACCATTCTGGGACCAGTGTTCTAGCGAATAGGAAAAATAGGTTGGTCACAAGGACTTTAAACTAGCAAGTTGGGGGGAAGGGAAGGGTAAAGCTATGGACAGTATAATGGTTAATGGAGAGCAAGGCAGCAGGTTACGTGACAGGTTATTATGTAGAGATATGGGTTCAAAGACCAGGAAAATTAGGAGAAAGGGCAAGGGGAAAAATAATTTGCGAAAAGTTACTGATCAAGGTGTTAGGATTCAAAACAAAGACATAAAAAACAGCATAAGTGTACTTTACCTGAATGCTCGTAGTATACGAAATAAGGTAAATGAGTTGATGGCGCAAATCATCGTGAATGACTATGATTTAGTGACCATTACTGAAACATGATTAAAAGATGGTCACGACTGGGAGTTAAATATCCAAGGGTATCAGACTATACAAAAGGAGAGAATGGACGGTAAGGGCGGTGGTGTAGCTTTGTTGTTTAAGGATGGCATCCGGGCAATAGTAAGGGATGATATTGGTGCTATGGAGGACAAGGTTGAATCAATTTGGGTGGAAATCAGGAACAGTAAGGCGAAAAGGTCACTGATAGGAGTAGTCTATAGGCCACCAAATAGTAACAGGACGGTAGGGCAGGCAATAAGCAAAGAAATAACGGATGCATGTAGAAATGGTACAGCGGTTATCATGGGAGATTTTAATCTGCATGTCGATCGGTTTAACCAGGTTGGTAAAGGCAGCCTTGAGGAGGAGTTTATAGAATGTGTCCGGGATAATTTCCTGGAACAGTATGAAATGGAACCTACAAGGGAACAAGCGGTCCTAGATCTGGTCCTGTGTAATGAGGCAGGATTGATTAATGATCTCATAGTTCGGGATCCTCTTGGAAGGAGCGACCACAATATGGTGGAATTTAAAATACAGTTGGAGGATGACAAGGTAAAATCAAACACTAGTGTTTTGTGCTTAAACAAAGGCGATTACAATGGGATGAGAGAAGAACTAGCTAAGGTATACTGGGAGCAAAGACTTCATGGTGAAGCAGTTGAGGAACAGTGGAGAACCTTCCAAGCGATCTTTCATAGTGTTCAGGAAAGGTTCATACCGACAAAAAAGAAAGATGGTAGAAAGTGGAAAAATCGACCGTGGATATCTAAGGAGGTGAGGGAGAGTATCAAATTGAAGGAAAAAACATACAAAGTGGCAAAAATTAGTGGGAGACTAGAGGACTGGGAAGTCTTTAGGGGACAACAGAAAGCTACTAAAAAAGCTATAAAGAAGAGTAAGATAGACTATGAAAGTAAACTTGCTCAGAACATGAAAAACAGATAGTAAAAGCTTCTACAAATATATAAGACAAAAAAGAGTGGCTAAGGTAAATATTGGTCCTTTGGAAGATGAGAAGAGAGATTTAATAATAGGAGTCGTGGAAATGGCTGAGGAGCTGAACAGGTTTTTTGGGTCAGTCTTCACCGTGGAAGACACAAATAACATGCCAGTGACTGATGGAAATAAAGATATGAAAGGTGAGGACCTTGAGATGATTGTAATCACTAAGGAGGCAGTATTGGGCAAGCTAATGGGGCTAAAGGTAGACAAGTCTCCTGGCCCTGATGGGATGCATCCCAGAGTGTTAAAAGAGATGGCTAGGGAAATTGTAAACGCACTAGTGATAATTTATCAAAATTCACTAGACTCTGGGGTGGTCCCAGAGGATTGGAAAGTAGCAAACGTGACACCACTGTTTAAAAAAGGAGGTCGGAGGAAAGCGGGTAATTATAGGCCGGTAAGCTTAACTTCGGTTGTAGGGAAAATGCTGGAATCTATCATTAATAGCAGGGCACCTGGAGGGAAATTGTTCCATTGGGCAGGCGCAGCATGGGTTCATAAAGGGTAGGTCGTGTCTGACTAATTTGGTAGAATTTTTTGAGGACGTTACCAGTGCAGTAGATAACGGGGAGCCAATGGATGTGGTATATCTGGATTTCGAGAGAGCTTTTGACAAGGTGCCACACAAAAGGTTGCTGCATAAACTAAAGATGCATGGCATTGAGGGTAAAGTGGTAGCATGGGTAGAGGATTGGTTAACTAACAGAAAGCAGAGAGTGGGGATAAATGGGTGTTTATCTGGTTGGCAACCTGTAACTAGTGGGGTCCCTCAAGGATCAGTGCTGGGCCTGCAGTTGTTCACAATTTTGGAGTTGGGGACCAAGTGCAATGTGTCAAAGTTTTCAGACGACACTAAGATGAGTGGTAAAGCAAAAAGTGCAGAGGATACCGGAAGTCTGCAGAAGGGTTTGGATAGGTTAGGTGAATGGGCTAGGGTCTGGTAGATGGAATTCAATGTTGCCAAGTGTGAGGCTATCCATATTGGGAGGAATAACAGCAGAATGGTTTATTATTTAAACGGTAAGATGTTAAAACATGCTGCTGTGCAGAGGGACCTGGGTGTGCTGGTGCACGAGTCGCAAAAAGTTGGTGTACAGGTGCAACAGGTGATTAAGAAGGCTAATCGAGTTTTGTCTTTCATTGCTAGAGGGATGGAGTTCAAGACTAGGGAGGTTATGCTGCAATTGTATAAGGTGTTGGTGAGGCCACATCTGGAGTATTGTGTTCAGTTTTGGTCTCCTTACCTGAGGAAGGACATATTGGCACTGGAGGGAGTGCAGAGGAGATTCACTAGGTTGATCACAGAGTTGAGGGGATTAGATTATGACGGGAGGTTGAGTAGACTGGGACTGTACTCATTGGAGTTTAGAATGATGCGGGGGGATCTTATTGAGATATATAAAATTATGAAGGGAATAGATAGGATAGATGCGGGCAGGTTGTTTTCACTGGTCGGGGAAAGCAGAACTAGGGGGCATAGCCTCAAAATAAGGGGAGGTAGATTTAGGACTGAGTGTAGGAGGAACTTCTTCACCCAAAAGGTTGTGAATCTCTGGAATTCCTTGCCCAGTGAAGCAGTTGAGGCTCCTTCTTTAAACGTTTTTTAAGAAAAAGATAGATGCCTTTCTAAAGAATAAAGGGATTCGGGGATATGGTGTACGGGCCGGAGAGTGGAGCTGAGTCCATAAAGATCAGCCATGATCTCATTGAATGGCGGAGCAGGCTCGAGGGGCCAAATGGCCTACTCCTGTTCCTAGTTCTTATGTTATTATGTTCCTACCAAATCGGGGTCTCATTTCTGGACCCAATTTCCTCGCGTGACACCTGTGATAGCACACATTTTTTTCACAAGTTTTATTGAAGTCTTGATTTGAATGTGGTCCAACTGAGCTCTTTATATCCTGCTCCAGTTCTCCTCAACTCCCACTCCTCATCTCGGGCTTTCTCGACTGCCTCTCATTATATTCTCGCCCCTCTTGCTTAGCTCCTGCTCCCTCGGGCTGTCGTCCTCACACAAAATTCCAAAGTAGAATGCCTCCTCTAGCTAAATTGGAATGAATTCATTTTCTTAAGGATTGAGGTATTTTGTCAGTCTGAGCAAACGGGGCGGGAGAAAAAAAACACTTCCTTGTGAGATCCGATTCGCAGACTTTCTGTTTTTATTTAAAATCTTTTCTGTTTCCTTGTTCTTAGTGAATTATAAAACATAAAAGCAGTGTTCTCCTGATAGTTTAAATGGATAAACAAAGAACACATTAGAATAATCATTAAACAAACATTCCATTTTATTAACGATTTTATTTTCTGTGGCGAATTTCTTGTGCACTCTGTTACTGTTCAGCACAATTTGTTCCTCTGACTTAATGATTTATGAGAGTATTTCTTTCCCCCAGATGCTTTTATATGGTGTCAGTTTTGGCTCAATCATTGCAATCTTGCCTCCGAGGTATTTGGCTGTGGGTTCAAGCTCATGGCCTAAACTGCATGCCTAAACTTGACCAACACTTTAATGCAGTAAAGGAATGAAGAAGTGTCAGAGGAGCTATATGTCTTAATGTTAAACTAAGGCCCCCTCTGAAGTTAAATAAGGATTGCGACTTCTGGTTGCGACCATGGAGTGAGTGGTTGCACATAAGCTGCCTCCTCCCTGGCGCTGGACAATTTGGTCTTTTCTGCCCAATTTACGGTGGTGTTGAAGAAAGTATGCCCAGTACAGAGCAAGATCTTCTCCTTTGGGTGATGTCAAGGACTTGTCAAGGAGTGTGTCAAATAAGGGGCACTTTTCGGACCAAGAGGACACACATGCCACAGCAGAGGAAAAGATGGAGTGACCTAGGCACGCTGCCCACACAGTTGTCAACAGAGCAGTTGGTCCAATTTCTCTCTGCCGAATTCGAGCAAAAGAGGCTGGTGGGCTCAGAGGATTTGGTGAGAGTGGTGGACCCTGAGGTGGACAAAGGAGGCTCGCAAATGTACTTGGGAACGGCATACAGTCCACATCTACCCGGACTTTGGCACGGAGCTGGCGAAGAGAAAGGCCGGGTTTAACCAGATCAAGGCAGCTCCCTTCAGAGGCAAGATGCAATTTGAGATTATAGATCATAGAATTTACAGTGCAGAAGGAGGTCACTCGGCCCATTGAGTGCACCGGCTCTTGGAAAGAGCACCCCACTTAAGCCCACAATTCCACCCTGTCCCTGTAATCCCACCTAACCTAAGGGCAATTTAGTATGGCCAAGCCACATAACCTGCCCATCTTTGGATTGTGGGAGGAAATCAGAGCACCTGGAGGAAACCCACACAGACACTGGGAGAACATGCAAACTCCGCACAGTCAGTGACCCAAGCCGGAAATTGAATCTGGGACCCTGGAGTTGTGAAGCAACTGTGCTAACCACTGTGCTACTGTGTCTCCTAGCTCACTTGCGGGTCACACATCGGGGAAAGCAGTTCTACTTCGACACATCAGACCAGGTGAATGACTTTTTAAGGGGACATGGACTGGGGGATGTTTGAGGACGGGTTTTTTCTGGGGTGGGGGGGGAAGCGATAAGGGGGTTTTGATACAAGGCTCTTTGTCTCTGGTGGGGGCCACCTAGCTAGCGCTTGGCTGCTTGGATGAGGAAGGGTTCTTTTTTTTGGTTTTACTAGTTTCTTTGTTTCTAATGTGGGTTGGGAAACCGAGCCTGGGGCGGTGGAGTTTTCCTTGTTTGGTTTGCGGGGTGCGGGTGGGGTAGCTTGCTGATATAGAAGGTTTCTTTATGGAGTAGTTGGAGGAGGGGGGGTGGCGGCAGCGGCTAACTTGGGGAGGACCCGGGATGAGGGCAAGATGGGGGCCTGCTGGAGTCCATTCACACTTGGATATGGTTGACCGGGGGGGGGGGGGGGGGGGGGGGGGGGGGGATCGAGGTGGGTGTGGATTTTATGCAGGAGACTCCACTGAGGGTTAAAGATCAGAAGCTGAAGAACGAGTGGGTGGGACAAGTGTTCCATTTGGGGTAGGACATGAAGACGAGGGGGGAAATGGTGCTGATTAGTAAGAGGGTTGCTTTCTTGGCAGTAACATAGGGGGCCAAGGGAGTAGACATATGATGGTTAGAGGGTGCGCCCGTGGTTTTGGTGAATGCATACACCCCTAACTAGGATGACGTGGGCTTCATGAAGAACGTCATAGCAAGGATACCGGATTTGGATACGGACTGGTTAATTATGATTTAGTTTTATTGTCATGTGTACCGAGGTACAGTAAAAAGTATTGTTCTGCTTACAGTTCAGACAGATCGTTCCATACATGAAAAACATAGGACATATGACGTATGATAAATGCACAATGTAAATACATAGACATCGGGTGAAGCATATGGAGTGTAGTGGTACACAGTAGAGAAGATGCATGGAGACATCAATTCAGTCCATAAGAGGGTCTGCAGGGAAGAAGCTGCTTTTCAAGCTGTTAGTGCATGTTTGCGTGTTCTCAAACTTTTGTATCTTCTGCCAGATGGAAGAAGCGGGGAGAGAGAATAACCCGGGTTGGGGGGGGGTCTTTGATTATGCTGCTCGCTTTTCCAAGGCAGCAGGAGGTGTAGACAGTCAATGGATGGAAGCCGAGTTTGTGTGATGGACTGGGCGGTGTTCGCAACTCTCTATAGTTTCCTACGGTCTTGACCGAGCAGTTGCCATACCAGGCTGTGATGCAGCCAGATAGGATGCTTTCCATGGTGCATCTGTAAAAATTGGTAAGAGTCTATGTTGACATGTTGAATTTTCTTAGTTTCCTGAGGAAGTATAGGCGCTGTTGTGCTTTCTTGGTTGTAGCGTCGACATGGGTGGACCAAGACAGATTGTTGGTGATGTGTACACCTAAGAATTAGGAGCTGTCAACCATCCCCACCTCAGCCCCTGATGCAGACAGGTGTGTGTAAAATACTTTGCTTCCTGAAGTTAATGACTAGCTCTTTCGTTTTGCTGACATTGAGGGAGAGATTGTTGTCGCTCCCGCCTGTACTCTGACTCCTCTTTGAAATCCGACCCACTGTGGTTGGGTCATCAGTAAACTTGTAGATGGTGTCGGAGCCAAATTTTGCCATAGTCGCCTGTGTTTAGGGAGTACAATAGGGGGCTAAGTAAAGCCTTGAGGGGTCTTGGTATTGAGGTCTATTGTGGAGAATGCATTGAGTTTATTGGGGAGGGGTGCTCTGTTACCAGAGATTCTACTCTGCTTTGCTTTGTAGCCTGTTATATTGTTTAAGCCTTTCCACAACCGATGAGAGTCTGTGTCTTTAGTCTGTGACTCTAGCTTAGGCTGGCATTGTCTCTTGGCGTCCCTATAGTTTTACGGAGGTAATACCTAGATTTCTTGTTATGTCAGGGCTGCCTGTCTTGATCGTCTCAGACCTGGCCTTCAACAGGGAGTCGATCTCCCGGTTAAACCATGGTTTCCAGTTGGGAACGCATGAATACCCTTCTTTAGCAAGCAATTTTCTACACACTTACTGATGAAGTCTGTAACGGTCGTGACATATTCATTGAGGCTGGCTGTGGTTGGGGATGGAACAGTAGGCATCCTTGATGTTTGTGTAGCAGTGGTCAAGGATGTTGGGGCCCCTGGTGGGACAGGGGATGTGTTGGTGGAATTTTGGCAATATACACTTGAGGTGGGCCTGGTTGAAGTCCCCAGCTACGATGAACAATGCCCCTGGGAATTCTGTTTCATTGTTATTTATAGCGTTGTACAACTAATCAAGCGCTGCCTTCATTCCGCCTGGAGTGGACTGTAGACTGCCATGATGATGGCAGAAATGAATTCCCGTGAGAGGTAGTAGGGGCGGCACTTCATAGTCAGGTATTCCAGGTCTGGGGAGTAGTAGTTCGCCAGGGTCGCCAAGTCTGAGCACAAGGAGGAGTTGAGGAGGCAAAACCATCCACCCTTCGCTTTGCCCGATGACTCTGTTCAGTCCATCCAGTTTATTGAGAAGCCGTCGGGTTGTATGGCACAGTCTGGTGAGGCAGGAGTGAGCCATGTCTCTGTGAAACAGAGCACACAGCAGTCACTTACTTCAATGTTAAGCTCGTCCAGCTCATGTTCAATCGCTTTGACGTTTGCCAGGAGTATGTTGGGGAGAGGAGACATGAAACCACGATGTTTAAGTCTTCCCTGCAGACCGCCGCATTTCCCTTGCTTCCTAGGTCGGCGGCTACTTCTGGATGGTCTCACGATCTGATGGGACATGTCTGACCTTGTGGAAGGTAAGTGGTAGCATCTGGCGGTGTCCCGGGCGATGGTTAAGATTTTGGGGTGGCCCGGGGGGGGGGGGGGGGGGCGGTGTCGTCCTGTTCATGTCCAGTCGGGTCACGGGGTTTTGTGAGGACCGGTCTACCTTTCAGTGTGCTCGGGTCCTCACGTAGGGTCTTCGCTGTTTTGGGGGTGCTCAGTCTGGGTTTGGGTCGCTAGCGGGGTCTTTCTGGGTCAGGTTGGGCTGGGTCACATGTTTGGTTCCAGTGTTGGCGGTCGGGTCAGGAGTTCCTGAGATCGGGCCTCCATGTCAATTCTCCTCTTCTCCATCTTTTGGTTGGTCAGACCTCTCCGGGTCGAGTCTTGTGGTCGGGGCTGGGGCACTTCCTAGGCCGGGTCAGGCTCTCTGGGAGCCGGGTCGATTCCTACGCGGGGTCGGGACTCTTGCGCTTCCTGGTCAACGTCATGGTAGAGTCGCTGGAGGCGTCTTGCCGGGTTGGGTCATGTTGGCTCACGTGGGCCGGTCCATGGATGTCGGAAGATGTCCAGACCTGGTAAGTAAACATAAAAGAATGCGGTTAGAGGTAATCTTAGGCGTTAGAATTACGTTTTCAAAGGTTAGTATGATAATAGATGTAGGAAGAGAATCTGTGGGGGAGCGCTCAGAGAGTCGCCACGCTGCTTCGCCATCTTGCTTTGTGGGGGGAGATTTTAACACTGTTCTTGATCTTCGATTGGATTAGCCATGCCCCAAGTCCTTGAGGGTATCTGGAGTGGCAGAGGAATTGTGCTGGCGTTCGTGGAGAGAATGAGGGTTTGGGCACCTGGGGGGCACAGGAATTTTCTTCATTTTCATAAGTGCATTGTGTGTACTCCCGTATTGGCTTTTTTGTTATGGACGTTGCTGGCGGGTGTGGTGGGTTCGGAGGATTCGGCGATTGTTGTCGGATCATGTCCCGCTTTTTGTGGACTTGAGTGTAGAGAAGGGCTCCCAGCAGCTGCAATGGAGGTTGGACATGGGGCTCTTGCCGGTCAAGGTGGCGGATAAGGGGGTATGTGAGAGATTGGGGCCAGCGGTAGGCACCCTATGCCGAGCTTAATAAGAGTGAGGAGCTCCCTCCAATGGTGATTTGAAAGTATTTGAAGGTGGTGATCAGGTGGGAGGTCATTTTGATTAAGGCGCGGAGGGGTAAGGAAGGTCGATTGGAGAGGCAGTGGTTGGTGGAGGCCATTTTAGCAATGGATGAGCGGTACTTGACAGCCCCTGGAGAGGGGTTGTTGAAGGAAGTAACTCCAGATGAAGTTTGATCTTGTGTCAACAGAAACGGTGGTGGGTCAGCTACTCCGGGTTAGGGGGGAGTTCTTTGAGCATGGGGATGAGGATCCAGTAGGTTATTAAAAAAAAAACACATTCATTTATGGCATGTCGGTGTCGCTGGTTCGGCCAGCATTCATTGCTCATCCCGAGTTGCCCTTCATCAGGTGGTGGAGAGTTGTCTTCTTGAACCACTGCAGTCCTTGAGGTGCTGTTAGGGAGGGGGTTCTGACAATATTAAATTCTTTACCCGTCAGTCTGGCCTCAATAAAACTCTAGATGGATTTGTAGATATAGTATTTATTTTAACCAACTTGCAAGTCTGACTCTCTTCACAGAGACTCTGAACACAGAAACTGTCTCCTGGACCCCTCTGAAACGAATGAGGTCGGAGACAAAGAGATCGCTGCAAATACATTTAAATGGCATCAAGTTTCACATACAAGATTCCCATAGGCCATCCTATACACCTCCTGACCTGACCATATATCCTGATTGGCTCACTTCTCATTCCTTAGCCCTGGGCCTCTTGTTACCCAGCATCCTTTTCCCATCCTCCACCAGACACCCCTCCCCCTTCCTTGCCATGCTTTCTGAAATCCTTTGTCTGTGAACTCACTACTATTAGACTGATCACATCCACATTACTGTAACTAATGATTGAACTAACTATTTTATATCCCATTCGTTTGTTCAATTCCTCAGTTCCAGGATGTTGCCCCAGTGACTGAAGGAACGACGATATATTTCTAAGTCAGGGTGGTGAGTGACTTGGAGGGGAACCTCCAGGTGGTGGTGTTTCCAGGTATCTGTTGCTTTAGATGGTAGTGGTTATGGGTTTGGAAGGTGCTGTCGAAGGAACCTTGGTGAGTTACTGCAGTGCATCTTGTAGATGGTACACACGGCTCCCACTGTTCGTCGGTGGTGGAGGGTTTGAATATTTGTGGAAGGGCGAGCCATCAAGTGGGCTGCTTTGTCCTGGATGGTGTTGAGCTTCTTGAGTGTTGTTGGAGCTGCACTCATCCAGGTAAGTGGAAAGTATTCCATCTCACTCCTGACTTGTACCTTGTAGATGGTGGACAGGCTTTTCGGGGGGGGGGGGGCGTGGTCAGGAGGTGAGTTACTCGCTGTAGGATTCCTTGTCTTTGATCTGCCCTGGTAGCCACAGCATTAATATCGCTAGTCCAGTTCAGTTTCTGATCAATGGTAACCCCAGGATGTTGATTGTGGGGAATTCAGTGATGGTCATGCCATTGAATGTCAAGGAGCGATGGTTAGATCCTCTCTTGTAGGAGATGGTCATTGTGTTCCTTGACTGTAACTTGCCACTTGTCAGCCCAATGGATATTGTCCAGGTCTGTGCTGCATTTGGACATGGACTGTTTCATTATCTGATGAGTCGCAAATGGTGCTGAACATTGTGCAGTTATCTGTGCACAACCTCACTTCTGACCTTCCATTCCTGAGATCACTCTTGTGAACCTCTACTGGACCCCACCTAAGGCCAACACATCCTTCCTTAGAGAGGGGCTCAAAACTGCTCTCTATATCCAAATGGGCTCTGAACAGAGCCTTGTACGTCCTCAGCAGTACATCCCTGCTCTTGTGTTCTGGTCCTGTTGAAATGAATGCATTTGCCTTCCTAACTGCCGACAGAACCTGCATGGTTAACCTTAAGAGAATCCTGAACTAGGATTCCTAAGTCCCTTTGTGCTTCAGATTTCCAAAGCCTTTCCCCATTTAGAAAATCTAGGCTTCTATTCTTCCTACCAAAATACATAACCTCTCACTTCTCCACAGTCTTTCCCAAAGCTGCAATGTACTAACACAGAATTTACATAAAACTTGCTAATTTGCTCTTGCTCTCTCCCTCCCATTGGCATAGCTTCCGACTTTGTAAAATGAGTGTTGTAACAGAGAAGGCAGTTGGTAGTTTGAAAATCATGGGCTGGATTCTCCGCAGCCCCGCGGCCAAATCGCGTTTGGTGCGGGGGCGGAGAATCCACTTTTACGACAGGATTGGACCCAGCGCCGCTCCCGCGATTCTCCAGTCCCCAGAGAATTGTTCACGCGTGAATTACACGGCGCGGCTGGAGGGGCCATTGCCAGCGGGCCTCCCAGCGATGCTCCGGTCCTGACAGGCCGATTTCCCGACGGCGTGGTTCTAACCTCGTCTGGACGATCGGGACTCTCGCACGGCGGCTGCGGACTCAGTCCGCGGCCGCCCTGGTGGGGGGCGGGGGATCAAGTGCCAGGGGGGTGGCCTTATGGGCGGCGATCGGGCGGAGTAGATTGAATGGCGTGGGGCAGATCGTTGGGACCTTTGTTGGTCCAGGTCCGTCGGCTGAGTCTGTCATCGTGGTCGGCGCGGCCGCTGCAATCCACCACCGTGCGCATGCACGGACTCTCAACCAGAAGCCCGGGGGTCCGTATCCGCAGCCGAAGCTGCGAGAAGCACTCCGGGGCACTGCCAGCCCCCTGCAGGTGGGTGAATAAGGAAAGTCTGGCCTGAAATGCCAACGTTTATCCGCCAGCGTGGGGACATAGCCCCATTTTTGGAGAATCCAGCCTCATTAGTTTTAGTGTGACTATCATTTTGTAGTTTGAATTAATATGTTCTCAGCTGAAACTGATGGAAGCCATTTTTTTTAATACACATTTTATTGAGGTATCTTTTGGTATTATAACAACAACACAATAAACAATATACATGAAACTATAAACATAGTGCAAAAGCCGTCTTCCTCCCTTACTAAACTAACCCCCTCCCCCCACCCTTCTGCTGACGATTAATTTTCTGCGAACAAGTCGACGAATGGCTGCCACCTCCGGGTGAACCCTAACATTGACCCTTTCAAGGCGAACTTGATTTTCTCCAAACGGAGAAAGCTGGCCATGTCCGATAGCCAGGTCTCCGACTTCGGAGGCTTTGAGTCCCTCCAAGCTAATAGTATCCGTCTCCGGGCTACCAGGGAAGCAAAAGCCAGAACGTCTGCCTCTTTCTCCTCCTGGATTCTCGGGTCTTCCGACACCCCGAAAATTGCCACCTGTGGTCCCAGCGCCACCGTTGTTTATAACACCTTGGACATGACATCTGCAAACCCATGCCACAATCCACGAAGCTTCGAACATGCCCAGAACATGTGGACATGGTTCGCTGGTCTGTCGTGTTATGTATTCTGGGATAACACAGGCTGCAACTGGATGCAGCTTTAACCAAAAGATACTCCAGACCTTGAAGTTAGTTCAATCTGATTTATTGAACCGTTAGCACAGTTTTCTGAGTTCGACTCTCTGCGAACCTCAGTGTGGTTACTCTGTCTGACTGAACCAGACTAGCTCTTAGCAACGTACTGCAGGTGTTATACTGTACATACACCCTGACTCACTCTGTAGATGTTCATCAGTGGAAAGAGGCAGAGTGTAAGTGCCTCGTGCCTTTTATAGTGAGATATCACTCCTGAGCGTCCTGCCTGCTCATTGGTCATGTCCTGTTCTCTGTTTTCATTAGCTGGCTGTCTGTATATTATTATCTGCACATCATGACCGTCCTCCCGCATGTTTTGCACACCTGTCTTCCACCCCAAAGAATCTGCTCATCCGGGCCACTGTCATGTGAGCCCGGTGAACGACCTTAAATTGTATCAGGCTGAACCTGGCACATGTTGCGGACACGTTGACTCTACTCAACGCGTGAGCCCATAGACCATCCTCTATCTCTCCTCCCAGCTCCTCCTCCCACTTGCGCTTCAGCTCCTCCGTCTGCGTCTCCTCTGACGCCATAAGTTCCTTGTAAATGTCCGAGACCTTCCCTTCTCCTACCCACCCTCTGGAAACTACCCTGTCCTGAATCCCCCTTAGTGGTAGGAGCGGAAAGGTTGACACCTGTTTACGCAAGAAATCCCGAACCTGCAGATACCTGAATTTAGTTCCCCTCTCCACCCAAACTTCTCCTCCAGCACCCTCATACTCGGAAAGCTCCCCTCTATAAACCTATCCCCCATCCTCTCAATCCCTGCTCTCCTCCATATCCGGAAACCCCCATTCATACTTCCCGGGGCAAACCGGTGATTATTACAGATTGGGGACCAGACCGATGCTCCCTCTGCTCCCACATGTCTCCTCCATTGCCGCCAGGCTCTCAGGACCGCCACCACCACTGGGCAGGTGGAGTACCGTGCCGGCGGGAACGGCCTAGGCGCAGTTACCAATGCCCCCAAACTGGTACCCTTGCATGAACCCGCCTCCATACGCACCCATGCCGACCACTCCTACCCCCTACCCCCCTGCCCCTGTCTCTTTCCCCCCCCCCCCCCAACCCCACCCCCCCCACCCCACCACCCACTTCCTGATCATGGCTATATTCAACGCCCAGTAATAGTTACTAAAATTTGGCAGCGGCAGCTCTCTTCCCGACTCCACTCAAGCATTACCTTCCTTATCCGAGGGGTCTTGCCCGCCCAGACAAAGCCGGAGGTCACTTTGTTGACCCGTTTAAAAAAGGACTGCGGAATAAAGATGGGGAGACATTGAAACAAGAACAGGAACCTTGGGAGGACCGTCATCTTCACCGTCTGCACCCTCCCAGCTAATGACAACGGAAACGCGTCCCATCTCCGAAAGTCGTCCTTCATTTGGTCCACGAGCTGGGCCAGATTTAATTTATGCAGCCGGTCCCATTCTCGCAACACTTGAATGCCTCGGTACCTGAAGCTTCCCCCTACTAATCTAAACGGCAGCTCCCCCAATCGCCTCTCCTGTCCCCTCGCCTGGCCCACAAACATCTTGCTTTTCCCCATATTTAGCTTATACCCCGAAAACCGGCCAAATTCCCCTAGAATCCTCATGATTTCTTGCAATCCCCCCCCCCTCCCCCCCCCCCCCCCAAGACCAGCCCTTTGAGGCTCTCCGAGCAATTGTCAACGGCTCTATAGCTAGCGCGAACAACAGTGGGGAGAGGGGGCATCCCTATCTCGTCCTCCGGTGCAGTCTACAATAGTCTGATGTTGTCCTATTCGTCCGTACACTTGCCACAGGAGCCTGACGCAGCAACCTGACCCAGTCAATAAAGCCTCGCCCAAATCCGAACAGTCGCAGTACCTCCCACAGATATTCCCATTCCACCCGATCAAAAGCCTTTTCTGCATCCATTGCGATCACTACCTCCACCTCCCTACCTTCCGGGGGCATCATGATCACATTTAACAACCTTCTTACATTGGCCACCAACTGCCTACCCTTAACAAACCCCGTCTGGTCCTCCCAAATAACGTCCGGAACACAATCCTCAATCCTGGAGGACAAAATTTGGGCCAGCAGTTTGGCGTACCGACCTCTACAGCCTACTGTAGAAATCCCTAAATGCCTTATTTACCCCTGCTGAATCTCCAACCAGGTTCCCATCTTCATCATTTACTTTCCCTACTTTCGTGGGTGAGGGCGGCTACTGTGGGGCTTGCCAGATTGAGGCCTAATAAATATACAATACCTTTCATGGGCCGTCCGGTCATGAGAGTGTGGGGGGTGAAACCTGTGGAACTGGAAACGGTGTTCCGATTAAACATGAGAGCAAATGGGAGGACTGTGTCCCACGTGGTATTGTTCTGTTGCACCATCTTCCTAATGGTCGCTTTTAAAGTTCGATTCATTCTCTCGACAATGCCACTGGATTGGGGGTGATATGCCATAGGGAATTTCTGCCTGATCCCAAAAATCATTAAAACATTTTGCATGACTCTGCCGGTGAAGTGGGAACCTTGGTCTGACTCAATGCTGCGGGGGAGACCCCAGCTTGTGAATATCTGTTGGGTCAAAATCTTAGTGGCGGCCTTTGCTGTATTTGTCCATGAGGAAAATGCTTCTACCCATTTAGTAAAGGTGTCGATTACAACCGGCACGTACTTGAAACCGTTTCTGCAAGGGGGAAGGGGACCAATGTAGTCGATTTGCAAATTTGTCCAAGGGCCATTCACAGGTCGGGTGTGATGTAATTGTCCTTTATTTGAGTAACTTTTGGGATTGTTCTGTGCACAGATAAGGCAATTCTTGACATAATGGGTTACATCACTTTTTGAATCGGGCCACCAACACAAAGGTCTTAAATGGGCAATGGTATTGTCTATCCCCTGATGTCCGTGCCCATCATGAAATTGGTAAATGAGCTGGTTTCTGTCCTGGGTGGGGACCACATGGATTCCGTTTCTTAAAAACTATGCCATCCTGTACAGTCAGTGCGTCCTTCCATTTGTCATAGGGGGCTGGGAAGTTGTCGTCTAAAACCTGTTTGAGGGTGTCGTCTGCTTTTTGGTCCTGGGATAGATCCTCAATATTGGTCTGGGAAACCTGGACTGAGTGTATCGGTTCGCTTTCGGGTGGCTGCCAGAAGTGACCATGGCGTGATCCTGCTTTGGCTAAGGCGTCTGCCTTTACATTACCGGGTGGGGACGAGCGATGATGGCTTCTTACTTTAATGATACCATACGTGTGGTCTGAGGCTGTCTTGAGAATGTGCTTTAACAATGAGGCAGAGGGTAGGGGTTTTCCATCGGCTGTAACAAAACCTCGAGATTCCCACAGGGCAGGAATTCTGTTAAGCTGTTGCACACATACAGGCTGTCCGAGTGTATGTCTGCAGGGGTTGGAAAAGAGTCGGGGTGCTGAACTACATAGGCTATGGCTGCGAGTTCTGCTGCTTGTGAACCTAGGTGGCCGGGCAATTTTAAAGAGATCTCTTCTAATGGACGTCCCTGCGCGTCTTCCACGTAAATTCCACAACCAGTAATTCTAACTCCATTTTCGAGTGTGGGGGAACCGTTTACATAAATATTTAAACCAGTGGTTTGGGAATCCTGTGTTTTACTGCTTGCTCGTGGGTGTAGTGACTTTGGGATAAAGGGTCCTGTGTGGTGCAGGGCTGCTATAATCTGGTACTTGTGGGGTCCCTGCATATTGGAGATTATCGGCCAGAAATGTGTGGGTCTTGGTGCGTTTTACCGTAATGTCCCTGCCTTGTAACAGTAGTGTCCAGCGAGCTGTTCTGATTTGGCTGACTGAGCCGTCCTTTAATCTACCGTCTAGTAATAGTTGCGTGGGGACGGGCTCGGTCAAGATCGTGACTGGGTTGAGGGCTGTGATATACGCAAAATGCTGCACTGCCAAAAAGACTGCAAGCAAGTGCTGTTCACAGGCCTTGCTCTACGGGGTCTAATACTCTTGAGGCATAGGCTACGGGTCCTAAGTGATCATGTCATTCTTGCAGGAGTACTGCTGATAGGGTTCGGTCGGTGGTTGCTACTACGAAGGCACAGGGCAAGTCTGGGTCTGGAACTTGTAAAGCGGGGGCTGTGCCTAGGGTGCGTTTTAAATCCTCAATGGCGTCTGTGTGCTGTGGAAGCCATTCCCATGGGGCGTTCTTTTTAAGGAGCCCTGAGAGTGGGGCTGTTTCAGTGGCAAAACCATCTATGATTTCTGCAATATCCTAACAAACCTAGGAATGACTGGAGTGCAGTGACATTTTGGGGCAGGGGCAATTTAACGATGGACTCAATCCGTTTTTGCTCAATTTCTCTCTTCCCGTGGGTGATGATGGTGCCTAAATAAAGAACTTTTTCCTTTAAAATCTGGGCCTTTTTGGGGTTGAGCTTGCATCCGATGGATTGCAGTAGGCCCAGTAATTCCGATAAGAGCTCTACGTGTTCCTCTTTTGTGACCGTTTGCAGGAGCAGATCGTCTACATATTGTATAAGGCACTCTGGTCGGGAAAATTTAGAACGTCCGTTGGCCAATTGTCGGTGGAAAATGGACAGGGAGTTATGGAATCCTTGTGGGAGGCATGTCCACGAGTACTGCTGCCCTTGAAACGTAAATGCGAACTTATACTGGCAGGCCTTGTCTAATGGGATGGACCAAAAGCCATTGCTGATGTCCAGCGCTGTGAAATATTTTGCCTGTACTCCCTGTTTGAGCATGGTCTCGGGACTCGTGGCAACGGTGGGGGCTGCTAAAGGGGTTAACTTGTTATTGTCTCGGTAGTCGATAGTTAGTTGCCATGAACCGTCTGGCTTCTTTACAGGCCAAATTGGGGCATTATTTGTGGACGCTACGGGTCAAATAACTCCTTGGTCTAACAAACTGTTAATAACTTTCAAAATCTCACCCTCGGCTTGTTGTGGGAAACTGTATTGCTTTTGCGGCCTTGGATTGGGACCTGAAATCTTTATTGTACCTGGGATCTTCCCACAATCATGTTTGTGCTGTGTGAACAAAGCTTTGTGTTTTATGAGGACCTCTCTAATCGTCTGGTCTGCATTAATTGTTTGTGGATTAAACCAATAGTCCCCTACTGAGCAAATCCTGTTTTCATGATCCCCTACTGAGAGTGTAGCGGGAGCCCTAGCTGTTTTGGCCATTCGCCAGACACATTTGTTTACTGGGTCAAACGAAAGGTTATGGGAGCTCATAAAATCAATGCCTGAAATCTGCTCTGCTGTTTGGGGTAAGTCAACTAAAATGACGGGGTGTCTGGTGCTAATGTTCCCTATCTGAATGGGTACGGGAGCTGTGATATATCCTTGCTGTATGTGGCCAATGAATCCATTCAGGGTGATGGTGTCTGCGGTGGACCATTTGACACGTTGAAACATGGTGGAGGTGTTTAAAGTGGTGTGGGATCCTCCTGTGTCCCAAAGAAAATCGACTATGTCCCCGGACTGTGCTTGTAACTACTGGTCTGCCTGATTTGTCCCAGCGTGTGTCACAGACCCAAGTTGGGGAGTCCGAACACTGTCAATCTGTGGAATTAAACCCTAAATAGTCTGAACGGGCGCTAACATAATGCATGGGCCTAACATTGTCCCTAGGTGGGGGGTTTGGGTGTTGGTATCGTTGCTGGTTTGGGGGATTTTGTCGGCAATCGCGGGCATAATGTCCTATGTGGCCACAATTGTAACAACCTTGTGGTGCCTGTGCTCTGGGGTGCTGTTCCTCGTGTCTACCCTCGTTTATCTATTGTGCGTGCGTGCGTGCCGCAGTGGGCTGGAATGGACTAATTTCCGTGCAAGCTTCTCTTAGTTGGGTTATGGATAGTGGGGTGGTGTAAACGATATCCCGCTCATCCTGATCCGATGCCTTGCGTTGTGTGGTAACCGGATTCATAGGGTCGAATTGTGAGTGGGGGTATGTACTGCCTGTGCAGTCGATGCTGCGGGTGCTTTTCTTTTCGGGAGGGTGGGGGGCTCGATTTTGATTTCCTGTGTGCTCTATGTATCTTTGGGTGATTTTGTTTAACTCTTGCCAATCGGGAGCATCTTCCTCATCTAAATCCTGCCTTAAAGTGTACCTGAAGCCACTCTGTACTGAGAGTAGCGACTGTAACTTTTCTATCTTCTGTCGGCATTTAGCATGGTCAACGGTACTCTGCCTCTGTTCCTTGGTGGAGTTGTGGAGCGCTCTCAAAGCTGCTTTTAAATCTACACATTTGCTAGTTAGCTGGGCGACCTGTTCTGTTTCCTCTCTTATCAGGACTGCGTGCTGTGTATCTTGGTAGGCTTTATCATACTGGGTCTGAAAGCTACTAAGGTGAACTGTGCAACATTGATGTGCACCTTTCACATTGGCCATTTCTTTATCTTTAGCTGCTAACTGTTCCTGGAGTTGCTCAATTATCTTCTCGCTTTTGTTACTGTTTCCCTTGTTCTTTTCTTCCTTCTCAATTAATTGCCTACGGAACGTCTTCGCGACCTCCTCTGTGCTTCGTAACTGTGCCAAACAGGACACTAATGCAATCGGCAATCTGACTTTGCCTACATTTTTCTTGTGGACCTCGCTTAGGTTCTCCCACCAAGTTTGTCCTATCTTTCCTGGACCTGACTCATCATTAGCACAAAAATTTGACCAAAGGGGCCATCCTTTCCCCTTTAAGTATTTCCTTAACTCTCCCTCCCATATGGGGCATTGCTCTGCTCTGTTGGTCGCTGCGACCTCGGGTTCCTGTGGATTCAACAATCTTTCCATTGCTTTAATGGCCATTATTTCTCATATCTCTTTCTCTACTTTTAATTTGGGACAGGGGAATAAGGCGGCGATTTGAACAGCGGGTATGGCTTAAGCTATCGTCCGGCTCACAATCCCTTGATAGTTGTACACAATTCCAACGAGTTTACCTTACTCTTCCTGTTGGGTATGCATTCGGCTCAGTACACACTTCCGAAATTCGGTTATTTGGTCGATATGGGACTTGCACTTGTGGTTCTTTCTCTTTCTCACAATTGGATTCAAAGTTTGTGGGTTGTCTCTGAGTGACAAAGTCTCTTCTAATCGAGTCCCATCTAGGTCGGCAATAAATGTTGCTCATTATCGATCCCAACAGCATCGCCAATACTGTTGCTAATATTAATGATAATGTTGGTGAACCACAAGCCTTCCCTTATCGATCAAATGACCACACAACCAGTTAGTTAGTTCAAAAGATGGTTTATTTGCATACATGAGAGTTACCTCGACCTGCAAACACAATATCTACTACGAGTTAAACTACACCTATCAGCTAAAATAACCTATACTATTCTTCAGGGCGACCGGCACTGTGCAAATGGATGAGGCCTTTATCTGGATTTCACTTGGCTGGTTCGAAGAAAGTGGCTCTGTCTCTGCTGGGCTCATCCATCAGGTAGCGATCGTTGGTCTTGAACTTGGCTGGCTGTTCCTGCTACAGTTGGGCTGGCACAGGCCGGATCCAAAAGAGACCGAACACATGGCTGCGCTCTCTTTTATCCCTCTGGGATTTTGCGCTCTTTGCGGCGGTCCTTAACCTTAGACCCAATAGTTCGACAGGGCTCTGATCACGGTCTTCGATTTCGGCCAATAAAGGGGCGGGTGCCTTGGTAGCTGGGCGGGTCCTTAGCAGTTATTGACCTTGGCAGTTGGGCTCTCTGAGTAAAGGGAGTGGCGCCGATTAGTCTGTGGATGTACCGGTTTCTTGATTGTAGTTCTATTGTTCTGGGAAAATGGGCCATTGAAATGCAAACGAGCGGGTGTTTCGATCAGGATTGGTTACCTGCGTTTCAAATACATAAGCTCTGTATCTGTCTGAGCCCTGGATTGGCCATAATCCCCATGGTCCTTTGCAGGTGGCCATCTTAGATGGCTGCACTATATCCTTTGCACAATTTTCCACCTTCAAGGAAACATTTTTGTTGACCAAAATTGCTACCTCCCTGCTGCTCATGGAAAACGAGGCAAAAAAGACTTGACCCACCCATTCCCGCTTTAACATTTAACTGCTCATCGTCACCCAAATAAGCCTCCTGTAACAAGGCTATATCCGCCTACTATTTCTTAAGAAAAAAATATTTGGCATCCTTGTTGCGTCCAACTTGGTGTCGGGATGAAGCAGTTGAATCTTGCAAGAGGCATCTCGCGAGATTTGTGACGCTCAAAGCCTCACAGGATTTAACGATACCTCGCGTGATGTTGCAATCTGGATCTCTTCCTCACTGGGCGTGACCCAAATCTGCATAGGTAAATGAGCCATTAGACCCCTAACGGCCGCACGTGGGCGACCTTGCCAGGGTGCTGCTGAGTACTGGTTTCCACAAACCAGTCCTAATGGCACCTGGCAGGGAACCCCAGGCCATTAGAGACCCCCAGGTGGTCGGGTGTTGGGAAGGGTGGCACCATGGCACTCCCTCTGGTACCTGGACACCTTGGAACTGCCAGCCTGACACCCAGGCAGTGCCACCATCCAGGGCGTTACTACCGGGTTGGCAGTGCAAGGGTGTCTGGATGGCAGGTTGGTGCTGCCAGGGGGCCTTACCAGGCTGGGAGGAGTGAGGGAGGGGCGTGAGGGGGTGTTCCCAGAGGCCTCCCTATGGTGGGGGGGGGGGGGGTGGGGGGGAGGGGAAAGAAAGATTGGTGCAGCCAGTGGGGAGAAGTTCTCTGAGCCCCCAAAGAATGGCAGTGTCATTGAATAGCGGGATGTTTCTTGGCATTGCAGGCTCTGAGAAACTTCCCGTTAAATGCACCCAGAACCGGACATAGAGTTTTTTCCTGTTGAATCGCGCCCAGGATATTTTTCCCTTTGATAGGATGATGATGAAATCCCGGCACATTCCAGGAACGTAGTTTAAAATTAGTCATTGCCATTGCACAGACCAAATTACACCAAAGGCAACAGAATGTCCCTAAAGCATCTAGTATCGGGACAAAAGACCTGTCAGTACCAATACAGGATTTAGTCAACAACATACAAACCCCAACACTTCAACAATATAAAAGAATCATGACCACACAAGTTGCAAGGAGACATTCAGCAACATAGGTGAGGACCCATAAGGCTAATCCTCCATCCGTACTATCATTATCGTCGGATGACAAGCTCTTCACAGGGAGAAGCAGAAAAAGCCAACAAGAGAATGAGAGCCAAATGCTCCTCCCGCATTTTGAACTCGCCCATGAAGATCCAGGCCTTCCACCCACCTCCCGGCAATGATGCCACTCGATTCTGTAATGATTAAAGAGAGGATACCAAACAGTCAGTATTGCCATCATAAAAATACGGACAAGAAATAAAAGACAACTGGTAATTAACATGAGCCACAGCTACCATGAATGAAAGTCCCTGAGGATTCTTGGGAATGAGGATAAGACATTCATTTCTGCTCACATGTTAACACCACTGAATAAACAGCACATATGACAATATAAAATCAGACAAAGAAGCAATATGACGGGGAAAGTTCAAATTTACATGAGCTGCAGACTCAGTCCAAGTCCTTGGCTTCTATGGACTTAACTAATGGAAACCAAGGCACTCATTATATTATTAAGATTTAACGGAGTCTTCAAGTATCACCCTCGGGGTCGCAGGATAAAGCAGGGCATAATTCATTCCAGTTGCCTTGAGCTGTTTTGAACTTCATCGAAGCCTCAACGCTTCAGGTGTGTCGATGCCGACAAGTCCTGGAAAAAGGAGATCGTTGCCCCTTCATGCAGCCAGGCCCCGCCCCATCTCACCACCTCCCAAAAACCTCTGGTGATCTTTGAAAGTTCTGAATCAAATGATTGTGGGCCTGGGATGTTGATTGTCCCAAGGCCTCAAAGACAATTTGGTGCCCCCTTTCCAACTTGAAAATCCAGCTGAAGGAAACGTGGTAGCCAGCTCGAGCTCAACAGGCGTTTTACCCTCCACTCCTTATGGCAGGCAAGCTGACGACCCGGACATTTCTCTCTCCAGCCTTGCTTCTCCAAATCTTCCAGGATTTCTGACATGCCATCTAGCTGGTTTTCCAAGGATTGAATGAGAACTTTAGCTGAGGAAGCAACATTTTCAATGTTCAGGATTCTTTTGTCAAGCTTTTTATTAGTATTCTGCAGCTTGGTCTCATAAGCACTCAAATTTTGCATCAACAAGCCGAGTCTTCCAACTATTATTCTGATAACGTTCTTGGGCGTCATTTTCAGCAGCTTCAAAAGCGTCTGTTCGTGAAACCGCTCAAGCGTCAAATTGCTATATTGAAAAGAAGGCTCCACCCCATTGGATCTGACTGCTCCCTTTTTATCACCAGATTTTTTTGAATTCCTGAGAATTTTCTCTCAAATCTTCTAGGGACATTAATTCTCGGTAAGCATATGCCGTGCAAACAGGATGAAAGAGGAATAATCCAGAGAGTGGTGCCAGACTCCACAGAAAAACTGCTATTCCTGCTCCTGCATTATAGGGTCCCACCCCCTCCATTTTTTTAAAGAATTGAACTGATACAATTTGGCCCTCTGGATATTTGCAAATAGTTTATCTATAAGCACACTGAATTTCTGCTGCTGTCAGCACCATTTGATACCTTGCATGTTTTTGTTGTGTCACTTATGACTCATTTAACACTCTTAAATTTGTTGCAATTATATTCCAGCAAAGAGAAAACCCTTTCAACAAATCATATTTGGAAGATATTCCAAATGCAGGAGAAAGACCACTGCTATCTGCTGGAACAGAGTCAACGTCTCCGACTCCTGTGGCAGGTAATTACCAATAAATATTTATGCTGTTGAGTACATATTCTCTTTCAAATTGCAATGTGTTATCTTTGGATGGACCTTGGGTATGTATTTCACAATTTGGTAGCAATATTTTATCTGAATTAGATGCTTGACATCCATATTTAATGATGTGAGCTGGGTGACAAACCGTGGCAGATATTCTATAAATGCAAATGGCAGTCATAGTGCCATTAATATCAGGGTCTTTTAAATATAGTAACATTACTTGGAGTGAGTATGATTCCCTTCCGCATTTTAAGTAAGAAACCACCCATCTCTTTTGTTTGGTTTTCAAATTTCCCTCAAGTTTCTTCATAGAATCATAGGAAATAGGACCAGGAGTCGGCCAATTCAATAAGATCAGGCCTGATCTGATTGTCGTCTGAACACTTTAGTGTCTGCACCATGATTCCCTTTTGTTTAAAAATCTGTCTATCACAACCTTGAATGTATTCAACAATCCAGCCTCCACGGCTCTGGGGTGGAGAATTGCAAAGACTTGTAACTCTGAGAGAAGAAATTCCTCCTCATCTCCATCTTAAATGGGAGAATCCTTATTTTAAAATTGTGCTCCCTTGTTCTAGATCCCCATGAGGGGAAACGTCCTCTCAGCATCTACCCTATCTGACCCCCTCAGAATCATTGGCGGGATTCTCTGCCGGCAGGATTCTATGTTTTGCCGGCGCCTGGGGGTTTCCCGACGGCGTGGGGCTGCCCCACAATGGGAAACCCCATGGGAAATCCGGCCGGCGTAACGGAGAATCCCGCTGGCAGGTCGGGGCAGAAAAGTGGCGGGGCGGAGAATCACGCCCCATATGTATCAATAAGATAATCCATCATTCTTCTAAACTCAAATGGCTATAGGCCCAACCTCCTCCAGCTTTCCTCATCAGATGTCCATGCATCCGCTGAATCAATCTAGTGAATCGTCTCTAAAGTCCATCCAATGCAAGTTTATCCTTCCTTAAGTAAAATCTGCAAACAGCACTGTGGGTGTGGTCTTACTAGTTGCAGCAAGAATCCTACTTTAATAGGGGAGAAGGTGCTATGTTGTGTATGTCACAGGACTGGTAATCCAGAGGCCCAGGCTAATATTCTGGTAGCTGATGGAATTTAAATCCAAATAATCACCTGGAATTGAAAAG